>NC_091774.1:42080289-42400914 GCF_029378745.1 Bos indicus
AAAAAAGAGAATCCAGTGTAATCACCATGAGAGTAAAAAGAAAATGTGTATTCATGGGACAACACGTAGCATCAGGCAGCCTGATAAAGGGCAACTTCTCTCTCTTGGTGGGCATTGCCAATGGGGATCAGGACGTGAGATGCTGGGGCTGGTGAGACTTGGGGATATGGTTTCAAGAGGGGACCTGGCCGTCTTAGACGGGAGCCTTTCCTGTCCACACTAAACCCTCTCAGGTCCAGGCTTGTTGCTGCCAACGAGGCCTTTCCGCCTTCAGGGCTCCTTTGCAGCCGTCTGTCATCATTGACAGAAACAGGTCAGGGATTACCAGTCCTGTGTTGCAGAGGACAGAATTGAGGGTCCCACTGCATGATTGACTTGTCCAGGTTCTGGGCACCTTCTGCTCCCAGGACAGTTCAAAGCTGCCTTCAGCTTCCAAAGGAATCAAAGACCCCAAAGAACCTCAAGGCTGAGCCAGAAAGGGATACGCAGGCACAACATGCAGAGGCAATGCAGGCCATCTACTCTGACGGGGACGCTCCACAAGTAATAACTGACCGTGGCTACCTTAAAGCAGTCTTGCAGGCATGCTGAAATCTGGGCCTCTGGACGCTGAAGCTGGGCTAGTACCGCCGCCCTGACTGTGTCTCCTTCACCAGGTAGGCTCAGGCCTTTCAGAGTCTCTGAGGCTCTTCCCTACGATGTGGGGTTCAACTGGTGGTCTCAAGGCTCTGTGTGGCTCTGACACTGTAGGACTCATGAGCAGTTGGTGAGACCTTCAACAGTGATGTTGGCACACTAATACCAAACTCCCACTTCGAGTCTCCAGTCTACAAAATCAATGCCAAACAGGAAACTGCAAGCACTAATTTATTCTGCATTTTTTTTTTCCACCATGGGACTTGCTTTATACACATTGCAACATGCACTCTAATAAGATATTAGGCAGACAAAGAAGGTTTCTGCCAGCTTCCCAGCCCCCTGACATATGCTCCCATTTCTGCCTGTCCCCTAGAGAGGGGACCACCCTGGGACTGTGATTAAGAATGACTGCAGAGAGCCAGGCAGAAGGCTGGTTGTGAAAACAACCAAGCTCGTAAAATCAAATGGAACGACATAAAACCAAATGATGAAATGAAATAACAAGATGACCAAGCTAGATTAATGTCAGAGGGCCCTCTGCCCCACACCCACTCTTGGTGGGTCTGTGAGTTTTGGTGGTCTTTATATCTAAGAGGAAGGAGATAAGCTGGCATATCTTTCTGTCCAGCCCTACCCAGTTGACTTGGCCTGCCAAGGCCCTGGGGCAGTGGAATCATCCTGACAAAACAAGAAGGTGAAGTGGGGTCTGCATCGAGCACAGTGCACGCTGGCACCTGCTCTGCTGGGCTTGGCCCTGGGGGCCCAAGCGAGCACTGGGCTGACACTAGGCACCAGCCGGCATGCCTGCACGTGGGGGAAGGGCAAACCTCCAGGCCTTCCCCGTTACAGCCATCTCTGCAGTCGTGCATGGGACTGGGACTGTCTAGACGCCCAGAAACACAGTCATGAAAACTCAGCCATTTGAAGGCTAAATTTTGAGCAGGAGTGACTGACAGCTCTGAGTGAGTGAGGCCTGTGTAGAGCTGTGCAGGTCATGAACTGGAGTACAAAGCAGAAGTGGGCTGGCAGGACACTCACAATCGGGACAAGGCAGGCAGCAGGGGACCTGGGTGGTGCTTAAGTCGCCAGTGTCTAAAGGGGCCAATGTGGCCCTGGGGAGCCGGGCAGGCAGTTAGTACTCGGCCCCTCTGAAGTGCAGCCTCATATAGTGTGTGGCTGTCACTGCACTTGTGAGCACATTGACCGAGTCATCCATATGCAGGGGGCTTACTTCTTAGCTGAGCTGTTTGTGGTCTTTACAAACTCCTAAATAAAGGAGGCTTGTTGATACCTTTGAGGGCACAGGTGAGGTGTGCAGTACCCCCCCCACCATGATTCTTAACAGGGTTAGACTCAGGAAGGAGGTCCCCTGAATCTCCCCTGCAGAGGACAGAGAGCCAGCCTCTTCCTGCTCAGGTGCACGAGCCTCTCCTTACCCTTTAATTTCCCTCCTCTCTCTGTGAGAGGCAGACCCAAGACAAGATCTCCTGTTCTTTCCGCTGGGTGAAGAAGAAGAACTCAGAGCCTGGGATCAGAAACTAACACCACATCTCTATCAAGTGTAAGTGGAACAAAGAGACGAATAAGGAATCCCTCAGAAGAAATGGAGTAGCCATCATGGTCAACAAAAGAGTCCAAAATGCAGTACTTGGATGCAATCTCAAAAATGACAGAATGATCTCTGTTCATTTCCAAGGCAAACCATTATGTATCACAGTAATCCAAGTCTATGCCCCAGCCAGCAACACTGAAGAAGCTGAAGTTGAATGGTTCTATGAAGACCTACAAGACCTTTTAGAACTAACACCCAAAAAAGATGTCCTTTTCATTATAGGGGACTGGAATGCAAAAGTAGGAAGTCAAGAAACACCTGGAGTAACAGGCAAATTAGGCCTTGGAATATGGAATGAAGCAGGGCAAAGGCTAATAGAGTTTTGCCAAGAAAATGCACTGGTCATAGCAAACACCCTCTTCCAAGAACACAAGAGAAGACTCTATACATGGACATCACCAGATGGTCAACACCAAAATCAGATTGATTATATTCTTTGCACCCAACCATGGAGAAGCTCTATACAGTCAACCAAAACAAGACCAGGAGCTGACTGTGGCTCAGACCATGAACTCCTTATTGCCAAATTCAGACTTAAATTGAAGAAAGTAGGGAAAACCACTAGACCATTCAGGTATGACCTAAATCAAATCCCTTATGATTATACAGTGGAAGTGAGAAATAGATTTAAGGGACTAGATCTGATAGATAGAATGCCTGATGAACTATGGAATGAGGTTCATGACATTGTACAGGAGACAGGGATCAAGACCATGCCCATGGAAAAGAAATGCAAAAAAGCAAAATGGCTGTCTGGGGAGGCCTTACAAATAGCTGTGAAAAGAAGAGAAGCGAAAAGCAAAGGAGAAAAGGAAAGATATAAGCATCTGAATGCAGAGTTCCAAAGAATAGCAAGAAGAGATAAGAAAGCCTTCTTCAGTGATCAATGCAAAGAAATAGAGGAAAACAACAGAATGGGAAAGACTAGAGATCTCTTTAAGAAAATCAGAGATCCCAAGGGGACATTTCATGCAAAGATGGGCTTGATAAAGGACAGAAATGGTACGGACCTAGCAGAAGCAGAAGATATTAAGAAGAGGTGGCAAGAATACACAGAAGAACTATACAAAAAAGATCTTCATGTCCCAGATAATCACGATGGTGTGATCACTCACCTAGAGCCAGACATCCTGGAAGGTGAAGTCAAGTGGGCCTTAGAAAGCATCACTACGAACAAAGCTAGTGGAGGTGATGGAATTCCAGTTGAGCTATTCCAAATCCTGAAAGATGATGCTGTGAAAGTGCTGCACTCAATATGCCAGCAAATTTGGAAAACTCAGCAGTGGCCACAAGGACTAGAAAAGGTCAGTTTTCATTCCAATCCCAAAGAAAGGCAATGCCAAAGAATGCTCCAACTACCGCACAATTGCACTCATCTCACACTCTAGTAAAGTAATGCTCAAAATTCTCCAAGCCAGGCTTCAGCAATATGTGAACCGTGAACTTCCTGATGCTCAAGCTGGTTTTAGAAAAGGCAGAGGAACCAGAGATCAAATTGCCAACATCTGCTGGATCATCAAAAAAGCAAGAGAGTTCCAGAGAAACATCTATTTCTGCTTTATTGACTATGCCAAAGCCTTTGACTGTGTGGATCACAATAAACTGTGGAAAATTCTTCAAGAGATGGGAATACCAGACCACCTCACCTGCCTCTTGAGGAATCTGTATGCAGATCAGGAAGCAACAGTTAGAACTGGACATGGAACAACACACTGGTTCCAAATAGGAAAAGGAGTACATCAAGGCTGTATATTGTCACCCTGCATATTTAACTTATATGCAGAGTACATCATGAGAAATGCTGGACTGGAAGAAATGCAAGCTGGAATCAAGATTGCCAGGAGAAATATCAATAACCTCAGATATGCTGATGACAGCACCCTTATGGCAGAAAGTGAAGAGGAACTCAAAAGCCTCTTGATGAAAGTGAAAGTGGAGAGTGAAAAAGTTGGCTTAAAGCTCAACATTCAGAAAACGAAGATCATGGCATCCGATCCCATCACTTCATGGGAAATAGATGGGGAAACAGTGGAAACAGTATCAGACTTTATTTTTCTGGGCTCCAAAATCACTGCAGATGGTGACTGCAGCCATGAAATTAAAAGATGCTTACTCCTTGGAAGGAAAGTTATGACCAACCTAGATAGCATATTCAAAAGCAGAGACATTACTTTGCCAACAAAGGTTCATCTAGTCAAGGCTATGGTTTTTCCTGTGGTCATGTATGGATGTGAGAGTTGGACTGTGAAGAAGGCTGAGCACTGAAGAATTGATGCTTTTGAACTGTGGTGTTGGAGAAGACTCTTGAGCATCCCTTGGACTGCAAGGAGATCCAACCAGTCCATTCTGAAGGAGATCAGCCCTGGGATTTTTTTTTGGAGGCAATGATGCTAAAGCTGAAACTCCAGTACTTTGACCACCTCATGCGAAGAGTTGACTCATTGGAAAAGACTCTGATGCTGGGAAGGACTGGGGGCAGGAGGAGAATGGGACGACAGAGGATGAGATGGCTGGATGGCATCACTGACTCGATGGACGTGAGTCTGAGTGAACTCCGGGAGTTGGTGATGGACAGGGAGGCCTGGCGTGCTGCGATTCATGGGGTCGCGAAGAGTCAGACACGACTGAGCGACTGAACTGAACTGAACTGAATCCCATTTCCTGTCTCATATCCGCATGCTTTCCAATTCCTTCCACTCCTGCGGGTGGTAAGAGCATTACCCACACTTGCCTGTACACACAAGCCTGCCCACTGCTAGGCATCAGCATCTGATGTGGATTGTGGGGTGAAAATGTGAGAACAGAGCTATGGATTAGCTCAGTTTCCCAGGAAATGCAGAGGCTGTACAGCCTGGGGCCTGACCTGTAGCAGAATGGCAGAGTAAGCAAGACTCTTGCCTTCTCCCAGTGATGCGGAAGCACACCCATGCACACACCATTCCCCACCTGCCCATAATTGCTGTGTGGACACCACTGCCTTTACTCACCATCAACCTGCCTCCACTCGGACCTCAACCCTTTCACCACCCCCACCCCGATTCCAGCCTTGGAGATACTACTTTTTGTACAAGGACTGTGACATCAGAGCCTTACTTTTCCCATGTGAACCATGACTTAGCTCATCCTGAAGACCTCATGGCACCTAGTAGTCCCTTTCAGCAGCAGCCCTGAAGACATCAGCTCAAATCGTAGCCCCTTGGCCAGTGCCTCTGCAGGCCCAGCTGCCCAGTGCCCAGCTGCAGAGTGAAGACAGACAACAGGACACTTGCTCTATTCCCTGCACTCAGAGGGAACAGAGCCTCCTCTTCCTGCAGCCAAAATAGACATTGCTCCAAAATAGACATACCTGTGACCAAGAAGCACAGTAAGATGGTCAACATCATTAGTCATTAGGAATCACAAAGAGACACCGTTTTATGACCATCAGGATGACTACTATCATTACTACAGAAAATAGCAAGTGTTGGGGAGGATGTGGAGAGGTTAAAATTGTCGTACACTGCTGGTGGTATTGTGAAACAGTGCAGTCACTATGGAAAACAGTTTGAAAGTTCCTTAAAAAATTAAACAAAAAGTTATCATGCTGCTGCTGCTGCTGCCAAGTCACTTCAGTCGTGTCCAACTCTGTGCAACCCCATAGACGGCAGCCCAACAGGCTGCACCGTCCCTGGGATTCTCCAGGCAAGAATACTGGAGTGGGTTGCCATTTCCTTCTCCAATACATGAAAGTGAAAAGTGAAAGTGAAGTCACTTAGTCATGTCCATATCCCCCCCAAAACAAAGATTAGTATAGGCTGCATTGAGGATGTGTATTTGAGTGCTGAAGACTTGAAGGAGGTCAGCTATTTCAAGCCATAGAAATATCTGGATGAAAAAAAAAATTAAAAAAAAAAGAAATATCTGGATGAGGAGCAATCAGGACAAAGGAAACAGAGCCAAGGCTCTGAGCAGAGAGGGTGCCCACTGTGTTAGGGAAATAGCAATGGGCCGGCATGTGTGCCTTGCAGTGAGGAAGTCACAACAGAGAGAGGGGAGGTGTGGCCAGGAAGATCACAGAGGGCCTGAGAAACCACTGTAAGTTCTCTCTGTTCTGTAAATTTGCTTTGAGGCCCCAAGGCTCCCAGCCCCAGCAGCCTCTCTTGACTTAGTTGGGCCCCTGATGGGAAGGAACATCAGGGCTGGGATGCCAGCCCAGCCTGTTTTGCCAGATGCAAGCCATGACACTGTCTCAGGAATGGCTGCCACGTGTCTTGGCACTGAACTTGGCAGCCTAGACCCAGGCTTGCAGTGCGGCTTTCACACAGGCCGTGTGCCCAGGCCTTCTCCTGCCTGATTCCATCCCTTAGTGGGGCTCACCCTCCCTCTCGCACAGCCTATCTCCCCATTGCTGGGCACAGAGGAGGTAGGAAGGAAGGCCCTGGCCATGTTCTGGGTTGTTGATGCTTTTTTGCCAGCCGATGTCTTTACTGCTAATTGACCTTTATTACACCCTCCATCACTTGGAAACCCATTTCAGCCCCCATTGCTCTGAGTGCCTCTTGAAAGTAAAAAATCACAGACTTCTAACTGAACCATCATTATCTTGACATTGCAACGCCAACCAGGTCCCTCACCCTAGCCCATTATCTCTCTCCTCTTTCCAACTTGGAAAAAAATATGTGATCAATGTAAGAAAGTCATTTATTCTCCACTTTCTAGGCTGCACACCAAATAGTTTGTCAAGGCCCTTTAAAAGCCACTCACCTCACTCACATTCTGCTCAGAAGGTTGCTTTGTCTTTTTCTCAGCCATTGATTTTTGCATCTTGTTAGGATTGTTCTGTGCTCTTAAGGAATTATTAACAAATTAGCCAAAGTCTATGAGCTGCAACTCAGCCAGCAAGGCTCACCTAGACAGACAGTCTGGGCTCTCTTCCTTTCTACCTGGCACCAGGAGAATGGGACGGTGTAGGGGGGGGGGTGGGCGGGGCAGGGGGAGATGGTGCCTGGTCAGGAGTACAGCCCTCAGGGAGGGCACTCTGCAGTGCCCAGGAGGAGCAGGCGGACTGCTCCAGGCTCGACAGAGTCCTGAGGATGAAGTGTGGACTTCTGGAGATAACAGGGAATCCACAGAGAGTGGTAAAAGGGTGTGGTTTTTGAACCAGAAAGACTTGAGTTTGAATCCAAATTTAACTAGTTACTTGCTGTGTGGCCTGGGCAGTTGTCCTGGTGTTTTGGGCTACAGGGGTCCAAGAGTGTTATAACCAATAAGGATCCAGCTGCAGCTCTCACCGAGTCTCAGCAACAGAAGGACAAAGGAAGGTGATAAGGGTGCTAAGGAAGAGCAAGTCTGGAGTCAGGGGCAAAGTCTGGGTTCTACAGAGCAGAGCCCTGCGTGGGAGACCCAGGAAACCAGATCTCAGTGTCCAGACTGGGGTCACTGAACACTCATACCTAGTCCAAGCTGGCCTCAGCATCCGAGAAGTCTTCCATCGGCCCTTGGTTTCAGAGAAACACTCTAACTAAAACCCTGTACTACATGCAAGACAAAATAGCACAGTAGCTAAGAGCATGAACTGGGAGCCAGAATTCCTGGGTCCAAACCCAGGAAGTCTCTTAACCTTTGGTGCCTGTTTCCTCATCTGTAAAATGGGTCTAATCATTGTACCTCCCATGGAGTTCTTATTAAGAGTAACGAGTTAATATGTATAAAGGGCTTAGAAAAGTGCCTGGCCCCTAGTAAGTGCTATAGAGTTAACTTTAAAAGAAAAAAAGCAGAGGGGAGCTTGCATATCACAGAAAATGTTATCCCAATTTCCCCTTCCTAGTATGAGTAAGTATGAGTAAAAACTATGGATAATAGCTTTACAAACCCAGGCTTCGTCGCTAGGGCTTCCTTCTCCCCCACCATCAGCCCAACCAATTACCAAGTCTTCTCACCCCTTCCACCACCTGACCAGGCACACTGCCACCATCCCCTTCTGGACTGTTGCAGCAAATCCCCTCCTAACTTCTCTATGGTCTCCTTATCTCTGGTCTCATGTCCCCCAACTCACTCGTCACACTTGCAGCAAAGTGATCTTTATAAATCACAAGTCTGGTCCTATTGCTCCTATTGTCTCTAGGAGTCACTAACTCTTTGGAACACAAGGCCCTACGTGGTCCTCAACAAAATCCTGTAACTTCATTTACTGCCCTCATCCTCGCTGTTTATAGCCAGCAACATTCAATGGCCTGTTGTCATCCACACCACGCACACACACACACACACACACACACACACACACACTGTGTTCCTTTTGTTCTATTCTCTCTGCCTGAAGTATCCCTGAGGCTTCCTCCACCTCCCTCCACCAACCTTTCATCTCAACACTGCCACCACCGCCACAACTGAACCCAGCTAGCACTGAGGACCCCGGTCTCATTTCTTCCTGGAATCCTCCCCTGAAGCCAGCAGTTGGATTTGACATCTGCGGACATTAGAATAATCCTAGATAACATAAATTTCTAACTGTAAGTGACTTAACTCAATCAAAGTTTATTTCTCAGCCCCAGGTTAGTTTAGTGTAGCTGTCCCTGGTTAACAAGCAACTTTTCCTCACATAGAAATTTAGGGGTGAATCTTCTGGCTCCATAACCCCTAGGATCTCAGGGTCTTCTGCATTCAACAGATTGGAGGGGTGAAAGGAGCTGGAAGAGGCAGATTTGCTTCTTTAAAATCCCTGGTCACAAGTAGTGCACCTCACTCCACCATTTCCTCGTGAGGACTAGTCTCCAGGTCACTCCACAGTGGAACATGTCCCCCTGCCACCCAGGGGACAGCTGGATCTTGCTACCTCAGGGCCACTGCTAGGCTCTCCCCTGGCACTCTGTCCCTCCATCCACCTCAGAGTTGTCGAAATGCATCGCTGAGATCTGCATCCAGGCCTAGCCCCCCAGCAGACGGTGATCCCCTGAGGGTAAGGGCCCCATCCCTTTTCCCTGTCGCCAGCACCTGGCCCTAGTGCCTCGCACTGTGTAGGGTGAATGGCCAAGCTGAGTCAGAACCAGCTCCACGACCAGATAGGTGTGACCCTGGTGGCAGAAAGTCCTGGCTGGGAGCAGCTGAGCCAGACTGGGGAAGGGAGAGGCCAGGATACAGACTGAAGGGAGATCTTCCCAGGAAAGATAAAATACAGAGAGAAAGATTTGGTCCTTTGGAGAGGTTTGCATCTTGATCTTCATGGCATCTCTTAGGCTGGAAAGGGCTCAAACTCTGAGAGGTCTGAAACACATACTCTTCGTAGCTAACACAGGTAGCCCATGTCCTGTGCCAAGCACTGTTCTAGGTACTACGCATGCATTAATTCACGCATGCATGCTAAGTCACTTCAGTTGTGTCCGACTCTTTGCGACCCTATGAACCACAGCCTGCCAGGCCCCTCTGTCCATGGGATCCTCCAGGCAAGAGTACTGGAGTCGGTTGCTATTCCCTCCTTCTGGAGATCTTCCCAACCCAGGGATCGAACCCACATCTCTTATGTCTCCTGCATTGGTAGATGGGTTCTTTACCACTAGCACCACCTGGGAAGCCCACATTAATTCATAAATCCTCACAATTACTTCATATTGCAAATGGGGAAATGGACGCCCAGCTCAGAAAGGTTCAATGACAATGATGTTCTTTCTACCTGTGACTTTATTTTCCTCCTTTGCAGCCCCTAGAAGCCCTAGGACAAGGAAGATTTCAACCTATTTTCCAGCATTTCTTTCAGTGGGAATTAGATTTGGGGGAACACCAGAGATGTGACATCCTGGAGGCCAAAGCAGACCTTTTGGAGTTTTCTTGCCCCAATCTGAAACTTAGGGCTCAGGTAAGAGGCCAGAAAATGAATTTCCAAAATTATTCTTCACTTTGAATGCTAAACATTTTGCAAACTAAGAAAGACTGGACTTTCCACTGATGTTTATGTCTTATAATGTCCCTTGGTCAAATTAATGAATAGTAGAGGTTGGAGCCAAATAATAAATTGCAATTCTCCAAGGCCATCTCAACATGACACTTCTGTAGAAATAACAATGATCATGTTACAACAGGAGGACAGTCTCTCTGCATACAACATCAGGGCTGACTACCCAGAGGCCAGCAGGGCAGAAACCCCACCCCCCTCCAGCCAGGCTTCCCATCCCCAACACTGGGCATTTCTATAGTCTTAGCTGGATAACAACCACCACCTCTCCTAGAAAATCACTGCTGCAGAAATGTTTGACACTGAAGACAAGGGAGGCAGCTATAATTTGTCATTATAGAATTACCCAGTGACTATAGCCACCTGTCCTCGCTGCCATCAGTCTGAACTCTGAGCTCCACTCTTGTCACAGCCAGGGCCTGCCAGGTGACAGCCACGGAAGAGCTGCTTCTTTCCCCATCACCTCAGGAAGGTCCAGCAGCCTCTGCTTCTGATAAAATAGGTGCCTCCGAGGTCTCCCCCTGACTCTTGCAAGAAGAGTAGATGATGAGCAACCACACCTGCTGACCTGCCACCCCCTCCATCACGGCCTGGGAAGTCACTCTTCCTCCTCACTTTCCCACAAGTGGATGGAGTGGCCAGTGACAAGCTAAGGCGCTTGGACTTCGAAGCCAGGCAGGCCCAGATTCAATCTATATCTCCAGGACATCCTAGCTATATGTGAGCCATACCGGGGAGAGGACCCTCCATTGATGGAATGTCCCAAGGCAGAAGCAAATGGATGAAAAGCAGCTGAATGAGTACAATAGTAATAAGCCAACACTTACAGGTATTAACTGTTTTACATGTACTAACTCATTTCCGTGAGGGCGCAGGAGGGCCCAGAGGAGTTATCCCATGTTGAAGGTCAGGAAGGGCGGTGGTGAGGAGATATCCCTCATCCAAGGTAAGGAGCAGTGGCTGCGCTTTGCTGGAGCAGCTGTGAAGAGTTACCACATGCCCAAGGTAAGAGAAACCCAAGTAAGACGGTAGGTGTTGCAAGAGGGCATCAGAGGGCAAACACACTGAAACCATACTCACAGAAAACTAGTCGATCTAATCACACTAGGACCACAACCTTATCTAACTCAATGAAACTAAGCCATGCCCAAGGGGCAACCCAAGATGGGAGGGTCATGGTGGAGAGATCTGACAGAATGTGGTCCACTGGAGAAGGGAATGGCAAACCACTTCAGTATTCTTGCCTTGAGAACCCCATGAACAGTATGAAAAGGCAAAATGATAGGATACTGAAAGAGGAACTCCCCAGGTCAGTAGGTGCCCAATATGCTACTGGAGATCAGTGAAGAAATAACTCCAGAAAGAATGAAGGGATGGAGCCAAAGCAAAAACAATACCCAGCTGTGGATGTGACTGGTGATAGAAGCAAGATCCGATGCTGTAAAGAGCAATATTTCATAGGAACCTGGAATGTCAGGTCCATGAATCAAGGCAAATTGGAAGTGGTCAAACAAGAGATGGCAAGAGTGGATGTCAACATTCTAGGAATCAGCAAACTAAAATGGACTGGAATGGGTGAATTTAACTTAGATGACCATTATATCTACTACTGCGGGCAGGAATCCCTCAGAAGAAATTGAGTAGCCATCATGGTCAACAAAAGAGTCCAAACTGCAGTACTTGGATGCAATCTCAAAAACGACAGAATGATCTCTGTTCATTTCCAAGGCAAACCATTCAATATCACAGTAATCCAAGTCTATGCTCCAACAAGTAACGCTGAAGAAGCTGAAGTTGAATGGTTCTATGAAGACCTACAAGACCTTTTAGAACTAACACCCAAAAAAGATGTCCTTTTCATTATAGGGGACTGGAATGCAAAAGTAGGAAGTCAAGAAACACCTGGAGTAACAGGCAAATTTGGCCTTGGAATACAGAATGAAGCAGGGCAAAGGCTAATAGAGTTCTTCCAAGAGAATGCACTAGTCATAGCAAACACCCTCTTCCAACAACACAAGAGAAGACTCTACACATGGACATCACCAGATGGTCAACACTGAAATCAGATTGATTATATTCATTGCAGCCAAAGATGGAGAAGCTCTATACAGTCAACCAAAACAAGACCAGGAGCTGACTGTGGCTCAGACCACGAACTCCTTATTGCCAAATTCAGACTTAAATTGAAGAAAGTAGGGAAAACCACTAGACCATTCAGGTATGACCTAAATCAAATCCCTTATGATTACACAGTGGAAGTGAGAAATAGATTTAAGGGCCTAGATCTGATAGAGTGCCTGATGAACTATGGACTGAGGTTCGTGACATTGTACAGGAGACAGGGATCAAGACCATCCCCATGGAAAAGAAATGCAAAAAAGCAAAATGGCTATCTGGGGAGGCCTTACAAATAGCTGTGAAAAGAAGAGAAGCAAAAAGCAAAGGAGAAAAGGAAAGATATAAGCATCTGAATGCAGAGTTCCAAAGAATAGCAAGAAGAGATAAGAAAGCCTTCCTCAGCGATCAATGCAAAGAAATAGAGGAAAACAACAGAATGGGAAAAACTAGAGATCTCTTCAAGAAAATCAGAGATACCAAAGGAATATTTCATGCAAAGATGGGCTCGATAAAGGACAGAAATGGTATAGACCTAACAGAAGCAGAAGATATTAAAAAGAGATGGCAAGAATACACAGAAGAACTGTACAAAAAAGATCTTCATGACCAAGATAATCACGATGGTGTGATCACTGACCTAGAGCCAGACATCCTGGAATGTGAAGTGGGCCTTAGAAAGAATCACTACAAACAAAGCTAGTGGAGGTGATAGAATTCCAGTTGAGCTATTCCAAATCCTGAAAGATGATGCTGTGAAAGTGCTGCACTCAGTATGCCAGAAAATTTGGAAAACTCAGCAGTGGCCACAGGACTGGAAAAGGTCAGTTTTCATTCCAATCCCAAAGAAAGACAATGCCAAAGAAACTCCAACTACCGCACAATTGCACTCATCTCACATGCTAGTAAAGTAATGCTCAAAATTCTCCAAGCCAGGCTTCAGCAATATGTGAACCGTGAACTTCCTGATGTTCAAGCTGGTTTTAGAAAAGTCAGAGGAACCAGAGATCAAATTGCCAACATCTGCTGGATCATTGAAAAAGCAAGAGAGTTCCAGAGAAACATCTATTTCTGCTTTATTGACTATGCCAAAGCCTTTGACTGTGTGGATCACAATAAACTGTGGAAAATTCTTCAAGAGATGGGAATATCAGACCACCTGATCTGCCTCTTGAGAAATGTGTATGCAGGTCAGGAAGCAACAGTTAGAACTGGACATGGAACAACAGACTGGTTCCAAATAGGAAAAGGAATATGTCAAGGCTGTATATTGTCACCCTGCTTATTTAACTTATATGCAGAGTACATCATGAGAAATGCTAGACTGGAAGAAACACAAGCTGGCATCAAGATTGCTGGGAGAAATATCGATAACCTCAGATATGCAGATGACACCACCCTTATGGCAGAAAGTGAAGAGGAACTAAAAAGCCTCTTGATGAAAGTGAAAGAGGAGAGTGAAAAAATTGGCTTAAAGCTCAGCATTCAGAAAACGAAGATCATGGCATCTGGTCCCATCACTTCATGGGAAATAGATGGGGAAACAGTGGAAACAGTGTCAGACTTTATTTTTCTGGGCTCCAAAATCACTGCAGATGGTGACTGCAGCCAGGAAATTAAAAGATGCTTACTCCTTGGAAGGAAAGTTATGACCAACCTAGATAGTATATTCAAAAGCAGAGACATTACTTTGCCAACAAAAGTCCGTCTAGTCAAGGCTATGGTTTTTCCTGTGGTCATGTATGGATGTGAGAGTTGGACTGTGAAGAAGGCTGAACACCGAAGAACTGATGCTTTTGAACTGTGGTGTTGGAGAAGACTCTTGAGCATCCCTTGGACTGCAAGGAGATGCAGCCAGTCCATTCTGAAGGAGATCAGCCCTGGGATTTCTTTGGAAGGAATGATGCTAAAGCTGAAACTCCAGTACTTTGGCCACCTCATGTGAAGAGTTGATTCATTGGAAAGGACTCTGATGCTGGGAGGGACTGGGGGCAAGAGGAGAAGGGGATGACAGAGGATGAGATGGCTGGATGGCATCACTGACTCAATGGATGTGAGTCTGAGTGAACTCCGGGAGTTGGTGATGGACAGGGAGGCCTGGAGTGCTGTGATTCATGGGGTCACAAAGAGTCGGACACGACTGAGCGAGTGATCTGATCTGAACTCATTTCCACAACAGCCCTACATAGTAAGTGCTATTATTATGTCTATTTTGTAGTTGAGGAATCTGTGGCAAAGGAAGGTTAAGGGACTTAACCAAGGGCACCGAGCTGTGAAAGGCAGACTTGGGATTCACCCCTAGCTGTCTGGTTCAGGAGTTGTGCTCCTAATGTTCTATATTCCTCTTAACAGCTATGACTGGTATCTGTGTCCCAGACTCTATGTGAAGTTCTTTATACATATACGTCTTTTAGTCCCCACAAGACATTACCACCAGTGGACAGAGTATTAGACTGAAGCACAGAAAACTTCAGTAAATTACCCACATCCACACAGGTGCTAGTAGCAGAGCCAGGACTCAAATCCAGGGTTTCTGGAACCATCTGTGTGCCAAGCCATTGTCTATACAGACCATGCTGTGATGCCTTGATTATTTAATTAATCTTCACAACAGCTCCGGAAGAAGGTACTACTATTAAATCCATTATATAAATTGGGAAGGTGAGAATTATAAAATCCATGCAAATTACAGTCAGTACCTGAGGATCCAGAACTCAAATCCAAATGTTGTCTGGAACACTCTATTTAAACCCCTAGACTGCAGTAACTTCCTACCCTAACCCAGCACCTGCTCATGTGAATTCACAGAAATGTGGATTTGAATTCATTTGACCTAAAGTGTGAATGATCTGCTCAACACCTGGTTCAGATGCCACCTCCTCTGAGATGGCCTCTCTCAATCCCCAGCAGAAGTCATCTTTCTTCCTCTGTTGTCTCTGGGTTGTTTTTTGTTGTTGTTTTTTCCCTGACTTTTACACTCAAACTCACTCTTGATCACTCCCGTTGTGACTGAGAGCAATTTTCTGTGCAGAGGAGTTTGGTGTGCTGTGGCCTGACCGAGACCTCACTGTTGCGACCCTGGAGAACAGGGTCAGTGAAAACAGGGAAGGGAGCCATGGGTGAGCATGGTCTACAGCCGAGGAGCAGAAGCCTTGTGAAAAACAAGAACCATGGAAATGTGAAAAATAGACAAGAGACCACAAGAGCAAGCTGTGGAGAAATGGTAAGTGGTCACTGACTTGGCAGATCTGAGGGAGCTAAACCCTAAATTGACAGTGGAGAAAACTAAGAGTTAGCACAATAATAAGAGGCACAGACACTGGTGCATCTGGGATATGGAGGGAGGAAGTAAAGCAAGTTGGATTGCTTGAGATTACTTTGGAAGCAGTTAGAGGACTTCCCTGGTGGTCCAGTGGTTGAGTCTGCCTACCAATGTGGGGACATTCAATCCCTGGTCTGGGAGGATCCCACATGTCACAGGGAACCTACGCCCTTACACCACAACTACTGAGCCTGTGTCTAGAGCCCTTGAGCAACTACTGAAGTCCATGCAACCTAGAGCCTGTGCTCTGCAGCAAGAGAAGCCACCACAATGAGAAGCCATGCAGCACAACTAGAGAATTGCATCTAGAGAGTAGCCCTCACTTGTCACAACTGGAGAAAGCCTGCACGCAGCAATGAAGACCCAGCACAGCCAAAAATAAGTTAATTAGTTTTTTAATCAGTTAAAAAAAAAAAGAAACAAACAGAAACCTTGATTCCTTCCCCAACTCTAAGCCCCCCAGGTGGCTGCCCTGCCCCAGTCAGGAGAAAACTGGAGCCTTATTGTCTGCAGAGGACAAAGCAAAGGGTATCTGGGTAAGAGACAACAGAATCATCTGAAGGCCAAGACACTGTATTGACTGAAGTGAACACACAGAATGTTCAGGCTCCCATCTCGCTTCCTGCCCTGGGCTCCCAGAATTCAGCAAGCAGGACTTTGCCCTCCAGGCTGGAGAGTGGAAGAGTCTATAAGAGGAATCTGGGTGATTCAAGAGGAAGGACTTTTAAATAGACATTGAGGTTTTCCCCCAACAAATGGCACAGCTGGGTTACCCTACAGAAAGTTCCCAGTTAACAAGCACCACCTACAGGGACTTTAGTTCCCCTCCTCCTAAGCATGAGTGGATATCAGGGGCTTACCGGGAAGCTCAGGAAGGTTCCCAACATGAAGGACAGAGACCAAGAGACCCAAATCTGTGGGCTGGGTCTCCAGATCGAAACGAACACTGAGCGCCCAGAAAAAAAATGGATACAAATGCCCAAAACAAAGGCTCATTAATGTGAAATTTCAAAATGCAAGGAACAAAGAGAAGAGGCTACAACTTTCAGGGAGATTGCAGGGGAGGCACAGAATAAAGAACCAGTTTGCATATGTAGAATTAGGAGTTAGAGATTTCAGACTTCTCAAAATAATTCCAGCAGCTAGAAGGCAGTAGAATAATGCCTTCAAAATGCTGAGGGAAAATAATAAAGCTGGGTAAGGTCTCAAAAAATTTATATCCCATACCCCATTTCTCAGGACTCTGCTGACAATGTCTCCACCCAAATTTGAGTATAAACCCCAAAACTGAAAGAATATAATATCAGAAACAGGAGACCCGACCCAAGAGAGAGGCCAAAGGAATTCCTATGGATGCTGAGAGGTCTCCGGATGACAGCTGTGCACTGCCAGGCAGGGCAGCCTGCACCAGCAGTTCCGAGGCCACGGAAGAGCCTTCAGGAAGATGAATTGATGGAATATCTGATGTGAATGAAGAGGAATATGGACAACCTTTGAAGAGTTTAGGAGCATGGGAAGATGGAAAGGTGCATATGTTTGGAGGCACAAGAGAAAGAAAGGGAGCTAAATCTTCATTTTTTTTTTTTAGAGTGAGAAATCAATAGATGCTTTCGAACTGTGGTGCTGGAGAGTCCCTTGGACAGCAAGGAGATCAAACCAGTCAATCCTAAAGAAAATCAACCCCAAATATTCATTGGAAGGACTGATGCTGTAACTGAAGCTCCAATATTTTGTCCACCTGATGAGAAGAGCCAACTCATTGGAAAAGACCCTGATGCTGGGAAAGACTGAGGACAGAAGGAGAGGGGGTGACAGAGGATAAGATGGTTGTATGGCATCATCGACTCAAGGGACATGACTTTGAGCAAACCATGGGGGATAATGAAAGACAAGGAAGCCCGGGGCACTGCACTGCATGGGGCTGCAAAGAGTTGAACACAACCTCACAACTGAAGAACAACAAAAACCAACCCTCTCCCAAATCAAGAAACAGCCACACACATAGATTGTTGGATATAAGGTGATAATGACCAACAGACATCTAGAAAAGATGAACACAGTTGCCTCTGTGGAGGGGAAAAAGGAGGAGGTGACTAGGGGCTGTTCTTTGCCTTAACAAACGCTATAGCAGCCATTGAACGTGTGTGCAGGTATAATCCTAACAAAAATTAAAACTTAAAAATAAAGTTTTCCCTGGATTTGGAGTGGCAACTGAAGAGAACAGGAAGGTGATCTCTGAAAGAACCTGAGCCCTTTCATGCTTTGACAATGAAATAAATACCTATTATCAGACTGCTGCACTTTTGCACCACCTTAAAGTTTATTCGTTCATTTATTCAACAAATATTGACCAAGGTCCCACTGTGCAAAAGCTATTTCACATCCATTACTTCTGATGATTTGGCTTTAGAAATTAGATGGAAGTAGCGTGGCTCATGACTCCCTCTCTCACCAAGTTTACACAGAGGCCCCCAACTCCCCTGGGAGGGAGAGGGTGGGTTCTGATCCAGTGATGCCAGGGGGTAAAAGAAGCAGAGGCAGGTCAGTTCCTCTGAGCTGCAGTGGAAGCTCCTGTGGTGTGTCTAAAATGAGACATCTTGCCACCCAAGGCTCAGTTTCCTCCCAAACGAATGCTTGCTCACAACATAAACTCATATTTGCTGTATTAATGGGATGCATGAGAGAACAGTGTGGGATGGGGAAATAGGTGTCTGTTCTCCTGTTTGTGGACTATTTGTGAACTAGAAAAGGGATGTTGTTGAAGTTCAACACATTCCCTGATAAATAGAGAGGAATCTATATAGCCTAGTGTTTGGTTCTATGAAACATGCCCTCCTTGAGCATGTTTTGCCCACTGTAAGTCACCAGAAATTCTCAACAGCCTGTCCATTCACAGGGAGCCCGCATCGCCTCCTCTAATTGGCAAGCCATTTTGACTTTCTTGGCAATGTCCTCATCCACAGGAGAAGTGTCTGAGCTTTTTGTGACTGAGATTGCCTTAGGATCAAGGTGCTCAAAGGCGAAACCAATGACTCCTCATGCAAGGAAGAGTCACCAGGCACTTGCCTACTCATCAGGGTAGCTACTCTACCATGGAGGAAGAGAGGAAAAGAGGGAGAGAGGTAGGTTCAAAGTGAAGATGCTTAGGCAGTTTCCCTCTACAGTCTGTTTAATATCACACTTGACTATCACTCACTCCTTTCATTACAGACTCCCCGAATCACAGCCAAGACAGAGGGGGGACTAGTCAACACTGAGATTATTTGTTGCATTTGCCTGTTGTAAAAGCTACATTTCAGAGCCAAAAGATGAGCTAATATTCTTCTTCAATGTCAGTAGCAGAAAGCAAATAACTTAGGGCATGAGAACCAAGAATAAGAAGGGAGCTTAATGCTTCCATAGAGAAGCAAATATTTGCACTTATTAATATCCTGAAACCCATGTTGCCATGAATAGTTCCTTCTCCTTTTATCCCCCGCCTTTTGTCTAACACAGTGATATATTGCCACTCTTTCAAAACCCTGACACAGATGACATTGAAGCAAATTATGTACCTTGGCCAGATTTCTCAGTTGAAATGGAGATAGCTGATGTGTACTTTTTTCCATCTAATTAACATTCCACAGTCTGAATAGCTGTTATCATGCCCTGGGTCCCATATGAATGGGTGAATAGATAGAAAGATCCATAACAGCTTGGCTTGCATAGAATGAGATTTCTCTTCAGACAAAGAGAAAATGGAATGAATCACTGTCATCTGGATGGTAGCAGTCATCAGAGACTAGCACACAAGCCCTCTCTCCCATGTGTGCAGAATACAAGTATGTTGCCTGGCACCAGCAGCCATCTCTACAGAATCTTTGCCCACTCCCTGTTTCTGCAGTTGGCCAAATAATTGTTTTCACCCAGGTCTTTGTTTACACTGTGTGGTAGTTTTCAAAATTATGTTTCCTAGATTTTTTGCTACTCCTCCACTCAGATTAATTCTCCTCCCCTTGAACTTAATGATTAGCTTCCAAATGAATAGAATATGGCAGAAGTGATGGTATGGAACTTCTAAGACTAGATCAAAAAGCACATTGCCCTCTTCTTCTCTCCAAACCCTCGCTCTGGGGAAAACCAGTTGCCATTATGAGAGGCAGTCCTATATAAGATGCATGCCATCCTATAGAGAGAAACCAAGGCCTCCTGCCAATATTCATGGGAGCAAAACGTCTGGAAGTGGATCCCCAGCCCCAGAAAAGCCTTCAGATGAGACCACAACCCTAGCTGACATCACGACTATAACCCCATGAGAGACCCTGAGCCAGAACCACACTGCTAAGCTGCTCCTGAATTCCTGACTCAAAAAAACTATGTGATATATTAAATGTTTGTTGCTTTAAGATGCTAAATTTGGGAGCGATCTTCCATGTAGCAATAGCAAACTAATACACACTGTGACTTCTCTTGACTGTCATCACCATATTTACGGAAAAAATTTTCTCCCAAATATTCAGACCAGAGTGACTACAGCCTTTATAGCAAGACCCTAAAGACATTGCAGAGTGAACATGAGGGGATCAGAAGCTTGATCAGATCTTCTATAAACTAGTCAAGCCCAATCATTGGGAACTACAGAGACTGCTGGAGAATGAAAAAGAGAGAACAAAGGGAAATGTCAAGGGCATGCCATGGGCCCCTAATCTCTCCCTTCCTCCTTCCTCTGTGAATCCTCCAAGCCTTGTCTCACCTCTCACAGAACTCACTGTGTTCTTCAGCCTTTTTCATCAGTGGTGTGTATACTTTGGCCCCTAACTAATTCCCTGTACACTGGTCTTCCCCCAGAAACCTGTAGCTGGCCACACTGGTGCTCACACCTGCAGACTCCAGTCCATGGCAAGTCCTGAGCCAAGCCCAGCCAGGACAGACGGTGTCAGAGATCCTTCAGTGCTGTCAAAGCAAGCTGGATATAGAAATCCCCATAAATAGAGTAACTAAAAACTAGTAGAGGCTAATGGTCTTTGTTTCAGAGCTAGACAGAAATGGGTTTGATTCCAGAATCCACTCTTGACTACCTGATTGATTTTGGAGAAGATCAGTAATCCTTGGGTTCCTCTGTAAAATGAGAACATAATACTACCTATCTTTAATAAGATTATATTAAATCTATATAACCTCTTAGCAAAGGGCCTGACACTTTGCTTAGTAAATATTGCTGTTAAGATCAGGAGTGGAAGGGTTGTTATCACAGCTTAGAATCCACTCCTAGCCTTCTGCTGTAACTTCATTCCATCTCATAAATGCTGGTGATTCCTCATATCCAAAGTGGGTGGTTAGTTTGGGGGAATTTCCCCTGCTATTTCCTCATTCTTCTGCAGTTTCTATCAGCCCTAGTCATGGCTCCTCCACTAACCCCCAGCCCATTCCTAGGCTCCTGTCATCTTCTGCTATTGTTGGTATCTGCCCACACGCACCTTTGAACACCCTGTCTCACCCTGGCCAGCCCAGCTAGTCGGCAGGGGACAAAGAGGAGCTTACCACCTGGACAACAGTGTGTTTCTACACATCTTTAAAAGATTTCCTGTTTTGTCTTCAGCAGGAAAGATGGAACCTAGGCACCTCCCTTCATGCAGGCCAACTGCCTATTCCATGGAACATCAGCTGAGGTAATTTAAATTCCCTGCTTAATTACTTCACTACCAGACTCCCAGCTAAACTGCCCTAGCAACACCTAGCAACCGGCTGCTGCCCTCAGCAGCTTCTGTAAGAGGGTTCTTCTAATTGCTTTATAAGCAGTCATTATTGGTAGCCTTGGTACAGAAATGAGTAAGTTAAAGTAAGACCGGGAGTGATATGTAAGCCAGTTCCATGCTACCCGCTTTACTTGGTTTTGCCTCCACTTTCCTGTGTAGGCCCAATGTCATTCCTCCCAGGGCTGAGCTTGCCTTTTCAGAGATGGGTAGAGGCAGTCATGGATGTGTTTCAAGCACATCTTTAGAGTCAGATGGACACTCTAGCTATGTGACATTAGGAATATTATTTAACGTTGATGCCCCTCAGTTTCTTCATCTGTAAAATGGGAGTGGTAACATACAGGGCCTGGCATTTAGTACATATTCACTGTTGGCCGCTATGATTATAAATAATCTAAGATGAAGAAACAGCAGCCAGTTTTCCAAACGATACTGCCGCAGAGCCAGCCAGCCTGGATACCCATGAGATTGTGAACTGCAGACAGTCTGTACTTGGCTGGCCCCTCACCCTCCTGCTTGGTCCCCTGGCTGTCCCCTACCCCTTGTGTCCCATCCCCCCTCCCTCCGTGACATAAGGTCCATAAGAGCAAGAATTGTTGTCAATATTTTGTTCACTACTATATGCCAACACAGTGCTTGACATGTAATAGGTGATCAATAAATATTTGTTGGATAAATGTTTGCAAACTACTGCCTTATGCATATGGGTTCCCTTGGGAATTTCAAGTGCTAGGACATGGGAATTCCTGGATCCCTAACTTTATACATCTTTATAACATACCAACCCCTAACAGCTGCTATATCTTGTCTTTGTATATGGCCAGATCTAACCAAAACCCCAAATGTAATATCTAAGACCATCCTAAGTGTTCGTTTCATTGCCAAGACTGTCCTATGTGGATACAGATCACAAATGAGAGTGAAGGTGTTGGTCGCTCAGTCGTGTCCGACTCTTGGTGATTCCGTGGGCTGTAGCCCACCAGGCTCCTCTGTCCTTGGGATTCTCCAGGCAAGAATACTGGAGTGGGTTGCCATGCCCTTCTCCAGGGAATCTTCCTGACCCAGGGATTGAACCCGAGTGCCCTCCATTGCAGGCAGATTCTTTACCGTCTGAGCCACCAGGAAAGCCTAAGTCACAAACTCTTTGCTAAAATTAAAGGTATGAACACAAGGGGGAAACTAATAAAATGAAATCCAGATTCCCAAGACCCAGAGTGGAAGGAGGGTGTTACCAGTGTACCATTCTCAGCTTGTGTCTCTAACCCAGCGGATCCGTCCTAAAGCAAAGCGTCTAGCGGGCAAGAGAAAAGGAAAGTCCGAACCAAGCAGAGAGAGCTTGTCAGGCTGTGAAGAGGAGGCAGGGCTGGAGCCAGAGCCAGCCCGCACCTGGGGTCGAGAAAGCAGAAATTTAAAGGAGGTCAGAGAATCTAAGCCATGCATTTGTAGGAAGAAGAGGGGAAAGCCACAAGTGAGGGTAACAACAGATTCATTGCCAATGTGATCTGAAAAGTGTGAGAGGCTACCTCCTGCAGATTTTAGGATCTTCCCAAACAGGCACCTTTGGAAGGCCCAGGCTTCATCTCCCCATTCTGGGTCTTCTGTTACATCAATAAATCAGAAGAGTTTTATGAATCCAGAGGAAGCACATGTTCCCACCAGGGCCAATCTCTTGTGATCCAGCTCATGTCCTTCCAAATTTTCATATTTTGGAAGCAAAGTTGAGAGGATCCCAGAACGAAACATCAGTTAGCAGGACTGCCAGGGTCCCTGCACAGACTGATGGTGGCCCTCCCCAACCTCTCCTAAGGGTCACTAATAGGAGTTTTCTCTGTCATTCCCAGTGCTTGGTTCCCTTGTATGTAGGTGGTCCAGGAAGCAGCCTCTCCCTGCTGAAGGCAGAATGAAGACCCTGCCACCAGGGTTCCAAAGCAGATGTGGATCAAGCTACACCAAATATCAAAGACCCAGCAGCCAACTGCTCCCTAGCATCTATGCCCATCTCTCTGGCCAACCTCTTTAGAGCCCAGGCCTTGACCCTTAGAGGCACAACCGGTGAGACCATCCAGTGAAAATCTTTATTTATAAAACTGTGAAACTGAGATTTAGAAAGGAGCCTGGGACTTCCCTTGTGGTCCAGTGGTAAAAACTCCACTTCCTTCCAACACATGGGGTACAAGTTCAGTCTCTGGTTGGAGAATTAAGATTCCGCCATGCCACACAGTGTGGCCAAAAAATACAAAATAAATTAATTTTTTCAAAAGAAGACAAGGAAAGCCTTCCTCTGTCTCCTGTAAAAGAGGGTCAGAAGTTAATTTTTAAAAAAGAAAGAAAGGAGCCGTGATTTCCTTGACACACATCAAATCCATGGGCAAGCAGAGTCCCGGACCCAAGGCTCCTGATTCCTGTGTGTGTGCTTAATCACTCAATCATGTCCATTTCTTTGCAGCCTCATGGACTGTAGCCCTCCAGGCTCCTCCATCCACAGAATTTTCCCGGCAAGAAATACTGGAGTGGGTTGCTACTCCAAGGGAACTTCCTGACTCAGGGATCAAACTCATGTCTTTGCATGTCCTGCACTGGCAGACAGATTCTTTACCGCTGTGCTGTCTGGGAAGCCTGGTTCCAGTTTTTCTTTCCAGTACTTCTGGACTCTGCATTAAGTCTCCTGGGACTGGCAATGCTCTGAGTGACCAGGAATATATTAGGTGCACTTCCCCTGGGGAAAGCATGAGATTAACTATCAAAAGACCTGATTTAGTGCTCAGCACCACCTCTCAGCAGCTGTGTGATGTAGGCAACTCATATAACCTTTTTGATCTGCATCAAGAATAACCGCGAAGCTGGGCAACACTAAAGGCCATACGTCATGAACTCATCTGGAGGACTCAATCAAAAATGTATTAAAAAGCTCTATTTTCAAAAGTAATATACGTGTAATTATCCTTATTTCTTCCCCACATTTTTCAGTGTTTTCCAAATTATCTACAATATTAATTTTAAAAGAAAGATTATACAGAACTTTTAAAGAAATGGTACCTTTTACCTATCGAATCGGCAAAGCTTTCATTTCTTACTCCAGCACTAAAGGGTACACAGAGATTAGCATTGTCAGGCACTGGCAGTAGAAGTATGAATTAGAACTAACTTTCTGAAAAATTATTTGGCAACAGGCATCAAGAGGCTTAAAAACAGTCTACGTCTCTTGTCCCAGTAAATCCACTTCTCAGAAATTATGTAAAAGAATCATTAGCTCTGCAGTTAAGAATAATTAATAAGGCACTTTGTAGCAGAATTTTACTTAACTATTCCTGAAAACTAGAAACAACTAAATGTTGTCCGATGAGAAATGGTTAAATAGCTTACAGTACTGCTTACAATAAAATGTCATAAAGGCCCTTAAAATCAACTTTTCAAACAATACTTAATGGACTGAGCAAATATTTGTAGTATAATATAAAGTAAATCAAATAGAATATTACACTGAATAGGTAATAAAATTCCATTTTCTAAACACAGATAGACACACAGAGAAAGAAAAACTCACAAAACCATTAACTGCATTCCCTCTGGATGATGGGATATAAATATTCTTTATAATTTTTTCTGCATTTTAAAATTAATTACAATGAGATTACTTTCTTTTACCACCTGAAAATGCTGTTGCAAATAAAAACGTAAGTAAATATTTAAAGTTGTAGGTTTTTACAGTCCACTTTGTCACCGTGGTAGCAATTATTTACACATACCTGTATCAAACCCTCTCTCGTTAGTGGTTTGAAGCTTTTATTAGCTTTACATTTCTTTAACTGGTTTTTGTGCTTTCTGCAGCATCTTTCCAATCCTAAATTCCCATTCTTACATTTTTCCTTTGATTCATTTTCACGTAATTTGGAGGCGAAATTGAGTCATTTTATAGAAAAAGTACTTGGGCGATACCTTTCTTAGCCTTTGGAGATGAGAGAATGTTGTCATCGATTGATGACAACGTGGCTAGGTGTCTTGGTTCATTCGGGCTGCTGCAACAAAATACCATAGACTAGGTGGCTTATAAACAACAGAAATTTTATTTCTCACAGTTCTAGAGGCTGGGAGTCCAAGATCCCATGTCTGGTGAGGGCTTACTTCTTTGTTCATATAACCTCACATGGTGCACGGCAGGAGGGAACTTTCTGGAGTCTCCTTGAAATTGTTATTTGCTAAGTTGTGTCCAACTCTTTGTGACCCCATGGACTGTAACCCACCAAGTTCCTCTGTCCATGGGATTTCCCAGGCAAGAATACTGGAGTGGGTTGCCATTTCCTTCTCCAGGGGATCTTCCCAACCCAGGGATCAAACCCAGGTCTCCTGCATTGCAGGAAGATTCTTTGTCATCTGAGCCACCAGGGATTTAAGGGCACTAATCTCATTCCTGAGAGCTTCATTCTCATGACCTAAGTACCATCCAAAGGCCCCACCTCCAAATAATACCACCACATTGGGCATTAGATCTCAGTATATGAATTGGGGGTTAGTTAGTTAGTTCAGTCACTCAGTCGTGTCCGACTGTCTTGCGACCCCATGAATCGCAGCACGCCAGGCCTCCCTGTCCATCACCAACTCCCGGAGTTCACTCAAACTCACGTCCGTCAAATCTGTGATGCCATCCAGCCATCTCATCCTCTGTCGTCCCCTTTTCCTCCTGCTCCCAATCCCTCCCAGCATCAGAGTCTTTTCCAATGAGTCAACTCTTTGCATGAGGTGGCCAAAGTACTGGAGTTTCAGCTTTAGCATCATTCCTTCCAAAGAACACCCAGGACTCCTGTAGAATGGACTGGTTGGATCTCCTCGCAGTCCAAAGGACTCTCAAGAGTCTTCTCCAACACCACAGTTCAAAAGCATCAATTCTTCAGCGCTCAGCTTTCTTCACAGTCCAACTCTCACATCCGAACATGACCACTGGAAAAACCATAGTCTTGACTAGACGGACCTTTGTTGGCAAAGTAATGTCTCTGCTTTTCAATACGCTATCTAGGTCATAACTTTCCTTCCAAGGAGTAAGCGTCTTTTAATTTCATGGCTGCAATCACCATCTGAAGTGATCCTGGAGTCCAAAAAAATAAAGTCTGACACTGTTTCCACTGTTTCCCCATCTATTTGCCATGAAGTGATGGGACCGGATGCCATGATCTTCTTTTTCTGAATGTTGAGCTTTAAGCCAACTTTTTCACTCTCCTCTTTCACTTTCATCAAGAGGCTTTTGAGGTCCTCTTCACTTTCTGCCATAAGAGTGATGTTAACTGCATATCTGAGGTTATTGATATTTATCCCAGCAATCTTGATTCCAGCTTGTGCTTCTTCCAGCCCAGCGTTTCTCATGATGTACTCTGCATATAGGGGATGCACAAACATTCAATTTATAGCATTAGTTAAGAGATCTCTATTTCTATAGGCATTTGTACAATTGACTTCTCAGATTTATTATTTCAGAGAAGAAGTCTAACATTAGTTAGATTCCTCTAAAATTATCCTTAGTTTTTCAGCTTATTTGCTTCTGGGACTCCTACATCCTTGAAATTGAATTATAGTATGACTCTAGTGACCCTGGAAACCAAGTGCCAGAAATCAGAGCAACTGCCAAAGCCCAGATCAAATGAGTAAGCTTTCACTGAAGGTTTCTCCACTATACAATCATCTACATTCTACTCAGAGTTCAGACTCACCTCTTTACCATCTCTTCACTTTTGTTGCAATAAATACAATTGCAGACAAAACCTTATTTCTTGGTCTTTTAATTTCTGCAGGATGAACCCCTAGAAATGAAACTGCTGCATCATGAGCATGTTTCCCACCTACCTTCAGTAAGTACCTTTAACAAGTATTTCTACGAGTAATACAAGAAAGTCCTTTCCCCAGCAAAAACCTCTATGAATTATTACCCCTATTTAATTTTTCCCAGCAGGGTGTGTGAGAGGTCTTATCTCATTGTCCTGCTGATTTGCAGTTCCCTAACATCTTTCACATTGTATCTGGATTTCCTCTTGGATGAATTGACTATTCATATCCTTTGTTTATTTTCCAACTGGGATGTTTTTCTTTATCAGTTTGTAGAGATGTTTAACAGAGAAGGCAATGGCACCCCACTTCAGTGCTCTTGCCTGGAGAATCCCATGGATGGAGGAGCCTGGTGGGCTGCAGTCCATGGGGTCGCTAAGAGTCGGACACGACTGAGCGACTTCACTTTCACTTTTCACTTTCATGCATTGGAGAGGGGAATGGCAACCCAGTCCAGTGTTCTTGCCTGGAGAATCCTGGGGACGGGGGAGCCTGGTGGGCTGCCGTCTATGGGGTTGCACAGAATCGGACACGACTGAAGCGACTTAGCAGCAGCAGCAGCAAAGGTGTTAAAATATTTTGAACATTAATCCTTTATCTGTTTTATAGGTTGCAACTTTTTCCCAGTCTATCATTTGTCAAGTAGATATGACTATCTTTCCATTATACTATCTACATTTATTGTCTTGGTTTAAAGATCTCCCAAGCCACCAAGCCATAAATGCACTCTCTTAAATTTTGCTCTTGTATTATTTTGTCCATATTTTACATTTAAATACTTGATCCATCTGAAATTTATTTTAATATGTAGAGTTCTCTTCCATTTTCTTTTGGATGGATAAGGTCAGTTGGAGAACACGATATAATACACAAGCCAATCTTTTTCTTCTCACCAGGGCTGGTGTCACAGATGTGTTTTTTACTTGTGCAGTCATATGGGGCCTCACTATGTGTCTGGTTTAATGCTCTGACCTTGAAATTCTTAATAATTTGATCTTTCAGTTTGTGTTTTGTAAGTGAATTCCAATGGCGCGTTCAGTAGGGGACTTGGATCCTCAGCACAGTTCCATCCCTCTCTGCCTCTCTGCCTCCTTGGGATGGTTCTGGGCCTCCACCTTGCCTGGTGCCTGGTGCCCTGGCCCTGCTCAGCTTCCCCCTTGCCACCTCTGCTCTTCTTCAGACCTTTGCAGACACACAAGTTCTCAAAGAATTTAGCTATCTGCACCCTTTCTGAAAAAGAAACTGGGAGATATACTCCAGCAAAACAAGAGTAAAACAAGATAGAGGAAAATATGAGTTCTGGAAATAAAAACCCAGCGTGGTAATGAGAAAGAGGAATTCAATAAAGATTCAGCTGGTCCTGAAGCTAGACAACAACTAGTCCAAACCACGTCAAGAGGACAGAAGATGTACCAAGGGAAAGAAAGGAAACTGCTAGATTCCCTAGTGTGCTTGCTTGACCTTACTCTGAAGAGCTTTATAGCTCTGTGGAAGAGATGGGGCAAAAGGGGAAAATGTTCACCAAAAAATCCCTGGAAACTGAAAAAATAAGACAAATTATTAACTCCAAGGAAAACTAAATGCCTTGAAAGTACTCATAGATTACCTATTGACTGCTGCTGCTGCTAAGTCGCTTCAGTGGTGTCCGACTCTGTGTGACCCCATAGATGGCAGCCCACCAGGCTCCCCTGTCCCTGGGATTCTCCAGGCAAGAACACTGGAGTGGGTACCTGTAATATAATTATGTGGTCATAAGCTGGTAAATACTGAATGTTGATCTAAGAATTATGGTGTGGTAACTCTTTGGAGAGAAGTTTGGGTGGGAGGGAGAAAAGGAGTACGAGAACTGGAAGATTACTTCATCTCCATTGTGGGATGTTAATAGGGAATGTCTAAAGTTGAAAGCATGACAAAGACATGACAGAATAAGCCTGTTATTTAAAAATAAGGATATACGTGCCTGTAGAAACAGCTAGAGTTAAACGTGTCTCTGGGAAGCAGAAATCAGGCCTGAGTTTCTGGGAGCAGGCAAAAGTGGTTGTTTTTCTTTAAAATCTGTATAGTATTCTTTGCCTTTTTAAACTATATAGTCATATTGCTTTCTTAAAATAAAAATTAATTTTTTTTAAGTAATAGGCATGTAAATCCAGGATGTGGCTCCCTTCACATAAATGAGAGCAGCTCTAGTCATTCATTACTCTTGCCTGGCAAATCCCATGGATGGAGGAGCCTGGTGGGCTGCTGTCCACGGGGTCGCTGGGAGTCGGACACGACTGAGTGACTTCACTTTCACTTTTTACTTTCATGCATCGGAGAAGGAGATGGCAACCCACTCCATTGTTCTTGTCTGGAGAATCCCAGGAATGGGGGAGCCTGGTGGGCTGCCGTCTCTGGGGTCGCACAGAGTTGGACATGACTGAAGCGAGTTAGCAGCAGCAGCTAGTCATTCATTGAAGGCTTTTAATGTCCAGACCAATCTCTGTCCAGTTTGATTGCCAGCACTAAGGTGTTGATCAGTTTTATTGATTAGCTTTATTTACTTCAATTCTGTGAAACTATTCAAGAATTGGGCTTCCCTTGTGGCTCAGCTGGGGTTGGGAAGATTCTCTGGAAAAGGGAAAGGCTACCCACTCCAGTATTCTGGCCTAAACAATTTCATGGACTGTATAGTCCATGGGGTCCAAACAGCTGGACAAGACTGAGCAAGTTTCACTTCACTTCACTTCATCCAAGAACTGCATGACCCAAAGACAGTTAATCTTTAATTTCAGCATTTTTAAAAATTAGTCAATCATTTTTCATGTAATTTTCATAACAGTCTCTGATCTGCTTATTAGTGTCTCAGTTCCCACACCTGTTATCATCTTTTCCATTTCTTTCAACTCCTGTTTTCTTTAAATCCCAAGAGTGCTTTTCCAAATTCGACCTCTGCTACAAAGGCAGAACTTGCCTCCCAACTTTCAGCACTTGATCCATTTTTCATAAATGGCCTAGGACATTTTAACACCAAGACGGAGAGAAAGATCAAGGTTCTTCCTTAAAGAATAATAAAGAAAACCATAATTACAGAGAGCAATCATCGCTAGCAATTGAAACCTAGCATGAGAGTCTCTATGTTGTACTTAACATAGTTATATTTATTTCTGAATTATCATTTCATGTATGTTTAGTAGCAATTCAATTATTTTAACACAGGATTTTGATGGGAGAAGAGTGACTAGACCAGTGCCTCTCAATCACCTGGGAAGCTTTTAAAAGTACTAATACCAGAGAGGGTTTCACCCTGAGAGATGCTGATTTAACTGGTCTGGGTACAGCATGGTCATAGGAATTTTTTTCATTCCCATTGTTATTCTAACATGCAAAAAAATTGGGGTACCACCATACGGGATCACGTCCCAAGTGTTCTCTCTCAGTCAAAACATCTAAGAATAATCTAATTCAATAACCATAATTCAGGCACTGAATTCACCTGGTAGCATGTGCCCTTATGGCATATGAATTCCTGGAGGAAATAACCAGCTGCTGCTGCTGCTGCTGACAAGTCACTTCAGTCATGTCCGACTCTGTGTGACCCCATAGATGGCAGCCCACCAGGCTCCTCTGTCCCTGGGATTCTCCAGGCAAGAACACTGGAGTGGGTTGCCATTTCCTTCTCCAGTGCATGAAAGTGAAAAGTGAAAGTGAAGTTGCTCAGTCATGTCTGACTCTTCGTGACCCCATGGACTGTAGCCTAACAGGCTCCTCCATCCATGGGATTTTCCAGGCAAGAGTACTGGAGTGGGGTGCCATTTCCTTCTCCAGAAATAACCAGAGGGTCTTGCAAAATTAAACCTTAAAGTTGCAGGAACTGTCAAACCGCCACCCCTGGGCCTCCTCCTCCTTTGCAATAGGTTCCCAAAATGGCGGGCCAAGGAGAGCATAGACAGGCTCGTAATGCCCCCCTATTATGTCTCTGCACAGACAGTGTTCATTTCCAGACAAGCAGTTTATTCAAATTACAACATTGCCCATTTTAGAGCCACCCTGACTGCCCAAACAACCAGCTCTTAGCTCCCCAGCCAGGGATCAAAACCAAGCCCCCTACATTGGAAGCACAGTCTTAACCATGGGACTGCCAGGAAGTCCCTTCCCTGCATTTTTTAATCAAAGAATTGGATTGTCCAATTCTGGTTAATTCTAAGTCTTTTGGTTGTGGTCCCTAGCACATTCAATGAACAAAGGTTTTATGGAGCCCATTTCCTATGTGGAATTAGAGGACATTTTGTAAGCATATGCGACACGGCTCTTCAACAACTACAATATTGTCTGCCCCCTCAAAAAGCATGTGTTTGTAGAGGATGAATCAAGTCCCACAGCTGAGACCCGAGATTGGTGACTGCTGTCAGCAGTTGGAGCCTATTAGTGAAGCAGACAAGAGGGCTGTTAAAAGGAGGGCTTACTGAACAGACTAGGCCAGGGAGAGCATGTCTGAACTGCAGCAGGCAAGGGGTAGGTGCCACTGGGATCTGGAGCCCAGGTAGAAGGAGCCAGGCTAACATGGGGCCATACTGGCCTGACTTCCAGAATAGAATCACTACTAGACTCTTAGAAATGCAGAAATAGATTCAGGGAACATAAAAGGGGGCAAGAGAAAAAAGAATGTTGTGATTATCTTCCTGGAGATCATCAGCAGTCCCGTCAACTTGCTGAAGCAGTAGGGTGAGGAGAAAGGACCCAGGGAGCATCTCTGGGGCCACAACATCTCAGAGCCAGAGGCCTCCAAGAGCAGGAAGAGAGCCCTCACGAAAGGAGCCCTAAGGAAAGCCATCTACCCAAGCCACAGTCTGCAGCCCCTGCTCATACCTGGATGGTATGTCCCCAGTTTCTCCATAACCAGTGTGAATGTAGTCAGGCCATTGTTCAGGAGCTCAGCTCAGACCTGAGTGAAGGGGAGCACACTCAGAGTGCCCCCGAGCCTGGGCCAGGCAGGGGCAGGAAACCATCACTAAGTAATGACTGCAACCATACTTAAATGGAAACAGAAGGCCACAGCTGGTCAGCCCTTGGAAGGCTGGACCAATTTCTAATTTTCCTTGTTGTACTAAAGAACCAACATCTTTGAGCTAATGCATAAGATGAAATATCATCCAAAATCCATCCCAGTTATTATGAAAACTGAGAATTGTTATCCTCCTCCATACACGTTTAAAATAATCTTGATCTCTAAATATTGGAAAGTCAGACCCAATCCTCCTAAGCCAGCCCCTTTAGTTCCTAAACCCTTTGAAAGCTGAGAGTTCCAGAAAAATGCTGGCCTTTCTTCCTAGGTTCTAAGTATTGGAAAATCTCTACAAATTTGCCAAAGATATTAAACAGAATCACAGAGTTATGGTCTGTAATATCTCAGTTATCAACTATTTACTGAGCACCTATTTTAAATGAGGGACTGAGGATACAGAAATAAATCAGTCCGAACAGCTGCCTCCAGAGGCCCTCAGTGAGGGGGAGATGCAGAAATAGATTATCTCAGTACAATACCACTCATGTAAACCACAGACATACGAGTAAGTGACAGGGAGTTAGACCCTGCATGAGGAAAGGCTTCCTTGAGGAAAGGGTCCTGGAGCCTAACAATGAAGAAAGAGTAAAATAAAAGTTGAAACGCTAGCTGTGATATTTCATAAACCACAAAGTTCACACAAGGAGTGAGGGGCGTTGTGGAGGTTGGGGAATAATGCAGTGTTCATGACAGAAGGTCTAAGCAAAGGGTGGCCAGAAGGCCAAGAGCTGGTTCTAGAAGAGCAGAGCTCATGTTAATAGCCAGGGCTCAACCCCCTGAAGCCTCAGAGAAACTGGAAGTCCCCACTGTCACTCCCACCCACCTAACTCGAGACCCAAACAGCCCACTACATGGAGATGCAGCTGGGTCAACAAACTTTTCCCCTGGGAGGCAAACAGTGTGAATCTATCAGCCACCTTGAGTTTCATCATTTCCATCCTAAGAGCTCAGGCTCCAAGGGTTGGAACTTAGATTGGGAGGGAGATGGAGAAAGGAAAGGAAAGAGAAGAGGAGGGAAGGAGGACATTCACACAGGCCAATCTCACCACCTCTTCTCCCAGCCCCCACACACAGCCTCCCTCTCTAATGGCATCAAAGCCACGACGGGCTGCCCCCACTGACGAGGGCCCTAAGCCTCAGTGTCAGGGACATGCAGAGCAGGGATTCATTATCTTGGACCCTGCGCTGGTTCCCGAGAGAGGCTGTAACAAAGGATCACAAACAGGGTGGCTTAAAACAACAGAAAATTATTCTGTCACAGCTCTGGAGGCTCGAAGTCCAAAATGAAGATGTCTGTAGGGCTACACTTCCTCTGAGACTCTGGACAGAATCCTTCCTCGCCTCTTCCAGCTTCTGGTGGTGCTCAGCAATCGTTGGCATGACTTGGCTTGCAAGCACATCACCGCAGTCTCCGCCTCTGGCATCATGTGGTGTTCTCCCTGAGACTCTGGCTCCACACAGGATTCTCCTTTTCTCATAAGGACACCAGTCACGTTGGATGAGAGCCCACCCTAATGATCTCATCTGAACTTGATTACATCTGCAAAGACTCTATCTCCAAATAAGGTCACATTCCCAAGTACCAGAGCACTGTGGACTTCAGCATACCATTTAGGATGACACAGTTCTACCCGTAGCTGCCCCTTTATTCCTTCCCCCTCTGGGACTTGTGGCAATAACTAAGGAGCAACTGCACATCTTTCCCAGAAAAGATAAGCATGTCATTCCCAAGCTAGTCACCCTCAGTGAATCTGGAAGGCAAAGCAAGGGGATACCCTGTCTTCTGGTCCTTCTAGAATATATAATAACATGCTGACTCACCGGTGGCTGTGGGATTGGGAATTTCTCTGTTAAATCGTCCTGTGCTCACCCTGACTGACAGCTTCGCAACCCAGGGAATCCTATGGAAGCTGCAGTCAGGCCCTGGTTACATAAGCCCCCTCCCCTCAGAGCCCAGATTTCCTCATCTGTAAAGTCTAAAGAGACTCCTGGTGTCTGATGGTGACTATAAAGGGGGTACATCTGGCCCACATCAACTCCACATCTGAATCCCCAATTAATACACAGCCATTCAGCAAGTGTCGCTTGAGATCTACAGGAAGGCTCGTTAGAGTGCCTGAAGCACCTCCCTGGGGACAGCGCGTATCTCAGGATGCAGATTCTGAATTGAGATCATAACGAAGCTCCTGCTCTGCTCCTCCCAGGAGCCCGTGCTTTGTATTCACACAGAATATCTGGACACCCACGCAGACACCACTAACATACATACGCATGAGAAATCGTGGCGGGTGAGAGCCAAATGCAGCACAGTGTCTGAATTACAGAAGAGGTGGAATCACTCAGCAACCAGTGTCCTCTTGGCTTCAGTCTGGCAACTGCATAGAAGCTAAATAGCTTCCCCTACAGAAGGAAGGGAAAGAATCTATAGCCCAGCAGGACATAGATGGGAACAACACACAGTTAGGGGCCCTTGAGGGTCAGCAGGGCCATCTGAGAACCACAGCCACAGGCCACAGCATATCGAGCAGTCAGCCATGAGCCAGTTCAGCAGGGCCCTGCTGGGGGCTGGGGGGTGAGAGGATGAGTCCAAACTCTCCAAGGAATTATGTGCCCCAACCCCTGAGAGGACTAGGCAGAGAATCAGGACCCAATCACGCGGCTCAGTCATGCTAGGGCAGGACTCCTGGCCCAGCCTGGAAGCCCATACCCTGCAAAGGATCTGATGGGGAAGACGTTGACTGAATGAGAGGGTCGGGAGGACAGACAGGAAGTGAGAGAAGTGGGAATTCAGTGACCAAGGACAAGCCATGTGATGGGTGAGACAGTATTTGACTTGGGGGGCTCTGGAGACTCAGGGTTCCCCCTGGCAGGTGAACCATCAGGCCCCTGAGTAGCAACTACAACCCCGCCCCCACTGCCATTCCTCACCTGGGTCAAGCAGGCTGGACCCCACAGGGCTGGAGGGCAGATAGACTACACTGTGCATATGACACAGTGTGCACGGGTCCCCTGCTCTCCTCTGCCCCACCCATCTTCCCCTTACCCCATCTGTTGGTGAAAAGGCAGTGTCATCAGAGAACAAGATCTGGGCTCAGCCTTTACTGGGCAAATAATACTGAGCAAATTATTTAACCAGACTAAGTTGCTATATCTTCATCTGTAAAATGGGAAAGTAATAGTATCTGCTTCCCAGAACCGCTGGGAAGACTAAGTGAGATAATGCATGTAAGTAACATAAGGGTGGACATGGTACCTGACATACAATAAGCCCTAATAGATACATATCCCATAGCCCTTATAGAAAATGAGAATAAAGGGAACACTGTCTGCAGGACAGAACCCAGAGTCAGTCTTGAAATCCCTCAACCTGGCAGATTCCATGCACCAACAGCACTTGGAGCCCCCGAAGGCACTGCTTTGTGTCTAGAAATGAAACAGCAAACAGAGGCCTCTTTTTCCAGCTCAGAGGAGCCTGCTCATCCTCATACTAGTAGCTCTGGAAAAGGTGCTCTCTTACTGCCTCACGAAACATGTCCCCAACTAATTAACAGTCTGGCTGCTGAATAATACAAATGAATTTACTTACAAAACAGAGACCCTCAGAAAACAAATTTATTATGGTTGCCAAGGGGAAGAATGAGGGGAAGCGATGGTTAGGGAGTTTGCGATGGACATGTACACACTGCTATATGTAAAATGAATACCCAAAAGGATCTACCTTATAGCACATGGAACTCTGCTTAATGTTATGTGGCAGCCTGGATTGGAGGGGAGTTTAGGGGAAAATGATACATGTATATGTACGTCTGAGTTCCTTTGCGGTTCACCTGAAACTATCACATTGTTTGTTAACTGGCTATACCCCAATACAAAAAAGGTTTTTTAAAAATGTGATGCATATGTATATTACCATATGTGAACTAGATCACCAGTCCAGGTCTGATGCATGAGACAGGGTGTTCAGGGCCAGAGCACTGGAATGACCCTGAGGGATGGGATGGGAAGGGAGGTGGGAGGGGGGTTCAGGATGGGGAACACATGTATACCCATGGCTGATTCATGTCAATGTATGGCAAAAACCACTAAAATATTGTAAAGTAATTAGCCTCCAATTTAAATTAATTAGTTTTTAAAATGTGATATATATAAACATGGAATATATATGTATATGTATACAAAAATATATGTGTGTATATATGTATACATAAATATATATGTATATTAAAATGGAATATTATTTAGCCTTTAAAATAATAATAATATATTTTTTAAAAAACAGTCTGGCTGCTGCCCTGGGTGACTGATGGCTGCCCCTCCTCTCCCTGGGAGGCTGGGGATGTCTCAGGAAGATTGCCCACACCCCCTCCACCACCCACTTCACTCATTGAAAACACAAGATGCTGAAGGGTGTGCGTCCCCCTTACAGAGCTCAGACAGCTCAGAGGCATGGCCTGGCCTCACTGTGGTCTGACGAAAGAACATCCGTTGGTATAAGGCAGACCCTCATGACTGTCCTGATAAACTCAGAACCACTCAACTGGCTTCCCCCTAGATAACTTTGCTAACTCTGCTAGGAAGAGAGCAGAGAAGCAAGGAGAGATTAACAGCCTTTTCTTCTTAAATGAAGATGCCTAACTAAAACCTTTGTCTTTGCCATCAGCCCATCCCAGCTTTCCCCAGGGGCTGGAATCTTTTCACAGGTTCCCCATCCATTTGTCTTGATCAGTGCTGCTGTTGAGCTGTCTCCCTTCCTCCACAGCCCTCTTCCTAGGGATTGCAGGGTGCTATCCAGGGAAGCGACTTGAACATAAGAGCATTTTCCAAGGTGGCCTCTGCTCCCCAGCCTCCAACATCTTTATGTGTGTGTGTGTGTGTGTGTGTGCTAAGTTGCTTCAGTCGTGTCTAACTCTTTGCGACCCCATGGACTGTAGCCCCCCAGACTCCTCTGTCCAAGGGATTCTCCAGGCAAGAATACTGGAATGGCTTGCCATGCCCTCCTCCAGAGGATCCTCCCTACCCAGGGATCAAACCTGCGGCTCCTGCACAGCAGGCAGATTCTTTACCGCTGAGCCACCAGGGAAGTCCCAATGTCTTTATAGTAAATGACTATCCATAGCAACAAATTCTGAAATCTTAAAACAGTTGATAAACGGACACACTTAAAAAGCTGAGTGTGAATTTTATAAACTGCCTGCAATTACTAAAAGGGGTGGGTCTTTTTTATTTAAGAGAAACATTAGTCATGGAATTGTAGCATTTTAAGGCTGCAAACTTTGAGTGCCTACTGCTTGGTTTTATTTACATATTATATTTGGAGGCCCTACCATATTTCAGAAAGGTTTAACATATTCACATCGCAAATGCCTGTCTAAGCAGGGCTGTTTTGTGGATCAGAGGTGGGGCTGTGGGTGTGGAGGGAAGAGCCCTCCAAAGGGAGAGAGAAATCTGGGACTCCAGTTCTCAGCTCTGTAGCTAACTTGAGTGTGACCTGGTTCACTCAGCTCCCTCCATGCTGGTATAGTGAGTGACAGTACAGAGGAGAGGTTGAGTCAGAGATCTTGGCTGCAAGCAACAGAAGGGACTCCAAGCAACAGAAAGGACTCTGGCTGAATTAAGCAGAAGGGAATTTACTGCTCCGATTGCAGGATCAGAATCAGGGGATGTTGGAACACCTGGCTTGGACTAGACTTGCTAGGACCTAAGGTAGCCAAGCCTCCAAAACCTAGGCAACACACGTGATACTGATGGCCCAATCAGCAGGAGGCTGCTGTTGCCCCTAACAACCTCCCACCAATCCAACTTAGCCTTGCCAGACATTTGCTCTGGGACTCACTGAAAAAAAATCAGCCCCGAAGGCTGAGCAAAGGTCACAACCCACCGAGGCTTAAGGTCGGCACTCCGTGGGAAAAAATTAAGCTCTTTGGCCTTTGACTTTTAAAATGAGAGAGTACAGTGACAGACCATGTGAGGAAAGTCATTCTTTGGTGGTGGTTTTACTTCTGGTGGTGGTTCTCCAAGGGTGGTCTCGGACCAGCAACATCAGCATCATCTGAGAATTTTTTAGAAACTGCATTCTCAAGCCCCACCCCAGATCTACTAAATTGGAAACTCTGGGCCGAGGGGCCCAACAATCTGTTTCAACAAGCCCTCCAGGTGACAGTAATATACACCAGTCTGAGTGTAATACACCTCCACCCAACTGCCCTACAAAAAATCCGAAGGCTACTTAAAAGGTTGAATGTCTGCCATCATGTTAAAATAACAGTTGGCCAGTTTTAATGGGTGAAAAGCCAGAATTTGCAACCAACTGGCAGGTAAACAAAAATAAAATATTGGGGTAAGGGTTTTCTTTAGACAACATTTTTTTCCTACTGATGTGTGACAGTGAGCTTGCTGTGCAAACACAGCTTCGAAACAAATTCGACCCTTCCTTCCAACCACACTGCCACCTCTTCACCTTCCTACAAAAACCCTGGGCCCACCTGTTTCTCAGGCCCCACTCCAACCCCCTCCTGCCTTCCCTCCAATTACAAGACCCAGGAAACAGCCCTTCTAGCATGCAAATCTAAAACCTTCCTGTTCCCTTTCTTCAGACAATGCTAATGAACTGTCAATGTCAGAACTGTACATTGAGATACTCAGAAGCAAACAAACTGCCATCCCCTGGCCTTCTGTCACCTCTGCCCTTCAGGCCATAGTGCCTTTCCTGCTCCAGCAGCTGGAAGCTGGCTTAATGGCTTAGAGTCCTCTCAGCTCCAACTAGCCCTTGCCTATCAGCCAGGAGGAAACTGCGTCTGAAGTCTGAAAGGCTTAGACTGAGCTGGAGGGACACCATGTGGCCATACTTGGTATGACACCCCAAGCCAGGGGCTTCAGTTTTTTCTTTTTTGGCCGGGCCACAGGGCCTTGGGGGTTTTAATGAACTTCGGTCCTCAGCAGTAAGAGCGTGAAGGCCTGTCCACTGGACTAGCAGGGGGTTCCCAGGCTTCTGTTCTTTAGGTGATCTTTTTGTAAAGACTACGAAACAATGACCTGAGGATATGTGGTGAAAGTTAAAAAAAAAAAAACTGAACCCACAATCATGTTAATGGGATTATTTTTATTTGTTCTTACTCTTAAATATTTTCTGACAGTTACAACCACAACACCCTCTCCATGAAGCATCCCTTTCTTTTCCATGGCTCTCTGATCATCAGTATTTTCCACGCTAATTTGAGGTTTTAGCCACTGTTCTCTTCAGTGACAGTCACTAACATGTTAGTGCAATGAAGTGGAACGAAAAGGCGTTCGACCGCTCGGCAGGTGTGTGGCTAAGCGCCCCATTTCGGGAATGACACGGGCAGGGTTTCAAAACCCAGCTCTGCTACTTACTTAGCTGTGTGATCCTGGGCATGTTTCTTAACTTTTCTGTATCTCACGTTCCTCATCTGTGAAATGGGAAGAGGGAAGACTATGACCTACTGAATAGGGCTGCTATGAGAATGAAATAATAATATGTGAGGAGACTCTCAACACAAGACCAGGCCATACCCCCGCTACCAGCATCATTCTTTCTAAATGCGTCCTCATGGGAACCATCACACACAGCTGATGCCCACTGAGGACCTCTCTTGGATGGGAGCCCTGAAACTGCAAGTCTAAGCATGTTTCATAGCTGGAAAAACGTAAAATGAGGCAGCTGAGATTTCAGAGACTAGGACCTTGGGACAGGCAAATGGGATTCGGGGGCAGGTCCCCTGTCCCCACTCCTCAGCATCACTATCAAGCAGTGTGTCCCTGGTCCCCACTCTTGCCAGTTGCAGCAGGCCCCAGATTCCTCACCTACAAGCCAAAAAAGGAGCTTAGCTACAACTGCCTTCTTCTAAAACACAACGTGCTCAAAAATGTGGCTACAAACTTAGGATTCTCTCCAGGACACAGTACCTCACGAGGTCCTTGAGATGCAGTCAAGGTCAGCTTGACTTGTAACTGCCTAAAATCTGCCGTGTACTCTGCCAGAAGTTTCTCTACAGGAAACCGTCTTGCTGCCAAGTGAGGCCCAATGAACAAAAGAAAACAGGGAAGAAAAACTCAGAGACTCCCTAGAAGAGGATGTAAGGGAACTCTTCCTCAATGACACCCTCCAGAGAGCCAGACACCCACCTGGAGAACGAGTCTTCATGAGACCCTCTGCTGTGTCAGGCCAGGGGACAGAAGATAAATGGGGCTGTTCCTCTGTCCTCAAGGCCTCAACTTTTTGTCAGAGGCAGGCTTAGGAAGAGACATAGACACATAGAGCAACAACTCTGATAGTTTCATAAGTTATAACACAGGGCTGTTCAAGGTGCAGTGGAAACAGAAGTGAGCCATTAATTCTGCCCTGAGCAGTCAGGGAAGGCTTCACTAAGAAGACCTTTTTTTTTTTTTTTTTTTAATTGGAGGCTAATTACTTTACAATATTGTAGTAGTTTTTGCCATACATTGACATGAATCCACCACGGGTGTACATGTGTTCCCCATCCTGAACCCCCCTCCCACCTCTCTCCCCATCCCATCACTCAGGGTCATCCCAGTGCACCAGCTGTGAGCACCCTGTCTCATGCATCGAACCTGGACTGGCAATCTGTTTCACATATGATAATATACATGTTTCAATGCCATTCTCCCAAATCATCCACCCTCACCTTCTCCCACAGAAGACTTCTTTTAAAGGAGGATCAGATTACAGGTGAGACTCCAACAGGGCTGGATCCACTAGAAAGCTGTTTATTGTAAATCACACAATTACCCCTGAACTAGGACAGGGCCTTGGGCTAGTGTGGAGGGAAGGGATGCACCAGAACTAGCCGAGGATGCAGGGAGGTGGGGAGCAAGCTAAAACATAGATTTCCAAGCCCTGCCCCGAAGACCCAGACCCAGTAGGCTTAAAGAGGGGCCCAAGACTGAATATTTAGCGAGCCCCTCCCCCAGGATAACGCTACTGCAGGTGAGTCACTTTCCCACCACTCTCGTTAGCCCCACAGCCATCCGGGTCACATCCTGGTCACCCTTCCTTCTTATGGATTCTGTGGCTTCTGCCTGGGAGGTTCCTCCCCTTCTGCTCCCCCTTGACTGTCTTCTCTTTCAAGACCCAACAGCTCAAAAACACAGATAAGGGGACTTCCCTATGGTCCAGTGATTAAGAATCTGCCTACCAATGCAGGGGACACAAGTTCGATCCCTAGTCCAGGAAGATTTCACATGCCGTGGGGCAACTAAGCCAGTGAGCCACAACTACTGAAGTCTGCGTGCCTAGAACCCAAGCTCCGTAACAAAGGAAACCACTGCAATGAGAAGCCTCCACACTGCAACCAGAGAAAAGCCCCCAACACAGCACAACTAGAGAAAGCCCAAGGGTGGCAATGAAGACTCAGCACAGCCAAAAATGAAATAAATAAATAAAATTTTAAAATATATATATATACTGATAGGTAAACCCTTTCAGATTTCAGAGTATAATCTTGTGCCAGGCACCAAGTTAGTTCTTTACATAGATGATTTCATTCAATCCTCAAAACAACCCTATAGAATAGGTCTCCTAATAAACCCCATTTTCCAGATGAGGAAACTGAGGCACAGAGCAGTTAAGTAACTGGACCCTGGTTGTACTGCTGGGGCTTGTGCTTCATCTGTATCCCCCACTAGACTGCTCACAAGATGTGGCTGAGGCTGTGTCTCTGAAGCCCTAGAGCCTGGGGCAGTGCCCAGCACAGTTGCTCAGTAAATGTTTGTCGAGCAAATAAAAGAATAAACAAACACCGCCTCCTTCCATCTGTGACCCTCAGCCAGCACCCAGGCAATGAATCTGCCCGCTCCCACTGCCACCTCCAGGAAGTACTCAGCAATCAGGGCATAATCCGCCCTGTTGTTGACCAAGTGACTCCGCAGACCAAGAAACATGACTTCCTGGACTGCTGAGCCTTTTTATTTGGCGATACCAGAGAGGGAGCAGAGAAGGCAATGGCCCCCGACTCCAGTACTCTTGCCTGGAAAATCCCATGGACCGAGGAGCCTGGTAAGCTGCAGTCCATGGGGTCACTGAGGGTCAGGCACGACTGAGCGACTTCACTTTCACTTTTTTCTTTCATGCATTGGAGAAGGCAATGGCAACCCACTCTAGTGTTCTTGCCTGGAGAATCCCAGGGACGGGGGAGCCTGGTGGGCTGCTGTCTATGGGGTCGCACAGAGTCGGACACGACTAAAGTGACTTAGCAGAGAGGGAGTGCTCTCTGTCTCAACTGCAGACAGGCCTCCTCAAAGTCTCCTCCTCCTCCTCCTCAGGGCTGCCTGCCAAGCCTCTGCCTCGCAGCTGCCTCCCCTCCCGCTCTGGCTCCGTCTCTTCACCCCACCTGCCTTTCTGCTCCCCTCCCAGCATTCTTCCCTCTCCCTTCCCCCTTTATCCTCCTCCGACTTCTCTCTAGGTTTTCCTGCCTCTTTCCTTCTCTCCCTTCCCCACCTCACTCCCTCTCTGCAGCTAGCTCTCTTTCTGTTGATTTGTGTGTGCTGTGCGTGCGTGCGTGCATGTGTGTGTCTGCTGGTCTCTCTCTGTTTCCCTGTCTTTCTGTTTCTCTCTCTGTCTCTGTCTCTCTGCCTTTCTCTCTCTCCTCTCTTCTCCCCACTTCTTCCCTTCTTCTTCTTTTCCCCAGCCTTCACTGTCGCTCTCCCTCCCGGAACCCAGCATCACTTCCTCTCTGGCCTCTCCCCAACTCCCGGAAGGAGGTCAGTTGGCTGCCCTGGTTCCCTCCTCTCTGCGTCAGAGCCTCAAGGCCTGGGGGCCTCTGGGCCCTTCCCGCCAGCCTCCCCGCTTGTATCCCTTAGGCTTCTTTCTCCTCTGAGTCCTCATTAAAGGCTTCTCCCGCCAAATCCTGCCCCACCTCCCTCCTGAGGGCTGCCTCCTCAGGTTGCTGGGGACTGTTCTCCCCGACCTGCCCAGCAGCTCTGTCTCCCCAGCTCCCTGCAGTGGTAGGAGGATCTTATTCCTCAGGCTGGGCCTCAGGTCCTGCCAGTGGAGGCCCGGGGGCCTCCACTGGCCCCCTCTGCTGCCTTCAGACAAACTGCAGAAATCCTGGAGCAGAGCCAAAGGGGCCGGTCCCTGCTTGGAGGCCACCCAACTGAGAAGCCAAGGGGCCTCCATATGGAGTGCAGCCACCCTACCAGCTCTGCCGTCAACTCCAGCACTTTGAGCCACAGCCTTAGGCCCTCCCCGGGCCTATAGGGCCTAACTGGCTCCACAGGGGCTGGGCCATCCGAGAAGGCCAGGAGCTGCAGGGAGTTCAGGACTGTTCTGCCCTCACCAGATGCCTGCAGAAGCCTTTGTTTCCAGGGCAGAAGCTTTCAGAAGACTCCAAACAGGCTCATGGGTGATAGTGGGGTCCTCTGGGGGCTTAGCCAATAAGCATAAAGCTAGGGCAGCAGGGGAAGAGGAGAGCTCAAGGAGCCCCTACCCCAGATCTCCAGGCAGCTCCCTCCATTCCCGTCTTCAGTAAACATTTAATTTAGAGCCCAGTGTGTGCCAGGTACTGGGTGCCAGAGATAAGCAGAACGGTTGTCCCTGCCCTATATGGGCTGGTGAGAGAGAAAAACAACTAAACGGCAAATACAATGTGATAAATGAACTCATAAAAATGGATAATTAGGAAAGGAAACATTGAGCACGTTATGAGCAATGACCAAATGCTGTAAATTGGCAAAAGCATTTTATGGTATCTTATTTCAATCCTCATCTGCACAAAAGGTTTCATCTCCATTTTGCAGATGAGGAAACTGAGGCTCAGTTAGATAACTTAACTGCACAGCTAACAAATAGCAAAGCTGCCTAACTGACCCCAAAGTACTGCTCCCTTCTGATATAAAACACTAAGGACAAATAGAGAGGTGAGGGGGGTTGGGGTATAAGTGGACAGAGTGGGTACGAAGGCTTCACAGAGAAGGTGAAGCCTGCTGGGTGTTTGAAAGGTGAATAGGAGCTCCCCTGGCAGCCAAAGAACACAAGGGCAACGCAGACCAACAAATGCTGTGTCCAATCTCCTTTGATTTCTTGCAAATTTTTTCTCTAATGAATTTTTTCCCAAGCTATTCAAACTCCAACAACATTTGTTTACTAAGTACCTATAATGTAGCAAGCACTTTTTAAAATTTAAGTATAGTTGATTTACAATATTATATTAGTTTCAGGTGTACAACACAGTGGTTTCGTATTTTTGTAAATTATACTCAATTTAAAGTTATTATAAAATAGTGATTGTTTTCCCTGAGTAGTACAATATATCCTGGTAGCTTATTTATTGTATATACAGTAGTTTGCACCTTTTAATCCCCTACCCTTACCTAACCCCTCTCCTCTTCCCCTCCCTATTGATAGCCACCAGTTTATTTTCTGTGAGTCTGTTTTTGTTATGTTATATTCATTCTCTGTTTTTTAGACTCCACATGTAAGTGATAACATCCAGTATGTCTTTCAGCATAATCCCCTATGGGCAGAATTTCTTTTTATGGCTGAGTAGTATTCCATTGTATATGTACAGCACATCTTTATTCGTTCATCTGTTGATGGACACTTAGGTTGCTTTCGCATTTTTGCTGCTGTATATCATGCTGCTATGAACATTAGGGTGCATGTGTCTTTTCAAATTAGTATTTTTGTTTTCTTCAGATAAATACCCAGCAGTGAATTGCTGGATCATACGACAGTTCTATTTTTAGGTTTTTAAAGAACGTCCATACTGTTTTCTGTAGTGGCTGTAGCAATTTACATTTCCACCAACAGTATACAAATGTTCCTTTTTCTCTACAACCTTGCTAACACTTGGTATTTGTATACTTTTTTCATGATAGCTCCTTCTGACCAATGTGAAGTGATATCTAATTCTGGTTTTGAGTTATATTTCTCTGGGGATTAGTGGCGTTGAGCATCTTTTCATGTGGCTATTGGCCATCTGTATATCTTCTTTCAAAAAATGTCTATCAGGTCTTCTGCTCATTTTTAAATTGGGTTGTTTGGTTTTTTGATATTGAGTTGTATAAACTGTTTCTATATTTTGGAAATTAACTCCTTATCAGTTACTTTATTTGCAAATGTTTTCTCCCAAGCAGTAGGTTGTCTTTATTTTGTTGATGATTTGCTCTGCTGTGCTAAAGCTTTTAAGTTTAATCAAGTCACACTTGTTTATTTTTATTTTTGCTTCCTTTGCCTTAGGAAACAGATCCAAAAGAGTTGTTGCTACAGTTTATGTCAGAGAGTGTTCTGCCCCATATTGTCTTACAGGAATTTTATGATGTCCATTCTTATGTTTACATCTTTAATTCATTTTGAATTTATTTTTGTATATGGTGTGAGAAAATGTTCTCATTTCACTCCATTACATATAGCTGTCTAGATTTCCCAGCACCACTTATTTAAGAGACAGTCTTTTCTCCTTTGTATAATCTCTCCTCTTTTGTCAAAGATTAATTGACCCTAAGCGTGTAGATTTCTCTATGGGCTCTCTGTTCTGTCCCGTTGATCTCTGTGTCTTTTTTGTGCCCGTACCATAATGTTTTGATGACTGTAGTTCTGTTAGCATAATCTGAAGTCAGGGAGTGTGTGATATGTCCAGCTTTGTTCTTTTTTCTCAAGATTTTTTTGGCTATTCAGGGTCTTCTGTGGGTCCATACAAATTTTAGGATTATTTATTGGTTTGAGTTCTGTGAAAATTGTCATGGATATTTTGATAGGGGTAGCATTAAATCTGTATATTGCTTTGGGTGGTATGCCCATTTTAACAATATTAATCCTTCCAGACCATTTAATGAACTTTTAAAATCTAAATTTCTGGCCACTAAAATTTGCAAAAAACGTAATTTTCAATTCAGAAATTTCCTTAGGATCCTAACATGACTGAGCTCATTAAAAAAAAAAAAAAGCAATTAGCATTTAGCAGTAATTTTAAAGTCAAGTTTAAAGAGGAAAAGAAAATCATTCATAAAGCCACCATCCTAACACAGCTTTTTCAGTCATTCTGTTTGCTTCCAATTCTTATTCATAAATGTGTAACCATTTAACATGAGCAGTATGGAAGACAGCCTATTAATTTTCTTCATTAGTATGGCCAAGCACATGTGAGTCTTTGATGAGATTTACAAATATCCTCTAAGTGGCTGCTTGTTTATTAGCAGAGTTTCTTAAACTATCTGAGTCAGCATTTTTGTGTAGAAGAAACAATTTATTATCTCTGTAGAAGTTATTCATTTCTTGTTTTACAAAGAAGACATAGCCAGTACATGTGCACCTGCTTAAGGGAACTCTCTTCACAGAGGAGACTGAGTCCTTAGCTGGTGACCCAGCTTCCTTCTTGCTCCCCAAAGCTTATGCTACTGTCAGGCAACCATGCCTCCCAGTGTTCTTAGAACACACCAAGCACACTCCCATCTCTAGGGCTTTGCTCTTACCCTTCCCCCTGCCTCCATTATTTTTCTTCTTCTCCCTGCCTTCTCCAAATCTTTTCATTCTTTAGGATCCAAATGAAGTCCCCGTTTGTCAATAAAGCTTTTTCAGAACCCTCAGGGATTTTTCCTACCTCTGAGCCCTTCCACTTTTAACAATCAACACCACTTATTGCTTTATACTGTTGTATCATTTACAGACATGCTCCATCTTCTAAATTTGACGACTATAAAGGCAAGGACTAAATCTGATTTCTCCTCCCCTGCCTTCTGCCCACAGCTGACAGTTTGCAAATGTGTGTGGATTATAATGATGCTGTTCATATGTGTTACAAAACTCTAGCTTTCTAGCCAGAAAAAAACAGTGTGAATTTGAAGTCAGAATGAGCCAGATTCAAATCCTTAGTATATCTATTTACTAATGATAGGACCTTGAAAAATCTTCTAAACCTCTCTGAGCTGTAGTTTTTTCATCTGTAAAATGGGGGCAATAATAGAGGTATTGGCTGCGATTCATGGGATCGCAAAGAGTCGGATACAACTGAGCGACTGAACTGAACTGAGTGAGGTAATGGTTAACACAGTATACAAAGTGCTTAGTATATCACCAGCATTCAGTAAACACTGAATGCATAGTTGACACTATTCTTTTCTCCTACTAATAGTAATGAAAAATAACAATAAGACTAGAGTTTGCAAACAAATTCCAAAGAGCATTAGTTTAATCAAAGTCATTATCTACCAATATCATGAAATTGTCCATCAAAGAATTTCACATTAAAAACTCCTGACAACTGAGTGGTTTTAGGGACTTTGCACTTGAGTTGAGTTCTGTATCTCTGAGATTTTACTGCTGCTGCTGCTGCTTATAAGTCGCTTTAGTCGTGTCCGACTCTGTGTGACCCCATGGACGGCAGCCTACCAGGCTCCCCCGTCCCTGGGATTCTCCAGGCAAGAACACTGGAGTGGGTTGCCATTTCCTTCTCCAATGCATGAAAGTGAAGTAAAAGTGAGATTTTACTATCCAGTGCCAAATGTCTGTGACCACCACCCCCAGAGTTACCAAAAATACTCTAATTTGAACAGTTGTTACATTGTTTCCATATTTTTAAAAGACTGTGCAGTTCAGTTCAGTTCAGTCACTCAGTCCTGTCTGACTCTTTGGGACCCCATGAATCCCAGCATGCCAGGGCTCCCTGTCCATTACCAACTCCCGGAGTTCACTCAGACTCACGTCCATCGAGTCAGTGATGCCATCCAGCCATCTCATCCTCTGTCATCCCTTTCTCCTGCCCCCAATCCCTCCCAGCATCAGAGTCTTTTCCAATGAGTCAACTCTTCACATGAGGTGGCCAAAGTACTGGAGTTTCAGCTTTAGCATCATTCCTTCCAAAGAACACACAGGACTGATCTCCTTTAGAATGGACTGGTTGGACAGTCAACATCCAAACATGACCACTGGAAAAACCATAGCCTTGACTAGACGGACCTTTGTTGGCAAAGTCATGTCTCTGCTTTTGAATATGCTATCTAGGTTGGTCATAACTTTCCTTCCAAGGAGTAAGTGTCTTTTAATTTCATGGCTGCAATCACCATCTGCAGTGATTTTGGAACCCCAAAAAATAAAGTCTGACACTGTTTCCACTGTTTCCCCATCTATTTCCCATGAAGTGATGGGACCAGATGCCATGATCTTCGTTTTCTGAATGTTGAGCTTTAAGCCAACTTTTTCACTCTTCTCTTTCACTTTCATCAAGAGGCTTTTTAGTTCCTCTTCACTTTCTGCCATAAGGGTGGTGTCATCTGCATATCTGAGGTTATTGACATTTCTCCCGGCAATCTTGATTCCACCTTGTGCTTCTTCCAGCCCAGCGTTTCTCATGATGTACTCTGTATATAAGTTAAATAAGCAGGGTGACAATATACAGTCTTGATGTACTCCTTTTCCTAAGACTCTGCAAACTAACTCCATTTCCTAGAATGTTAGAACTTAGAGTCATCCTAGGGACTGCCCCTTGTTCTACAGACAAGGAAACAGTACTCCTCACAGAGTCCCTTGGCAGGTAGGTGACAGAGCCAGAATTTTGAACCCCAATATCCCAATCTCTAATTCAAAACTCAGCATTCACCATGTCATTCTGACTCCTTGGAGAAAGAGAAACTCCAAGAGACTTGTACCCCATACACAGGGACATTGGGATTTGATCTCAAAGTGTATTTATTTGCATGAGCTCCACTAAGTGGGTGGAGCTCCTCTAAGCTACAGTGGGTGGTTTTAATTATTCCATTTTCTGATAGAATCGTTCATGCACAAAGATGCTAAACACTTGCTATAATACACATCTTCTCTCAAGTGTTCCTGCTTGGCATTTAAATCCAGCCTCTATGCTGGAGTTTTGAGTAACCTCACTGCTTTAAAAGGTAGGTCTGGGAATAGTAAAGAGTCACCAACCCTCCTGGGATTCATACGTAGAGTCACTTCTGTGTATGGACGCAAGCAGGAGGAAAAAGTCTGCATAGAATCATGCCATGCTCCTGGCATATTGTGAGTCCAAATAAGTGGTCTTTCATTGCTACAGTTTCACCGAGGAGGAAAGCAAGGAAGGAAAATGGTGTTTGTTGGCTGAATGACTGATTACCAATGGCGTAACTCAGCAATCACTCACAGCACCATCACTCACGCCTAAGCAATTAAAATTTCACAGACACAACCATCACCCTGACAGGGCAGAGCTTGGCTCTTATATCAGTGTTCTGGGGCTCTCTCAAGTGACAGATTGTAGAAGTTCCTGGCGTGGAGATCTCACAATAAAATTTACCCAGTGGTGCATCTTGCTGGAATCAAGTTTAACAGTCATCATGGCCCTATAAAAATGCTGGACAGGGAGGGGCCATCCATGAGCAGACACATGTCTTGATTCATGAGGAAGCCCCATCAAAGCTGAAAGTGAAAGTTGTTCAGTCATGACCGACTCTTTGTGACCCCAGGGACTATACAGTCCACGGAATTCTCCACTGGAGTGGGTAGCCTTTCCCTTCTCTAGGGGATCTTCCCAACTCAGGGATTGAATCCAAGTCTCCTGCATTGCGGGCGGCTTCTTTACCAGCTGAGCCACCAGGGAAGCCCAAGAATACTGGAGTGGGTAGCCTATCCTTTCTCCAGGGGATCTTCCCGACCCAGGAATAAAACCAGGGTCTCCTGCATTGCAGGTGGACTCTTTACCAACTGAGCTATCAGGGAAGCCCAAAGCTGAGGCCGGAGCTAAATCCAGCTATAGCTCCCTTTTGCTCTTCATCTCCTATGAAATCAGTTATAACTCTTATCCAGGGAATCAAGCAGATCTGCTTCTGGCTCGGTGTGACTCCATCAAGTCTAACCCTGGCCTCATCCCCATACATATGGCCTCAGAGCCTTTCACTCATGATTTGTGGTCTACACACATGATGATAATCCTGAGTGCCCTGCTCTACACTGGCTGACACCACAGGGTCCAGAACCCACCATGTCATCCCCTCTAGAAACAGTGACGTGTGCCATCTCCCCCACCCGCCAGGCTAACTCTCCAGGTCTATAAGCATTGCATCTGCAAATGCAGAGAATTCCAGATGGGCCCACTGAGCACTTCTTGTGTACCAGGGACTTAGCTGACTGTTTGATGGGCATTATCTTATTTTACTCTCCTGAGCCAAATGAGGAATACTTTATTATATCAATTTTCTATGTGAGGAAATGGAAGTCAACAATCAAGTAACTAGTCTGAGGTCACATAGCAAACCAGGGACAGAGTTAGGATTAGGACCCAAATCCTACGCTCATAGCCTCTGTACTCTATAGCAGCCTCTGTCACATCATCCTTCATTGCTGAAGGAAGGCGCTGCACACATATGCGTGAAGACCAGACAAGCAGGATGGCTAGGACTGCCCCTAGCCTAGCCTCACTCATGCATCCATTCATCCCTCCAGCAGATGTTGGTAACTACTGTGGGCCAGGTGCTGTGGCAGGAATAAAGAGCACAGCAGTCCTCTCCTTAGCAAGAGGACCTCAAAGACAAACACGGACTTATTTTGGAGACTGCTCAGTCTGCAGCCCACGAGTGTCCACTTTTCCCTCCAGGAGCCATCTTTACGGGGAACTTTAGGACTGGACCTTGTTGACTCTTGAGACCCAGATCCCACAGAGTCCTGAGGGCAAGGCCAAGTGCCACTGCTGTTGATCCCAGGCTAGCTATTTATCCCAGGGGAACCTCAAACCGCACAGTGACCGAAAGCCTCTCCTTCCCACCTGTCTGGAATTGCTCTTTGACTACATCCTTGCATGACTCACCAGGAGCAATATTTTTGGAGCGCTTCCAATTCAAGTGAAAGTAGTTGGTGTTTCTTCAGTTACCAGCTTAACCTGACATAAGAGGGCTGGAAGGTCCTGAGCAAGTTCTGCTTGATGGACCCAACACCTGCTAACACTCCTCATGTAGTTAATGATAATGTCTTCCTTCTCATGGGAAACCATCACACCAAGTCAGTGGGCATACTTTCAGAAGACTATGCTTCTTGTAACCAGTGGAACTTGAAATGGGTACAAGATTGCTGCAATAATTTCTCTGTGTCCAAAAATTATATTCACTTCTCCTTTAAATATTCTTCTTAAAGGTAGAGAAAGCCTCCCCTCTGAGGCTGCCTACATCAAACAAAGGGACACTCCAGTTTGTTCCCCAGGGGTGGTAAATAGTACCATCACGTAATAGCCTGATAGTGTTCAGAGGACTCGGGCAAGAGCTGCCGGCAAATGACTTCTGTCTTCACTCCCTAAGACCAGGTGGGCCATTCCAGCCAGGGAAGTCCTAGAATACAAAAACTGCCGGAACAACCCCATTCTGGGTAAAAAGATGCAAACCAACACAGGTCACATCTGAATGCTGCTCGGCAATGCTTTTCATAGAGAATAAAGTAAACAAAGAATATTCCTTTCTCTAGTCTCCAGTTCTTGATGTCCTAAAATAGTCATCTCATTCCTTAATAAAAAGAATGTAGGTCAGCCTAGCCCATAGAAGGTACATTGCTGATACTGGCCACACTCTGAAAAGAGGCCTCTTAGGAGGGTAAACTGTTGGTCAAAAAAGCATTATGTTCACTAATGGGAAAATAGCTTAAGTTTTGCATTTTATTCCTTTTGTGTACCTGTGGTTTTATATTATGCTGATTTATGGCAAAGTGCTCCAGATGGCCTTTGTCCCCACAAAGTGATACAATCTACTCCTCTTTGGCTTACTTGATTCTACCGAAATTCAGTTCCCCACTCAAGACTTGCCGCCTCCAGGAAGTCTGCTCCGACTTGCATCCTGAGAATTTTCCCAGTCTTTGTAGGTTGCTCCCTCTAAATGTTGGTCATAAAGCATTAATGGCCTCATATGATTCCAAATCAGGAAAGGAATAGTCATCTAAGGAAAACATGCCCTTTGCCCACTGAATGAGAAAGCAGATGGAAAATCAAAACTGCCAAATGACTTTTCAAGGACAACTCAACTGTCAATCAGGAGACCTTTCCCAGGAAATTACTAAATGTATACAACTGCACAGAATAGGGTTCTTGTACAAAGTAGCAACAAAATACTGATATTTCTTTTACTTTTCTGCCGGCTATGAAAAAAATTGCTTATGAAAATGTATGTGGTGGTACAGCTTTCCTGGGGAACACATCCACTTCTAAAATTTATCCTAAGGAATTAACTGCAGCTGTACACAGCAGGTGTCCTTTGCTATATTTATGATGAAGCTGAAGCTCCAATGCTTTGGCCACCTGATGCAAAGAACTGACTTACTGGAAAAGACCCTGATACTGGGAAAGACTGAAGCCAGGAGAAGGGGACGACAGAGGATGAGATGGTTGGATGGCATCACCAACTCGATGGACATGAATTTGAGCAAGTTCCGGGAGTCGGGAAGCCTGGCATGCTGCAGTCCATGGGGTCGCAGAGTCGGACACAACCGAGCCACTGAACTGAACTGAACTGATATTTATGTAATATGGAAAAAATGCTGGGACACATTTGTAAGTAAATTGTGATACATCTATTGGGGAATACTAAGCAATCATTTAAAATCATATATGTATGCTAACTTGTGCCCAACTCTTTGTGAGTCCATGCACTGTAGACAACCAAGCTCCTCTATCCATGGAATTTTCCAGGCAAGAATACTAAAGTGGATCACCATTTCCTTCTCCAAAAATTATGTACAATAACATCTAAAAATTCGACAAAATACAATATATTGCTAAATTAAAATTTTTACATAGTATGCATGGTATTATCCCAATTTTGCACATGAAAGAACTTAATGTCATAAACACAAGGAAATAAAGAAAAATTATTATCCAGGTTTTTTCCCTATATTCTTCAATTTTTCTGCAAGAATGTATTTTTAAAGTAAAGAGAGAAGTTATTTTTTAAAAATATGAGATAGGGGGCACTCTCGGTCCCCCTGCTGATGTCTATGTCAGAAGCTTTCTCTGTCCTTTTTTATACTTTAATAAAACTCTGCTTCACCGAAGGTCTGAAGTGATCAAGCCTGGTCTCTGGTCCCGAAGCTAAATCTTTGGAGATCACAAATCTGATATCGTACACCATAAGGTATCATCTTGAGGGCTCATCTGGGATCTTCAGGACAAGCCCAGGCCTGATCCCTCTGGACTACAATGCCCCTAATGGAAGATGGGTCCTACTCAAGTGTAAAGAATCAGACAAAGGGTTAACTGGACTTAGAGTGGATACCAAACTACTTTTTCTTTTTTAAGTTTGATAGAAGCAAACAAAATGTTGAAAGAATTAGAAGATATTTGCTGCGTTGAGAACTTGATTTGTATGTGCTTTCAGCACTGAATCATCCTAGCATGGTATAAGAGAAAGGTGTTGGATTAAAAATAAAATTGATAAGATAAACAATTGTAGTAAGAATTTGGAAAAAGAAAGTCTCTGTCATTGAATACTAATAAAGCTTTAAGCTTTCTGACAGCTGAAAGAAAATATAGTTTTCATGTTTCATAGTGATTATTGGATAAATGTTTATCTTCTAAAGGACACTTGTCTTTATCCTTGAAGTAAACTTGTGAGTTAAGCTCAATGTAACACAAAACGCTTTTTATACTGTAGACTATTCTAAGGGGTCAAAAAGGGAGTGGATGATTTTAAAGTACTGTTTGTCCTGGGCCTCAGTTGTTTTCACTATGCAGCATGCGTATAACTTTCTTTTCTGTGCCCCTATTTTCCTCTCTGGAACCAACCCTCACGCTCATGAAGTCCCTGTACAAAGGGCAAGGTGACTAATCCCTAATTCCAGGGATGGGCATGAACTCGGGCCTGATCAATTATAGCATCATAGTCCCTGGCCCATACTAATTGCTTACAGGATAAACTTTGACCTAAACACAGTCAGTGAAATACAACAAACCTTTTGAGGGACTTCTGAGAGAGAAACACATACTCTTTTCTGCTGCTGCTGCTGCTGCTGTGTCACTTCAGTCGTGTCCGACTCTGTGCGACCCCATAGACGGCAGCCCATCAGGCCTCCCGTCCCTGGGATTCTCCAGGCAAGAACACTGGAGTGGGTTGCCATTTCCTTCTCCAATGCATGAAAGTGAAAAGTGAAAGTGAAGTCGTTCAGTCGTGTCCGACCCTAGCAACCCCATGGACTGCAGCCTACCAGGGTCCTCCGTCCATGGGATTTTCTACTGAACTTAAATGCAGGACAAAAGGCTGCTCAAAACCTTCTTTTCCACTGCTTAGAGTCTGAAGATAAACCCAGTATAGGGACAACCAGTACCAATAAATAGAGTGAGATTTGGTTCTAGTATTAAGCCTCTGGATCAAACTATACCCAAAGATCTGTCTATCCTTGAACTTATTAGTTGCATAAGCCAATAAATTCCCTTTTTATTGCTTAAGCAAGGATAAGTTGAGTTTTTTTTATTTGCAACCAAGAGAGTCCTAAATGATACACTCTCAATCAATTTCCAAATATTCATTTCCAATTCTACAGGGATGGTCAAACACACCCTTTAGAAATTATAAATATACTGCAAAGGGTGAAAAACTCCCCATGAGAGTAATTCAGGGATAAAGAAAGTGTTATTATTCCTATTCAGATATCTGAGACCAAATGTTTTTTTCTTTTTTACATTAATCATCTTCTTTGATTAGAGTTTAGTTTTGATTCAGGAGTTATACTTCTGAATAATAACCCCTTTCTCAGAATGTTGTTATGAAGAATAAATGAGAATAAAAGTTTATGAAAATGCTTAGAACAGTTCCTGACACCCAATGAGTTCCCAAGAAATTTTAGTTTCCTTCCCCTAGAACATTATTGTCAAGAAACAAAATAGACAGACAAGCTATTTGTAAATTATCAAGACCTCCAAGGTCGTGCAAAACAATGTTCTTCAAATTTCTTTTGAATTGAAATATGACCAGAGGATATTTGCAAGAAAACATCCATAAAGCAGTGATACTGCTATATATACAAATGATGGGCCAAAGCGCATGCCTTAGGAAAAAGACACCACAGTGGGCACTTTGGCAGAACTGTGGATGCACAGAACTGACTCTGAGCAGAGTTTGTCAGAAGTGAAGCAGGAAAACCTATGAAGGACTCGGAGCAGGGACATGTTTGATGTGCCAATTCAGATAGCAAGGAGCATGAAAACAGCTCCAGGTATGACTCCAAGGACAGATATGCCCCAAAACCTGGGATTCTTTTTGGAAATGTTGCAGGTGATCCTAGGAGACTAATGTGGTACAAAGAGCATGTGTTTTAAGTCATAAGAACCTAAACCACAACCTCAGCACCTCCACTTACTTGCTAGTGACCATGAGCTATTTCTTTAACTCTCAGGGGTTTTTTTTATCTGTGACATTAGAATAATAGTATGTACTGGTCGTGGCTCCTTTTCTCCAAGATGTGCCAGGCATTAGGGAAGCTCACAGATAACCTGGTTCTCCTGCTCGGTGTATGATGGGTTTGTACTTCTCTATCCCCTTGGAACTTGGATGTGTTCTTGTGGTTTGTTTTGGGAAATTAAATGTGACCCAAAGTGCCTTGTATCTAGTGAGGTGGAAGCTTCAAGAGCCAGAGCATGATTTCCTAGGTCTGCTTCTACCAGATGAGGTGATTCTAGACACAAGATTGGATCTCTATCAGCCTGAATTGCCTGATATCATATGGTATTTGTCTTTCTCTCTGACTTACTTCACTTAGTATGATAATCTCTACGTCCATCCATGTTGCTACAAAGGGCATTATTTCATACTTTTTATGGCTAAGTGGTATTCTGTTGTGTGTGAATATATATACACACATATATATTGTTGTTGTTCAGTCGCTCGGTCATGTCTAACAATTTGCAACCCCATGGACTGCAGCATACCAGGCTTCCCTTCCCTTCACCATCTCCTAGAGCTTGCTCAAACTCAGGTCCATTGAGTCGGTGATGCCATCCAACCATCTCATCCTCTTTTGCCCCCTTCTCCTCCTGCCTTCAACCCAGCATCAGGGTCTTCTCTAATGAGTTGGCTCTCCACTTCAGGTGGCTGAAGTATTGGAGCTTCAGCTTCAGCATCAGTCCTTCCAATGAATATTCAGGATTTATTTCCTTTAGGATTGACTGGTTTGGTCTCCTTGCTGTCCAAGGGACTCTCAAGAATCTTCTCCAACACCACAATTCAAAAAGCATCAATTCTTAGGTGCTCAGTCTTCTTTATGGTCCAAATTTCACAACCATACATGACTACAGGAAAAACCATATTTTTGACTCTACAGACCTTTGTTGGCAAAGTAATGTCTCTGCTTTTTAATATGCTATCTAGGTTTGTCACAGCTTTTCTTCCAAGGAGCAAGCGTCTTTTAATTTCATGGCCACAGTCACCATCTGCAGCTCTTTAACATTCATTTGTCAATCTGGACATTTAGGCTGTTTCCAAGTCTTGGCTATTGTAAATAGTGCTTCCAAGAACATAGGAGTGTACATATCTTTTTGGATTATGTTTTTTTTTTTCCAGATATATGCCCAGGAGTGGAATTGCTCAATCATATGGCAACTCTATTTTTAAATTTTTGAGGCACCTCTGTACTGTTTTCCATAGTTGCTACAACAGTTTACATTTCCATCTACAGTACAGGTGGAGAAGGCAATGGCACCCCACTCCAGTACTCTTGCCCGGAAAATCCCATGGACGGAAGAGCCTGGTGGGCTGCAGTCCATGGGGTCGCTAAGAGTCGGACACGACTGAGAGACTTCGAGTTCGCTTTTCACTTTCATGCATTGGAGAAGGAAGTGGCAACCCACTCCAGTGTTCTTGCCTGGAGAATCCCAGGGACGGGGGAGCCTGGTGGGCTGCCATCTATGGGGTCGCACAGAGTTGGACACGACTGAAGTGACTTAGCAGCAGCAGCAGCAGCAACAGTATAGAAGGATTCTCTTTCCTCCACACATTCTCCAGCATGTTATTCGTAGACTTTATCATGATGACTGTTCTGATTGGTGTGAGGTGGTACCTCATCATAGTTTTGATTTGTATTTCTCTAATAGTTAACAATGATGAATATCTTTTCATGTTCTTATTGGTCATCTGTATGTGAGAAGAGTTATGTTTAAAGTGGGTGTAATCAAAGGATTGTTGTTTAGTCACTACATCGTATCTGGCTCTTTTCCAGCCCAATGGACTGTAGCTCACCAAGCTCCTCTGTCCACAGGATTTTCCGGGCAAGAACACTGGAGTGGATTGCCATTTCTTTCTTCAAGGGATCTTCCCAACTCAGGGATCGAACCAGTGTCTCCTGCATTGGCAGACAGATGCTTTACCACCTAGCCTCCAGAGCAGCTGATAATCCAATGATACCAAAAGCTAATCAGCTATATTCAGCCCTGAGAAAAGACATTTTTTAAAGATTGTTCAGCATGGAGTGTAGGGAAAAAGTCCAGTAGCCAAAATGTGTCACTGTGTCCAGAGCTGCTCTATCCAATAAGACAGCTACTAGTCCCACAGCTATTGAGTATCTGGAATGAGGTTAATCCACATTCATGAGATGTGCTGTAAGTGAAACATATTCACTGGACTTCAAAGACTTAGTATGGGGAAAAAAGAACATAAGCTGTCTCAAGAATTTTAACATAGACTATGTGTTGAAATGACATTTCAGATATATTGGGTTAGATAAAATACATTATTTAGATTAATTTCACCTGCTACATTTTACTTTTCTAATATTGTTGGGCTAGAAAACTTCAAACTCCACACATGGCCCACATTTTATTTCCAGTGGATGGTGCTGGTCTAATTATTCTCCAGAGGAAAGAGTGTCAGTTCTTGGTTAAATTACCTAAACTAACTCATCTAGAATTTAAATTTACAATATTTCATGTCTGATAGAATGGTTTCCAGTGCTTTTTTAAAAGACTGACTTTTTTTTTCTATTTTCCCATTTTTGAGTACTTTCAATATATTTCAGATAGTTTATCTAAAGCTTCTTGTCTCATTTTTAAGCTTAAATACTAATCAGAAGGTGAGAATATTTGAAGAAAATTCAACACATTCAGAAAACAGGGAGGTTATTCCCTATCACTAGGAAAACCAATGTAGAATTTCACACCAATTCCGTTACCACTCTCCTTTCTTTTCAGTGAACAGAGAAAAGGTAGATGGCTCAGTGCAAAGAGCTCAGAAAGTGCAAATCCGGCCCCTCCTGTGGGTAACATTTAGCAAGTAGTGAGATCCTCTCCATAGATTTCATGCCAACATAAATTCCAGATGGATTAAGGAAACACTTTTAAAAACCATAAGAAAAACAAGAAGAATATTAAATGTACTACACAGTTAACCATTGGGACAGGAGGATTTTAAACATAATAAAAGTATATTTTAATTCACTGATATAAAAATAACAATATTTACTAAAAAAAGAGAGGATTTGTGTAGATAGAAACTGATTCACTTTGCTGTACAGCAGAAACTAACATATTGTCATAAAGAAACAATACTCCAATAGAATTTTTTTTTTTAATTACAAAAAAATAACCCAATATTTAAAGGAAGGCTTGACTCTGTTTTCAGATGCTCAACCCAGGACACATTTTACTTTCCTTCCTTCACGTATAGAGTCAGGCCACCAATTTATAGATTGGCATTTAGGCTCAAATTAGAGGTTGACCTGGGGCTTCCTTGGTGGCTCAGTGGTAAAGAATCTGTCTGTCAGTGCAGGAGACAAGAGTTGATCAGAAGGATCCCACATGCCGCAGAGCAACTAAGCCCATGTACTACAACTATTGAGCCTGTGCTCTAGAGCCCAGGAGCTGCAACTACTGAGCCCATGTCCACAATCACTGAAGCCTGCAGGCCTGGAGCCAGAGCTCTGCGACAAGAGAAGCCACCACAACGAGAAGCCCACACATTGCAACTAAGAGTAGCCCCAGCTCACCGCGACTAGAGAAAAGCCCAGGCAGGAGCAAAATTAATTAATTAATTTTAAAAATTAGAGGTCAACCTGACTGGCCCTTGCCAGTCTCTTAGAATAATCTAGTCTAGTTTTCTTTTTTTTTAATTGAAGTATATTTGATTTACAATATCATGTCAGTTTGTTATATAGCACATTCAGTTTACACATATTTAAATATTCTTTTTCAGATTCTTTTCCCTTATAGGTTGTTACAAAGTATTGAGTATAGTTCTTTGTGCTATACAGTAGGTCCTTATTTTTTATCTCTTTTATATTTAGTAGTATGTATCTGTTAATCCTATACTCCTAATTTACCCTCCCCCACCTTTCCCCTTTGATGACCGTAAGTTTGTTTTCTATGTATGTGAGTCTCTTTCTATTTTGTAAATAAGTTCATTTGTATCTTTTTAAATTCCACATATAAGTGATAGCCTATGATATTCATCTTTCTCTGTCTGACTTACTTCACTTAGTCTGGTAATTTCTAGGGTCCATCCATGTTGCTGCAGGAACAGGAGGATTTTTAAAGTAGCAAAGAAAAAGAGGGGAGAAAAGATGGATAGATTAGACAATGTACACATTTTAAACTTCTAGACATAAAAGATATAAATGAGAGACAAGAGAAAATATTATAGCAAATATCACAAATACTAAATAAACTTTTAAAATGTATAGCTATTAGATAGACAAATTAAGTTAAAAACTATTTTGACTCCCAAATGTAAAAGGCATGAATCAATAATTCATCAAAGAACTATAACTAGCAAATGATCCCATGAGAAAATGTTCACTTTCGCTTGTAAACAAATGAATGCAAATTAAAACAAAACGAAATTATCTATTCTACCTACCTGATTGGCAAAGTTATTTTTGTGATTGCTGTTTTATTTGGTGCTGGTGAGAATGTAGTAAAATGGGTACTAACATATATCTTGATGGTTCTGAAAATTTATATAAACTCTTGGAAAAACATTTGCTGTAAAAAGACTTTGATAAAGTAAGTCCATGTCTGGACTCTATCCTTAAGGGAAAATACAAGCAAAAAATCTTTAAAGCAAAAACACTTGTCACAGAGATATTTATAATATTAAAAAATTAAAAACAACTTAAAATTAAAACAATAAGAAAAGGCATAGGCTAACTGGAGCCTATTATACAGAGTGAAGTAAGCCAGAAAGAAAAACACCAATACAGTATACTAAGGCATATATATGGAATTTAGAAAGATGGTAATAATACCCTGTGTACGAGATAGCAAAAGAGACACTGACGTATAGAACAGTCTTATGGATTCTGTGGGAGAGGGAGAGGGTGGGAAGATTTGGGAGAATGGCATTGAAACATGTATAATATCATGTATGAAACGAGTCGCCAGTCCAGGTTCCATGCATGATACTGGATGCTTGGGGCTGGTGCACTGGGACGACCCAGAGGGATGGTATGGGGAGGGAGGAGGGAGGAGGGTTCAGGATGGGGAACACACGTATACCTGTGGCGGATTCATTTCGATATTTGGCAAAACTAATACAATATTTTAAAATTTAAAAATAAAATAAAATTTTAAAAAATAAAATAAAAAAATAATAATAGCTACTAAAAAAAAAATGTTCATAGTGCCTAGGTTTATTCTAAGTTAAAAATTGCTATATTGTTATATCTGTCACAAGCTTGTCAACAAGAAAGTACCTCTAAACAACAACAACAAAACTAAAAAATGTAAATGTGATATGAGCTTTTAGATAAACTATTAACAATAATTATACTCTAAAATATCTGCCTATAATAGTCTTGATTGAAGGCAGAGGAGAAGGGGACGACAGAGGATAAGATGGTTGGATGGCATCACTGACTCGATGGACATGAGTTTGAACAAGCCCCTGGAGTTGGTGATGGACATGGAAGCCTGGCGTCCTGCAGTCCACGGGGTCCCAGAGAGTCAGACACGACTGAGCAACTGAACTGAACTGAACTTACAATCGTTTCTCCAGGTGTTTTAGTTACCTGAGTTTCTATCCTTGTGCTAAACTAAGTGACGACAGTGTATTGAATAGCTAGGTCATTTCCAAATAAGTTAAAGTTCTGAAACATTCAAAAAAAAAAAAGAATCTTATAGGACTTCTATGGTGGCTCAGTGGTTAAGAATCTACCTGACAATGCAGGAGAAAGGAGTTCAACCCCTGGTCTGGAAAGATTCCACATGCTGTGGAGCAACTAAACCATGTACCACAACTACTGAGCCCACGTGCCAAACTATGGAAGCCCAAGAGCCCTGGAAGCCATGCTCTGCAACAAAGAAGCCACTAAAGCGAGAGGCCTGCGCACCACAACTAGAGAGTTGCCCTTGCTCTCCGCAAGTAGAAAGAAGCCTGGGCAGCAACGAAGGCCAAGAACAGCCAATAAAATTTTTAATAAAAATTAAAAAGAATCCTGTAAACATCTTCCTCAGTAGTGATGGGGTTTGTCTTCCTGGGAAAAGGATGTTCACTTGGTATAAAATCAATGGATACAGTGAATGTATATACTTTATTTTATTTTTATACACATAAACATTCATGGTACATTGTGATGGGAAATATTTTGGGGTTGACACCACTAACAGTGACGTTTAGGGTGACAGATATTTTGGAAAACACAACCCAAAAATTCAAACACACAAAGAATCACACTATTCATTATACATAAAAACACACCCAGTCCCATGGACACAAACCTACACTATTAACCATAATACAGCTTCTTCCTGGAACTACAGTAATCATCCACATTGATCTCTTGTAAATTACTTTCTATCACCAGGGCCCCTATACTCATTCCCAGCAGGAATTTGGAATCAGTTTGGCCTCTACACTAAAACCAGCGAGAAAGCCCCAACTTTCTCATCTACAAAGTTTTTTCTTCCAAAGGGAATGATTCTAGAATACATACCACTTTCACATCCTGAAAGGGCCACCTGCAAGTACAGAAGAGAAGACGCTATGAGGGTAAGATCACATAGATGCACAGCCTTTGGTTCATTTGGTGACAGTAGAAAACCTGATGAGGAGCAGTGTGGAGTCCAGGGAACCCAGCAAGATCAGCACACACATACTCAGGATGAAAGGCAAGACCTGTGCCTGGAGGATGGAACTCCAAGTCCATTTAGGCTGGAAATTGCACAGTTCTTTTCCTAGAAGAAATGTTGCTGCAGGAGAGAGAAATCTGTACTCTACAGAGTGTAATGGATGCTAAAAATTTTAGTATCTTGTGGACTGAGGAATCATGAGTTGGTAATAAGACTCTCATCTACATTATCCCAACAAAGGGAACTGTCTCTAAATGAAACAAAAACCATCAGAGTCACAACTTAATTCTACTGAAAGAGAAATGAAACAATATTTCTATCTCATACCAAAAAAAAAAAAAAAACAGCTTGCCTTGGAGAAACACTGAGTCTCTTCTGTGTTGTCACATGGTGGGTTGACTGGCAGGTCCTCAGTGAAGTCTAGAGGGACACAGAGTAGCTGTTAGACAACTGGTGAAGCTGTTCAGGAATCATTCAAGGGGTTTTCTCTTTGTGTGGACACGAGGTGGTGTGTCCAGATGTGGGAGGTTAATAAGCATGAGGTGAACTTGTGTTCATCCATCCTCTTTGGAGAAGGAAGGAAAGTAAAGGAGAGGAAGAAGGAAATGAAAATAGTACTTTGGCTTTCTAGCTAGAGGAACCTAATCAACATGAAATATTCAATCTAAAAAAAGGAAAGCTCTAAAATGTGTGTATTGTTCAATGAAAGAGACTCATGACTCCTCCTGCTTATTGTGAGGTCCTGCTAAATTACCACTGTCCCTTGATTTTTCCCAGATCACTCTTCTCCAGGATCTACAGTTGCTGATATTCTAATCATCATGTTTTGTATGAGACTTTGTACTTGATTAAAAGTGATCTCTGTTAGAGAACTGAATTCAATATTGGGCAAAGTATGCTATTCTCTTAATTCACTAACCAATTTTCTTAAATGAAATCAAATATGCAGTATTTGGCAATACTGAATTCCTGCCATTTAATAAGAGCCACTATGAATGATAAAAAGAAAAGGCTTAAGTGAAATATGGTATATTCATTCAATGGAATACCATGTAGTCAATAAAGCTATGTGGTCAGGCTGTACACTAACATGGAAAATGTACTATGATATAATATTTTGTGAAAGAGCAGTTCCAAATTGTGTACATACATATACATTGTATAATCATAACTATGTAAAACTGTTCATTTTAAAAAGATGGAACAAATGTTCATTATGTCTACCTTTCAGTAGTCGAACCATGATTTATATTTTTCTTTCTATTTTTATGACTGTATTTTATTAATACCTATGAGTGATTATTATGGTAGGCCAAATAGGATAAATGAGTATTATTGTAGACTCCCCAAAGATATCCATATCCTTATCCACAGAGCCAGTGAACATGTTACTTTACCCAGTAAAAAGGACAGTGTAGATGTGATTAAATTAAGGATCTCAAGAGAGAGATTATCTTGGATTATCTGGTCCAATATAATCACATAAGAGGAAGTCGGGAGTGTTAGAGAAAGAAAGATATGATAACAGTAGCAGCAGCTGAGGCCAGAGAGATTTGAAGATTTTTCACTGCTGACATTGGAGACAGAGGGAGGAACTATGAGCCAAAGAATGCAGGCCACCTCTGGAAGCTGGAAAAGGTAGGAAATAGATTTTGTCTGAGAGCCTCCAGGAGAAACACAGTCCTACCTTGATTATATTTTATTTTTATGTTTTGCACATTGTTAAACTTATTTCTAAGTATTATTCTTTTTTTGGCCATGCTGTGTGACATGCAGGATCTTAGTTCCCCAACCAGGGATCGTACCCATGCTCCATGAAGTGGAAGCGTGGAGTCCTAACCACTGGACCCCCAGGGAAGTTTCTTACACCTTGATTTTAGGACTTCTGACCTCTAGAACTATAAGATAATAAGTATGCATTATCTTAAGCCACTGCTGCTGCTAAGTCACTTCAGTCATGTCCGACTCTGTGTGATCCCAGAGATGGCAACCCACCAGGCTCCGCCATCCCTGGGATTCTCCAGGCAAGAACACTGGAGTGGGTTGCCATTTCCTTCTCCAAAGCAGGAGAGTGAAAAGTGAAAGTAAGCCACTAACTGATGGTAATAACTTACAGCAGCAACAGGAAACAGATACAGGTATATACCGTGTTTATGGTGAAAACAAATTGTCTTGGTTAAAAATCAGTTTTTTTCGTAAAGCTTTTAAAATAATGTGTGGGGTAATATTTGTAGTTCAGTAATATTACTTCATGATTTAGATGTCAGAAACTGCAGTAGAGCTTAATACATTTCTGATGAATTTGTCTCATCTTTCCACTCCCCCTATCAACACAGAAATGTCTCACTACAGAGCAATAAACATTGAATTTGGGATAATTTCCTTAATACTGAAATCTAGTACACAAATGTCTGAGAAACAGGCAACAAACAGCATGCAGGAGAAGTTTTTAAAAAGGGACCAAGACGATGAATCATAAGTAAAACACTCCCTTAGTTGAGCAACTCCAGATTTATGCAAATTCAACATTGCACAAAATTTTCCAAAAGATACGTAATATGATTTTAAAGAAACAGAGGACTCTAAGATAGTTCATGAGCAATGGAAATACAGAACAACTGTTATTATCTCCTCACTTGCTTTCAGCCTGTTCTCCCTTCAGTTCAGTGTCTCGTCCCATCCTCGACTCCTGGCTTGACTTCTTGTTATCGGGTCCTGTACCTGCTGCTTTGATCTTGGTGTTTCAAGTCACCTGGAGGGTCTGATTCTTGACCTTCAGCTCCTCCTCCAAAATTCCCACCCATCATTCTCAACATCCACCCATTTTCCCCATTGGACATTATTCCTGGTCTTCACTAGCTCACCCCTGAAGACCCAATCTCCAGTCTCAGGCTCTAGGAGATGATGGGGACAAGGTTGATGTGGGAGGGAGTGGATAGAGGTGATCTTAAATAGGGTTAGAAAAGAAAGGAAAGAAGGGAGAGATGGGGATAAAAGCAGAAAGAAAGGGAGGGAAGGAGGCAGGGGAAGAGAAAGGGAAACGGAAAGGAAAAAAGATGGAACAGAACTGTACAACATAAAAGAGTTGCCAGTCAACTTAGGGGGAAAATACTCAGAAAGCTGTGGAAACCATTCCATCACATATGAAATGTTTTTTAACAAATACTCATTCTAGGTTAATGGCTCATATGCTGACCTGACTTATGGGTGAACTGGTTTCTGTGAGTTGATCTGTTTTCCAAGCATGCCCTAGCACACACACTCATGTACACCACATGGCAGGTTCAGCACATCCTGGACCTACCGGGAAAGTGCCTCCGACCATCCTCGCGTGCACACAGCCCGCTCAGATCCCCTAATTATCTGGCTCTGTCTGCATTCATCAAGCTGCCTTCTCATTATAATGTGGCTTTCCATGTAGATTTTCCCACCGGGAGAGAACAGGCTGACCTGTAAGTCGGAGGATTCTGGTCCCATTGGCAATCAGTCTGTATGGAAATTAATTAATCAAACTTCTCCTGGGAATTTGATTTGCAGGTCCATTCTCAGAGTCTAAAATAATTTTTTACTGCACTAAAAAATTATTCTGTTAGTGTCTTAGTTAAGGCAATTCAGTGAAACCCACTTTAGGTAGCATTAACACAAGTAGGAATTTACTACAAGATGGTAATGGGGTGTCAGAGAACTCAAGGGCAGAAAGGGCAATTAGGACTAGAACCAGAAACCAGAAAGCACCGAGGACCGAATCCGCCGCCCTTGCTCATCGTCTGCATCTCACATTCCCAAGGCTACCCGCCTTTTTCTCACGCTGCAAGGCAGCACGGACCTCATTCCTGTCCCACACCTTCTTCACTTTTTCCTCTCTACAGGTTAGCTTTTTCTGCTTCTCAGACATGCAGCTGGAAAAGGCTACCTCTCACCTGCCTCAATGCCAGCAACCAAAGGAGACAAGCACTGGTGAGTGCCAATTCTAAATTCCCACACACCGAATCCAATTGGCCCAATCTGGGTCAGGTATCCACCCTGATCAAATTCTCTGTGACTGGTTGGGGGAGCTGGGAGAAGAAGGACAGGTTAGGCCCAGTTGTGTGAAATGGAGAACCATTCCCAGGAGAAGGAAGATTATGTGAATGGGTAGGGAAAGCATCCCTCAGATTGCCACAAACTCCAAGTCAGAGATGTTTCAGAATTTGGAATATTTTTTTCTTTTTGGAACTTTCTGGGGTTTGCTTTTATTGAAGTATAGTTTATGTATAGTGTTAGCCTCCAGTGTATAGCAAAGTAAATCAGTTATACAACCATACATATATTCTTTTTCATATTCTTTTCCATTATGGTTTGTTACAGCATGTTGAATACAGTTTCCTGTGCTATACAGTAGGATGTTGTTGTTTATTTTATATATAGTATTTTGCATTTGTTAATCCCAAACTCCTAATTTATCCCTGCCCCCCTTTCCCCTTTAGTAACCATAAATTTGTTTTCTATGTCTATGAGTCTGCTTCTATTTCATAAATAAGTTCATTTATATCATTTTAGATTCTACATATAGGTGCTAACATGATATTTGTCTTTCTCTGTCTGACACTTCACTTAGTATGATACTCTCTAGGTCCATTCATGTTACTACAAACGGCATTATCTCATCTTTTTACGGCTGAGTAGTATTCCACCGTATATATATTCCATGTCTTCTTTATCCATTCATCTGTCAATGGACATTTAACTTGCTTCTGTGTCTTGGCTGTTGTGAATAGCACTGCTATGAACATTGGGGTGCATGTATCTTTTCAAATTAGAGTTCTCTCCAGATACATACGCAGGAATGGGATTGCTGGATCATATGGCAATTCTATTTTTAGCTTTTTAAAGAACCTCCACCCTGTTTTCCATAGTGGCTGTGCCAATACATTCCCTGAAATTTGGAATTTTTATATTCTAGTACGGTCATGTACCTCATATAATATCACACCCCCAACAGAGTCTAAAGCAGCTTCCCATAATCAAACACATTGATATTTTTAGAATGAAAACATGAATATTCATACAAAATAGGATTATACATAGTCTCACGTGAGTTCAAGTTTGCCTCCAAAGAAATTACGAAAGTGCTTTTGGTTTTCAGAGCATCTGAATTTCACAACTGCTGATGAGAGGTTTCGACTACACTACTCCAGGCTTGCAGAGCCGAGGACAGGCCACTTCCGCCTACATGCTGGTCTCTGGACCAGCAGCAGCAATGTCACCTGGGAACTTGTTAGAAGTGCTGAATCTCAAGTCCCATCCTAGCTCCACTGAATCAGAATTTGCATTTTAAAAATGTACATAGTGGGACTTCCCTGGCAGTCCAATGGTTAAGGACTTTACCTTCCAATGCAGGTTTGATCCCTGATCAGGGAGCTAGGATCCCACATAACTTGCATTCAAAAAACAAAAACAGAAAACAGAAGCAATGATGTAACAAACTCAATACTTTTAAAATGGTCCACTTGAAAAAAAATTTTTTTTAATTTTAAATAGAAAGATGATAGTGTCATAGTCCATTCAGACTGTTTATAATAAAGTGCCATAGACTGAGTGGCTTATAAACAACAGAAAATCATCACAGATTTGGAGGCTGGGAAGTCTAAATCGAGGTCCTAGCAGATCTGTTGTCTGGTGGAGCCTTCTTCCTGGTTCGCAGACAGTTGTCTTTTTGCTGTATCCTGACACACTAGAAGGGGTTAGGGAGCTCTGTACAACCTCTTCTAAGGAGCACTAACGCCATTCATGAGAGCTTCACACTCAAGGCCTAAGCAACTCTGAAGTTCACCTAATAGCATCATCTGAGGGGTTAAGATTTCAACACAGGAATTTTAAGGGGACTCTAAGATTCAGTCCATTGCACTCTAGTGCTTCGTATGCATATTAAAGCTTGAGACGCACTGCTCCAAGTGACCCTGGACATATTTTTTTAATCTCACCTCCCTGGGTCTCAGATTCCTTGCTCCCTAACCCAATCTCTCGTGATGTGGTAGTGGGTGCGTGTTCAGTCATCTCCGACTCTTTACAACCCCATGGACTGTAACCGGCCAGGCTCCTCTGTCCATGGGATCTCCCCGGCAAGAACACTGCAGTGGGTTGCCCTTTCCTTCTCCAGGGGATCTTCCTGACCCAGGGATCAAACCCACATGACCCTTGTCTCCTGCATTGCAGGTGGATTCTTTACCACTGAGCCACCTGGGAAGCCCTACCCTACGTTTCACGATGAATGAGTGAGTGAGTGATAGTCGCTCAAGTCATGTGCGACACTTTGAGACCCTGTGGACTAGAGCCTGCCAGACTCCTCTGTCCATAGAATTCTCCAACACCTCATGATGCATCCAAAGTAAATCTTCAGTTATGTAATTTCCTAGTTTAAAACAAAACAAAATAAAACAAATGCATGTTGTTAAAAATCTCAATGCTCCCAATTCCCTACCACAGAGATTCTTTTTTTGTTCCTTTTCTTTTTTCTACAACTGAGATTCTTAATATCTGTATCTTCTAAAATTATCCATAAATTTTTGAGTGTATATTTATTTTACTGTAGAGTAGATCCATGATTCACACTAGTTTTTCAAAGGGGTTTGTGACCCCATAAAGGGTAAGGATTAATCTTCTGGTAATTCTGATTTATTTATAGTTTCCCATGTTTTGTGTGTGTGTGTGTGTGCTTATAACATTTCCTCTGCTGAGATTTCTTTTATAAATGCACTGGATTGAATGTCTACCATGTGCTAGGTGCTAGAAATACCACAGCGAATAAGCCAAGAGGGCTCCTCTCACCACTTGGATCTGGCTTTTGCTCATCCTTCAAGGCTTAGCTCAGCCTCATCTCCTCCAGGAAGGCTGAGATATGCCCTTCATTTTTGACTCCTTGACACTTTGTACTTATCTCTGACATTTAAAGGAAAGGTATCTGATTGTGTCATCTTCCCCACTATTAGCAACATGTAACCTCTAGCTAACTTTGTATAATACAATTCCTGTTTACAGTAAGGGTTCAATAAACATTTATTGTAATGAAAAAGAAAAGTTCAAGATTGATTCTTCTTTCTCTGTAATGGAAACAAATAATCTATTCCCTGTTGATTTTACAAAACTATTGGAAAAGTCACATCAGGATAGAAACTATTTATAAGACTCTATTCAGAATCAAGATGAATTTCACAGTTAATTGATCCTTCCATGAATCTCTGAGATCAAAGTCAACGGAAAAACAATGCTAAGGATGGGGCTTCCCTGGAAGCTCAGTGGCAAAGAATCCACCTGCCAAACCAGGGAGACAGTTTGATCCTCGGTCTGAGAAGAGTCCCAAAACTAAATCCCTGCACAATTATTGAGCCTGTGCTCTCAAAGCTGGGAGGCACAACTGCTGAAGCCCACGTGCCTTGCAGCCTGTGCTCCACAACAAGAGAGGCCTCGCCATAAGAAGCCTGTGCACCACAGCTAGAGAGAAGCCCATGCAGCAGCAAAGACCCAGCACAGCCAAAATAAATACATAATTTTTTTTAATGCTAAGGATGATGGTGCTGTGAAAAAAGTGTGAATGGCTACTAGAGGAGCCTTATCCCTGGGACCTGGTGCTGAAAAAGGTCCCATGTTTCAACATGACACAGATCCAAGAGTGAAGCCTGGAATCCTACACAGAGTGCCCCTCCGGCTCTGTGGAGCAAGACCTTTGGGGGCAAGACTTCTGCTTGCTTCTTACTTCTCACCTGCTCCAGAAGCTTCATCCTCCACAGCGTCCTTAAGGGTATGGCACAGTCATCCTTAAACTGTCATCAGGATGCTTTTCTCATTTGCATTTCCTTGTTCTCCATCTCTCCCCCAAGAGTCTTGTTCACTGCCCGCAGGGAAGATTAAGATTGTTATACTGAAATACAAAAAGAAAGACTCCAAAATGGGTTGATGAAATCATTCGGTAGTCATAGCTGCAGGAACAAAAATAACAAAAAAAGCATTTTGCCAAAGCTAAGCTATTTGATAGAAAAAGAGAAGAGAAATTATTGAAATTCAAAGGGCAAACTATTAAGGGAATAAGGCATGGTGTTTGTCTGTTAATGAAAAAAATGTGAGCCTTCTACTAAAATTGCTAACCAAATGTAATCAAGCCTTTAAAATTAATTTCCAGCTTATAAGGGAAAAAAGTATATTAAAAAAAAGTTTAATGACACCACAAGGAAATGATTAGGCAAATCAGAAGATGAGACATTCTACATGACAAATCAAATACCAATGTAATATAAAAGAAAAAAGTAAGGGGATTGTTTTAGAAAAAGATTAAAAACCTTAACAAAAAGTAATGCAATGCATTTACTCTGATTAGATCCTGGTTCTAAAGTATCCATTTTAAAAATTCATATTGGGAGAATTTGAATATGTAATTTAAATTAGATTATATTAGCAAATTATTATTTATTTTCTTAGGTATGATAATGGTATCATTATATAGAAGAATAACATTCTACTTAGTAGATGCATATTGAATACTGAGGTATTTAGGAGTGAAGAGTTTACCACTTAAAGTGTTTCATATATAAAACTTTTTTTTTTTTTTTTTTTACCTGGAAATGCGGCTTGTGTGTAAACTGGGGCTGGCTGGGCGGTCCAGGCACCTGGCCTGAGGCCCCAGCACGGCCTGCTCACAGAAGCATGTGACCATGGAAGGAATGACAAAGTCAGGTGTCTTGCTCCAAGTTATCCAGACAGGATGTGGGAGGGGGTAGTGGGGACACAGGAAGTCAGTGAAAAGATCCCCCTGGCCTTGGCCTGTGCGAAGACCTCGGCACCTACGAAGCCAGTCCATCAGTGTGCTTCTGACCTGCTACTCACTGGCTCATGGGCCAGGGCCCAGTCAAGTTCGAGGTGCAATTCAAGTCTTTGGAGAGCACAGTTCCTCTTTCCCGTGGGGTTACCTGCACAGGTCTGAGCACAGAGGAGGGGGCTGCAGTGGTGGTCACTGCTGGGGCGCATCCTTAGGCAGGCATCTTGGTGGAGGAGGAGGCCTCCTTCTTCTTGGTGCTGGCCTTCAAAAGCGCCAGCTTTTTGGGCAGGCTGGTGCTGGCTTTCATCACCACATCATGCTCAGTCTTCTTCCGGATCCCAACCTCCAGGTTCTTCTTGAGCTGCTGCTGCTGCACGATGCGTGCCTTCTTGGGTGCGATAACGCGACCGCCCTTCCTCGGGCCCCGGTTCCGCGCCGAGGCCGCCGCCGCCGCCGCCTTGCTCTTCGCTGGCTTCTGCGCCTGGAACTTGCGCTGCCCCTGCGCCATTATCAGCCACCAAAACTTTCTATTTAAAGTAAATATGGCAAAATGTTAACAAAAGTTTAATCAAGATATCGTACATGCAAATGTCATGGTTCTGTTCTTCTTCCTTATGCTTGAAATTTTCTGGAACAGACAGTTGAAAAAAATAGCTTGAAAAGAAAACAGATGAAGACCTAGACCACCCAGCCCCAAGAGGTGGAATTGGAGTTGCTGTTGGGGTACAGGGGGAGCACCAGAATGGAAGCCAGTGGAGCCTCCAAGACTGGAGGAGCCACTTGAAGGTAAGATTCACATCACCTGGGCCCAAGTGAGCACTGTCAGTGGCGAGCGCCATGTGCCACATGCTCAGCCAATGACCAGAATTCAGCCAACGTTCGGTGCCTATGCCAATCAGCCCCTTTTGCTGCACTCACTGTCCCCAAGGGAGGGCATCCCCCTAGGAGTTGCCTTTGTGTGGCTTTCATGGTCCAGCAGGGACAATGCCCACCCATGCCTTGGTATTTTCTTAGCCCAAGAGACCTATTTAATGAGAAAGATCCTATTTTCGGTGGCTCAGGACACTTATAAACCCCACTGAGGGGACGATGGGGATTTAAAACATCCTGGCCTCCAGTGCCTGTGCTTGGGTAGAACTGAATAGAACCATTTCTCGATTTCTTCTGGGATCAGGAGTTGTTAAAAACCCACTCACATGACATAAAGAAATCCCCACACATTCCTGAAGGAAACTAACCTATATTAGCTCAAAAAAAAAAAAAAAAAACACCTTGTCACTTCTGAGCAAACACCCTCCAGATCCCAGCAGTCCAAGAAAATGATAAATGGGACCTTGGAAGAAGCAGAAACTGCTGATGGCACAGCCACTCAGAAGCAGAGAAAGATTTGACAAACTTCCACACAGAAATCTATATTCCATAGGTTTCAAGACTCTTTTGCCTCCTACTTTCTCAGTGTCTTTTTGTTTTCTGAAAATGTGACTAATTCCAAAATCAGTTTATAATAATGATGATTTCATCTGTTCTCAAAGTCCCTGTTTCATAAATGAGCCAAAAGTTAAGAGGCATTGTCCGTCCATATTTTTATCCGTCCATAATTTAAAACAAACATTTTAAATTAGATGAGATTGTTAAATTCGTAATCTGTTGGAATAAACCACATCATCATTGTGCTATTAACAAATCAAAACATATGTAACCCAAAGTCTCACCAGCCAGGAGGTACAGCTATGGTTGCACTTGTGTTAATATCTGAATCCCAGTGGCCCAAACCCCTAGCCAGTCAGTCAAGAATTGCAATGTCTTACTCACCCGGTAAAGAATCAGCCTGCAATGTAGGAGACCTGGGTTCGATCCCTGGATTGGGAAGATCCCCTGGAAAGGGACATGGCAACCCACTCCAGTATTCTTGCCTGGAGAATCCCATGAAGAGGAGCCTGGCAGGCTACAAGTCCATAGTGTTGCAAAAAGTCGGACATGACTGAGCTACAAGCACAGCACAGCACAAAGTTCTCTCCAGAACTTTCCAGAGTCTCTAAGGGGGCTGGCATACAAACATGAAACAACTTGGCCTTCCCAGGCTACAGCCTCTGTTCATGCAAAAGACAGCTGCTAATGCACCCTCCACCAGACCTGACATCTAGGATTCCTGCCCCCATCCCGTCGTCACAGATTTAGCCCACTACTGTCACTGCACTGACTCTGCCAACCTGGATGGAGACCCTATCTCTGAGCCCAGATTGCTGAACCACTGATGCCCATGAGGTGCTTCTGTGTTTTCCATAAGGAAATAACTGGCCCTCTTCAAGCTGCTATAACTCCCCCCAGAAGGTTTGCTTTAGGTCCCAAAGCATTACAGAGTTTAGTTAAATGGGCCTTCTAATTTTCACATGTCTGCACCTCCCAGAGTACTCAGGAGTCTCCAAGCCGTTCCCCGAAGGTGCTCAGGCCCCACTGTTGGATCTGGCTCACCATGCCAGCCTGTGTTCTTCTCTTTCAGCGAATTCTCCCTGGAGGGGAGAAACCTTTCTGAAACAAGGCTTCAATCAGAACCCTGCAAACTATCAGCTGTGACACCATATGCCTGAAATCCTTTAGTGGGCAGGGGTTAAGTGTTCTTTCTCAGGAGTTCTTCCCTTCCCAGATGAATCATCCAATACAAATTAACACTCAGGAGGAAGGGCGTTGCCCAGAAACACATACCAAGTGTTGCCCTCTCACTGAGCCCCACCCTAGTTGAGACTCAGGTACAGATGCATGTTCAGTTGCTCAGTAGGATCCAACTCTCTTGCCATCCCATGGACTGTAGCCCGCCATGCTCCTCTGTCCATGGGATTTCCCAGGCAAGAACACTAGAGTGGGTTTCCATATCCTACTCCAGGGCATGTTCCCACCCCAGGGACTGAACCCGAGTTTCCTGCATTGGCAGGTGGATTCTTTACCACTGAGCCACCTGGGAAGCCCCCATACACAATGTATTTTATTCCCTGTTTAAGAAAGTAACTTCACAGCTACAAAACAAACAAACAAATAAGTGCATATGTCCATTCAGCCTTTCCCCCCTAATTTACAATGGTTTCTGGGAGAAAAAAATTTTTTTTTCTCTTGCTTTAAATTTGATCTCTCTATACACAAAGAAACAGACGTGGATGAACCTGCAGGACATTATGCTAAATGAAAGAAGTCAGACACAAAAGGACAAATACTGTGTGAGTCCCTACAGTAGTCAGACTCATCGAGACAGAAAGTTGAATGGTGGTTGCCAGGGGCTAGGGAAGGGAAATAGGACGTGTTGCTTCAACGGCACCCCACTCCAGTACTCTTGACTGGAAAATCCCATGGACGGAGGAGCCTGGTGGGCTGCAGTCCATGGGGTCGCTAAGAGTCGGACACGACTGAGCGACTTCACTTTCACTTTTCACTTTCATGCATTGGAGAAGGAAATGGCAACCCACTCCAGTGTTCTTGCCTGGAGAATCCCAGGGACGGGGGAGCCTGGTGGGCTGCCGTCTATGGGGTCGAACAGAGTCGGACACGACTGAAGCGACTTAGCAGCAGCAGCTTAACAAGAACAGAGTTTCAGTTTGGGAAGGTGAAAGACGTTCTGGAGGCAGAGGATGACACAACAGTAGGAACATATTTAATGCCACTGAACTCTACAGCTAAAAATGGTTAGAATGGTAGGTTGATGTTACATCTATTTCACGACAATACAAATAGAAGAACTCATAGATCACTCTTAAAACAAAAATGATTCGAAAGTATCATAAAGGAGGGGAAGAGGCTGGTCCAGCCTCGAGAGACCAAAGTAAAGTGATTTGCCTGAGATACTGAGGACTAAAGAGAAGAGAAACTCTCTCTCTTTTTTTTTTAACATGGTGTAAAGTAATAATTATTGCTGTCAGGAATGTAGCATCTTAGTTTTCCAAGCACTTCCCGGAGTGATCTAACTTGCTGTCATAACAAGCTGGGAGGTAAAGAGTGAAGAGTGGGGTTCAGACTCCAGGGCTACAGAGACGGGGCTACAGAGACGGGGAACTGGTCCTGCCTGAGGGATGCACACAGCTTCCTGGGGGAACTGACACCTCATGTTTCCAACAAGGGAACTGCAGCTCAGGGAGGCAGACTGACTTGCCCCAAATCCCAGTGATGGGCACTCAGAGCAGACATTTGACTGAACCTCCTGACTCACTCCACAGTGCTCTCTCTGCAACCAAGTATGAATTCAAACAGAATGCCAGTAAGAAAGTCAAAAATAATTCCTGACTGCATCAAAGAATGAAAGAATCCTGATTCTGCATTAAAACCAAAAGACAAAAGGAGATAATTGGGGGATATATTTTAAGCTTTATCCAATCCTCCCACCCTGCCTCTGAGTAAGAAAGTGGGTAAAAACAGAATCTGGGGTGAGAAGTCATCTGACTCACCCATGATGTGGTGGAGAAGAATCTGTAAGCAAACACCCTGCGTTTATTTCCAGCTCTGCCTCTCCTTCTGCCAGCCTTGGCAGCTGGCCCACCGCATTTGCTCCAGGGGCCCTCCTTCAGAGACATGGTCAGAGCCCTATTTTAAGACAACAGAAGTAGCCTAAAACCTGTGGCCTTTCAGCTAGAATTTAAAAGGACATGAATTATTGCCATTTGCAACAACACGGATGGACCTAGAGGGTATAATATTGAGTGAAGTGCAGACAGAGAAAGGCAAATATTATATATCACCTACATGTGAAATCTAAAAAGTAATACAAATGTTTTTATTTACAAAACAAAAGCAGACTCACAGACAAAGAATACAAACTTATGGTTACCAAAGGGAAAACAGGGGTGGGGGAAGAGGGATAAAATAGAAGTACGAGACTAACAGATACACACTACTATATATGATATAGATGGACAGCAAAGATTTACTCTGTAGCACAGGGAAGTGTATGCATTATCTTGTAATAACATAATGTAAAAGAATCTGAGTATATATCTGTACATATGTAAGCTAAATCATTTTGTTGTACACCTGAAACTAACACAATATTGTAAATTGACTACATCGTTGCTGGTTAGTCACTAGGTCATGTCCGACTCTTTTGTGACCCCATGGACTGTAGCCCACCAGCCTCCTCTGTCCATAGGATTTCCCAAACAAGAATACTGGAGTGGGTTGCCGTTTCCTTCTCCAGGGGAATCTTCCTGACCTAAGGATTGAACTCGTGTAACCCTTGTCTCCTGCATTGCAGGCAGATTCTTCATCACTGAACCACCTGGGAAATCAACTATACTTCAGTTTTTAAAAAGAAAGAACTAAAAAACAATAACAACAATACAATAACAAAGGGACAGACCCAAGCAGAGGATGGGTTAAGCCATCTGGCTGCCATAGTATGCTAAGGGTTAAGCATCCAGATGTGAGCCTGGGCCTGGCCTGAGACGGCGTAGCCTTATCCACAGCACACCATCCCTGTGTCCTGGCCTGTTCCAGAAAGCGGCCTGGGAAGTTGCTTACGAGAGAGACCACATGGTCTCAGAGGTGAACCGGGGACACCCTGTGAGGTGCCAAGGATTTATCTGAGCAGCCAAATGCACACTGACAGACAGGTCTGTGTGCACTGGAGAAGCCCGTTCCGCAGCTCAGATGAACTCATTGCGGAATTCACCCACAAAGGGAAGTGAGTTAATGACTGGGGCGTTCCGCCTTCTGCCTGGATGCGTCATAAAATCAACTTGTAAAGCCTAGCTCTGAGAATACACTTGCTCACCCAAACGTGGTTCTGTGCGGCTTCAGGACATTTCCAAGAGGGAACGCTAACAGAGGAGAAAGTTCTTAGGCTTTCTGTGCTAGGAACGGGACCAGTGGCCTGAGCCCCGCAGCTGGTCCAGGCATGGTCAGATTCGCTGACAAGCAGCCCCAAGCTGCCTGCCACAGTATCTGCTCCACGTCTGGGACTTGTGACTCATCACACTCTCTTGCAGCCCTACATTCTCATGCAGGCCTAAGCATGCAGGCCCCAGGGTGCTGAGGGCCCAACGTATCAAGATCAGTCCTTATCTCCAGGTTGCCTTCCTCTGCCTCAGACCCTCATCCGAGTCCACCAGCTCCTGGGCCAGGGCAAATTGCCTAGACCATCTCAGATCCAGGCTGAGATCAATATCATAAGAGGCTCCTAGGCTGAGATGGATTCAAGATCTCGTGGACACTGGTGTCCATTCCAGCCCTTTAAATTTAGCAGCCCACGCTCCCACCGTGCCCAGCTGGCCCACCGTAGTGAGCTACCAGCAGCACCTGTTCTAGGCCAATCCTGTTTACTCTGGACATACTATTTTTGTTCTCACCTCTCTGGTTCTCAGATTCCTGGCTCCCTACCCCGGCTACCATAGCTGCCTCTGGCCCCTTCACTTTGGTGACCCTTCGGATTTCCCTTTTTAGACCACAGCCTCTCACATGTTTCTGACTCAACTTGCTTCTGCAGTGCTGGCTTCACTCTTGGTCTCAGGTGAGCACCCATGATTCAGCCCCAGCCTCTGGGTACCCCCTCAGCTAGGATGGCTCCCAGGAAAGGCAGAGGGTCAGGACTTGTTCCTAAGGTCCCTGCTTGCTTCCCTGCCCTCGGCTTTGCTTTGCCCTCCAATTCCAGCACTTGGGAGGGCTCCCCAGTCATGCCTCTGGTTGCTGGCCCCACTTAGGTCCCTCACCAGAGATAGCTCTACCCTGAGCTCAGCACCTGATTTCATCCTGGCCTTGCCGGGCCTCCACCAGGCACCCCCAACCCCCACCCACAATCTCATTGAGACCATAGTAGGGGAGTGAGGGTCTGAGAGGAGAGGGAAACACTGCCTCAAGTGGATCCCAGACGGGGTGCAGAGCCTGGGGAGAGTTTTGCCTCTGTCTCCTCCTCTGGGAACACTTCCATTTACAGATTGAGGGTTACCCATAAGAGAAGCCTAATGGGGCAGTAGAACGCAAGGCCCTTGCCATCTCAGGCCCTTGCTTCCTACCCTCTAAATTGTGTACCGGGGGAGGGGTAGTGTGTTGCTCCAGATGATATCTTAGCCTTCTGGGTGTAAGATCCTGGAAGCTAACAGTAGTCCCATGTGGTTCATTCCTTTTCCTTGTCTGCCAGATCCCATGCTTGACTTTAGGGACACATCTGATCCTCCAGCCTCTCCACCAAAGAACAAAGGAGTCCACCCAGTCTCCTCCACTCGAAACCTCTCTATTCCCTCCACTCCAGAAGGTGCAGAAACCACGAACCAGCCCTTGCTCCCCTCCTTCTCCTCTCCAGCCTTCATCATCCCCTTCCCTGGAAGCCCAGGAACCCAAAGACCATCTTCCACTAAAAGGTCTGCCAGCCACTCAGTTTTCCTTTCCATGAGCCCTACAAGAATCATCTCTGCTTCATGAGCACGCACATGGGTGAATGTTGAGGAGCAAGACTGGTCACGCCAGGTGCCCTCAGCTCTGCCACTTACTAGCGACATGAGCCCAGACAAGTGATTTAACTTCTCAATGCCTGTTTCCCCATCTCCAAAACTGGGGTGCTAATAGCCCCTCCCTCGCTGCATTGTTAGGAGGATTCTATGAGTTTATTCACACAGGAATGGTGCCATTTGTGTCATAAATGTTGATGCTACAAGCTCACATTTACTGATTACTCTCTGTCAGGCCTTATTCTAAATACGTGACATTCCAATAATTCATTTTTCCTAAGCAAAGTAAAACAAGAATGGAGGATCATTCCATAATTCCAATTTAAATTATCCCTAACGTTTCTTGTGCCCATCAACAGGAGTTGAAATGCACATTCCTGTTTCTCCAAAGAATCAAATTGTTTTTATTTTGTAGTGCCCTCTCTACTAGTCTTGGTAAGGTTTGTGTGTGATAAATATTCACATCTGGTCAAAAACTAAGTTGTAAGAGGCTAGAGAATTCTCCCCATCTGAACAAAAACCCAACGCTTCCTAGGCCCATCTGGAATACCACGACGATATTCTGACTACCCAGATGAGACACTACGTGAAATACTATTTCACCCCAACAAAGGCAAAGCACCTAGAGGTCAGAGACTCCCAACGGTGCCCCTCGTATGGATACGAGCCAGAGTGTGTCACAGTCTAGGCACTGTAATTCTATATATATCTTTTGATTTAACATTAAATCATAAATAGTTTTCTTACTGTTTCCCAGGATGGAGGTGAGAGGGGAGCAGGAAGAAAGAGAAAGGAATTAGCATGTGCCGTTGAGTGTTAGGCATGATGCTAACTTCAAACTGAATCCTTGACGGGCTGCGATCCAGCTGGTCCCATTTTGTTGTCATTGATGTTGTTTTGGCCATTTATGAAAACGCTCACCAAGCAGTACACTAGAAGCTTTGTTCACTTGATCTCATTCAATCCTCACAGCCATGCTCTGAGGAAGATATTATTATCCCCATTTTATAAAGGAAGAAGTAGGAACTCAGAGAGATTCATCCAAGGTCGCACAGCTAACAAATGGGAGAAACTGGGTCCGACCTTACACTCTGTCTGCTCCACCACACCATGTTCCAGCCCTTCCCCCAGCCCTGAAATTGCAGATGGGATTTCCACCCTCTGCAGGATGAAAGGTAGAGATGGGCATTGGCGGGGAGGGTGAGCTACAGGGCTTCTCTGCAGAGGACCGAAACCTTTTGGCCTTCTGCCCACAAACTCTTTCCCTTTTCTTTCTTGCTGGGGAAAAGCATGATATTATAGGTGACTTTGTTTTATACACACACATACACACACACACACACACACTCCAAGGAGCTGCTACTGCTACTAAGTCACTTCAGTCGTGTCCGACTCTGTGTGACCCCACAGACGGCAGCCACCAAGCTCCCCCATCCCTGGGATTCTCCAGGCAAGAACACTGGAGTGGGTTGCCATTTCCTTCTCCAATGCAGGAAAGTGAAAAGTGAAAGTGAAGTTGCTCAGTCGTGTCCGACTCTTAGCGACCCTGTGGACTGCAGCCCACCAGGCTCCTCCATCCATGGGATTTTCCAAGCAAGAGTACTGGAGTGGGGTGCCATTGCCTTCTCCGACTCCAAGGAGGGCTCACTATATAGAGAGGATCAACCACTTATCAAAGATGCTGAAAAAGGACTTATCAAATGTCCTTTGAGGCTAAGTATCTCTCAGAACAGGAATTACTGAACCTGAGCACATGGACTAGGGATTGGGCCTATCCTTGTTACAATAGCTCTCCAATGGAATTACTTGATCTACCCCAACTTTGCCTACATTTTAATATCTGAATTAAGTCATCTAACCTCAGAATACATTAATTCTAGCCTTTTCCTCCCCTACCTGGAGGTGGGGAGGGGCCATGTTATTTTCCCTTCATATTTTAGAACACTGTCTCTCCCAAACACAGTGAATTCATGAAATTCCAGATGTTGCTCAATGAGTGATGCCTCTGGGTCACTGATATTCTGGCTGTCATAGTTAGGACTACCTAGGAACAAGCTGCAGCTGGGTAGAATTTATGGAAAGAGAGGGGCTGGGACCCACACAGATCAAGAAGCTCATATTTAGTGAAACAAATGGGTTAAGGAGCCACTGCTTTGGGTGGCAGGGATCATCCAGGTGGTTCCATGAGCTGAGTGCTGCAGTATGCTGACCTGTGCATACCATGCAGACCTCAGGCCTCTTTCAGGTACAAATGATGGAAACCTCACTAGTGGAAGCAGAGGGAATTTATTAACACTTTGCTGAAAATTCTGAGGGTGGTCTTCAAGTGTAACTGGATCCAAGTGCTTAAATGTCACTAGGAATTCATCCCCATCTCTTTGCTCTGCTTTCCTCTCTTCAGAGGGATGACAAGATGACCACCAGTAGATCTAGGCTTGTTTTTCACACAGATCCCCGTGGATGAATATGTATTACCCAACTATTCCATTAAAAGTCCCAGGACTGACTCTCCATTGGCCAAAATTGGCTCACATGGGGAACATCTTCAGCTTGATCTTCAAATCCACTCTCCATCCTTCTTCCTGCTCAGTAACTGGGAGACTAGCCTGTACAGATGTTCCAATGGCTCCTTCCTTTGGGTATTGTCAGTGGGAAGACCAGCGGGAGACTAGAGGAAGAGAGAAGAGTAAGGCCAGAATGTTTGTTTTCCCCCAGATCCCTTTGCAAGGACCAGCATGGGGTAGCTATGTCTCTTGGCCAATAGTCAGAGGTCCTACCCTGCTCTCTTCATCCATCTTTCCCTCTTTGAGATCCAGTAGTGCCTCCTCAGTCTTGCCTCTACAAGCTGTTCGTGGTACCAATGACCCACTATGAGTAACCCCAGGAACTACATTGCCTCTTAAGGTCTTCCTATACTCTGCCTTACTTCTATGGGAAGGTTATTTGAGAGTTTCATCTGTTCCCATGATCCTGACTGACAGCTAACATACCCATCCCTAAACCAAATCCATGTTTCTCATTGGACAGGCCTAGGTCACATGCCTACCCCTGAAGCAAAGGTGTGAAATCAGCTCCATCTAAACCACAGGTACTGAGAGTGGAAGAGGTGGTCAACGGCCAAAGAACAGACAAAAACAGCCTCTGATCAGTGTTTTTAGCAAAGTAGATAAGAAGGAATTTTAATCAGTTTTAATCATCACTAAGTGTTAGACTGCCAGACATTCTTCAGAAGCAGCATTTACCACATAAAGAAGGATAAGTTTCTTCACCCTTTGCTAAAATAGCAATAAGACTGACTTTCACCCACGGACGCTCAATGCCTCCAGAAGAACTGGCTGCTCATTTTCTGAGCTCTGGGCCTGTTGACAACTCTCTACTGAAACAAATTGAAATTTCTATCATCAATTCACTTCGAAATGTCATAAAGCCGCTTAGGCCTCGGCTGGCTGAGCAGTAAAGCAGGCCCTCTTGGCAGCTGAAATGAGCTGCCCCTGACAGTAAGACAAGGGACAAGGCATTAAACATCGCCAAGAATGGACAATTTGGAAGCCGCCTAGTGGCAGAAATGACAAGGCTAAAATCATTACCACTTTGAAAGAAATGACATCAGTTGAAGGATAAACATAAAATGGGACGATAGCAACCTCATCGCAGAACTATAAGTGCTTTAGAAGAACACTGAAGCTGATGTCCTTATATCTTAGCAGAGAACTTTTTTTTTTTTGTATCTGGCTAACCCCCATGATAATGACTGGCTTTGCCATGGATCAGTCACCTTGCAGGAAAAACCATGGACCCCAGTGAATCTCAGCCCAAAACCATTACTGAGAAAACAAATAGTTTTCTATTAGTACAGATTTTAGTCACCTCATCCCCCAACTCCATGTGGATTTTTGTTTAGTTTTTTAATTACATTGACATATAGTTGATTTATACTGTTGTGTTAATTTCTGCTGTACAGCAAAGTGCTTCAGTTATACATATATATATATATATATTCTTATTCACATTATTTTCCTTCATAGTTTTTCACAGAATATTAAATATAGTTCCTTCTGCTATACAGCAGGACTTTGTTGTTTATCCATTATATATATAATAGCTTGCATCAGCTAATCGCAACTCTTCCTCCCCCACCCTTGACCAATCGCAAGTCTGTTTTCTATATCTGTGAATCTGTTTCATAAATATATTCATTTGCATTGTATTTTAGATTCCACATATAAGTGATATCATATGGTATTTCTCTTTCTCTTTCTGACTTACTTTGCTTAGCATGATGATCTCTAGGTCCATCCATATTGCTGCAGATGGCATTATTTCATTCTTTTTATGACTGAGTAATATTCCGTTGTATATATCTCCTTTATCCAGTCACCTATCAATGGACATTTAGGTTGCTTCCATGTCTTGGCTATTGTAAATGGTGTTGCTATGAAGACAGGACCAACCCCATGTTTCAATGGAGTCTCCACTATGCTTTTTTAATTAACAGATTGTCTTTCAATGACTTGCTAAGGATATCTGGCTTTTCTGTTGGCTTCCTCCATAATGCCTCAGCTACTGCTTTGGGTGAAGTTCAGGACTAAGGACTTGGCAACAGGAAGACAGGTTTCTTGAGACAGCTGTGTGCCTCTCCTAATCCTACTAATAACTCCTTGGTATACAATTCCACCATAGTTTTCTTTATTCGCAAAGAAGACACTTGGATACCAACTTGATGGGAGAAAGAGAGATCTAAAGTAGCCATTTGCTTCAGTGCCTCTAAAGTCTGAAAAATGAAAAATCTGAGGCTGGGCAAGAGAGGAAATCCAAAGGCTCTAGCCACTGGAATACTTCAGCCATAGCTGGACCCTATGGGTAAAATGGAAAGATTATGAGCATCAGAGACAAATAGTCCAAGTCTCGGTGTATGACCTTGAGCAAGTCACACCTTTATGAGTTTGCATTTCCTTCTCATCTAGTATTACTGTTTCCAAGACATTGATGATACGATGAGCATTCAAAAGAAAAAATGATTCTGAGAGGCAGGCATCTCTGATCAGTATTTCCAAGGGCATTCCTGCTTTGAAAGACTCATCTAAGCAAAAGCTATCAATAAACGTAGAGGACAGAATAGAGTAGTAGAAGCATGCCAAAAAGGTTTCATCTCACCAGCTGTCTCTGCAGGATTCATAGTCGCTCTCTGGAACACTGTATTCAAAAGCACTCTGAGGTCATATCTGGGTTCAGTGGGAAAGAACTCCCGGATCATTGAGGATCAGTGATCCAATGATCTTGTATCAGTGATACAAGAGGAGGGTCTGTTACCGTGTGTGACATCTCTATTGTAGTGACCAAGAAGACTGAGCTTGAAAGTCAAATCTTAGTGGAAGAAATGTGTATTAGTTCTTGCTTCAATAACAAACAACAAAAAACATGGCTTTCAGTAGCTTATAAACATAAACACTTATTTCTCACTACACAGAGGGTCAGACTATGGGTTGGATTGGGCCTACTCCACATTTCTTCTCATTTTAGTCCTCAGGCAGAAGGAACAGCCCTTATTTTGGACATGCTATGCTCAGAGCAAAGAGCAGAAACTCAAATGGCCAAGCCAAATTAGACATTCATGTTAAAACTTCTGCTCAGACAGAGCATGTCATATCATTCACATTTCATTGGCCAAAATCAGCCATATGGCAAAGTCCCAAGTTAATAAGGAAGGGATATATAATTTTCTTATAGGAAAGGAGGAAGTGAAAAGCTGCAATCAATGCAATCTACCAGATAGTGTTTGAGAAAGATACTTTCAATATTAAGATACTATGGCTGTTTTCTTAATTTTTTCTATGCTGCTGCTGCTGCTGCTGCTAAGTCGCTTCAGTCGTGTCAAGTTGAAAAATGCTAGTGTATCTTGTAGATATTGGAATCCTTGAGGAGGGAGCAATCTGATACGTAGAAAGAGGAGAGCAGGTATGCTGAAGGAAATTGGGGGAGAGAAGAATGCAAAAATCAAGGAGCTCATCAAAGAATGTGTGAGTTTAAAGGAGGAGATGGCAAGGGAAGTATTTAGATGACAAGTACCTCCATGATGGAAGCCCTAGAAAAGTGCAAACAAGCTGATGAGCAAGTGAAGTCATGCCCAGGATGTGCCACTTGGAAAAGCCGATCTGCTCAAGACCAGCAGAAGGCACAGAGCTCTCAAAATTGGGGGATGGAGGGATGGAAGGAATAAATGGATGGATGAACGAATGTTAAAGACATCTGAATAGCAAGGGTTACGGAATACTGGTAAAGAATACAGTTGTTATATAAAGTAGCCATTTCAACAGAGTCACACAACATTAAATCATTGAATATTTACTGAGTATTTACTAGGCACTGGGTCCAGGTACATTGGTGCACAACAAAAGAAACACAGTTTCTGCACTCACCGAGCTCAGAGTCGAATGGCAGAAACAGACCATTGGAATTTCAACAGCAATGGAGTTTCACATGGATACTCAATGTTCTTTTTAATCTGATAACACTTTCCTAGCATGTTCACTGTCTACCGTCCAAAATAACGATTTCCCTCTTCTCCCTCTTTAAATCCATTACCCCAACACTCCTCCCCCTGTAGACAACATGTAACCTCCCCTCACACCACCGACCTATTCAGCACATGGTCTCTCACTGTTTCCTCACTGCTATATGGGCAACCTCTCGATTCCATCCCCTCTTGTATTCAGTCTTCACTTTTACAATTATCCTTTTTCTCTTCTGCATTTTCCCTCCCTTCTAAATCATTTGCATAGTTATACAACTTGTAGTTGGGCAAGGAGGAAGGCAGGATTTTCCCTTCCAGGAAGATTTAGGAAATGAATGAGAATACATTTTGACTGTCACAGTCACTGGGGAGCCCTAGTGGCATTTAGTAGGGGTTAGGGAAGCTAATTATGTTCTATCATATTTAAACAGGAAAGCTTCCTTAAAACTCCCAATTTCCGTCAATCGTTACCAACCAAATCTCAAACCCTCCACAGAGAAACTTCTTGGTAGAGTTAGCTATAAACACTCTCTCCACTTCTTCATCTCACAATCTCTCATCCACCCACTCTAATCACATTTCTGCCCCCTCCCCCTCCCAGAGACTGCTCTTTTCGGAATTATCAAGGACTCCCACAATGCCAATCCAGTGGTCATATCTTGATGCTTATCTTATTTGGTGTCACACATTTAACCCAACTGCCCACTCCTTCCTTCTTGAAAGGTTGCCTAAAATAGGCATTTCAAAATAACAAAGCCAAACAAAAAAACTCTTGATTTATTCTCCACTCCAAGCAACCAAACAAACAAAAAAGACTTTCTACTCCTCTCCTCCTTGTCTCAGGAAAGGCTATCCAGGTATGCAAGCAAAAAATAAAAAAAATTATCCTTGAGTCCTCTCTCCCATTCCCTACATAAGCCCATCAGTAAGTCCACTCTGAATCTAAAATATATCTCAAAAGTCTACATTTCTTTCCATTTCCACTATTATCCCTCTGGTCAAGCCATTAACATATCTTGCAATTAACGATCAACATATCAATAAGCATTTATTCTCATGCTCACAGATCTTCAGATTGAGTGGGACATCTTGCTTTAGGCTGCAGGTCTGCAGGGAAGCTGGGATGTTCAGGCAGAAGGAACAAGGAGAGCATTTTCTTCTCATGCCAGAGGACCAAAGCTGTTAAGAGCAATGAAGGAATGCACACAGTTCCTCTTAAGGCCTAGGCTCACACATTGTATGTCATCCCTTCTGCCCATGCACCACTGGCCAAAGCAAATCACACAGCCAAGTCCAACATCAATGGGAAAGGGAAGAATACTCACCCAAACCGTAAGGATTGGAGGGCAGGGAATGAATATTTGCCCAACAATAATCTACTTTCCCCAGCCCCCTTGGAGAAGAACTTTGAATAATGGTGCTGTTATTACTACTATGGATGCTGAACAATAATGTCTTCTAATTAACCATGCTCATTGTATTACAAATGAATGAGACTAATCTTCTCACTGTATTTATAATTATTAAAAGCCATACAGAAATGTAAATTCTTTAAAACTATTTTACCTAGTCAACAAGTGTTGATTTATTAATTTATTCTTAGCTGAGCAACATCATCACCTCAAGAAGAACTTTTGCTTAGATACCATCTCTATTCAAGTGCTGAGTAGGAACTTTTTATTTTTTTTTTAACTGAAGGCTAATTACTTTACAATATTGTGGTGGTTTTTATCATACATTGACATGAATCCGCCATGGGTGTACATATGTTTCCCATCCTGAAACCCCCTCCCACCTCCCTCCCCATCTCATCCCTCATGGTCATCCCAGTGCATCAGCCCTGAGCACCCTGTCTCATGCATCGAATCTGGACTGGTGATCTATTTCACATATGATAATATACATGTTTCAATGCTATTCTCTCAAATCATCCCACCCTCGCCTTCTCCCACAGAGTCCAAAATCTGTCTCGCATATAGAGTCATTGTTACCATCTTTCTAAATTCCATATATATGCATTAATATACTGTATTGGATTAGGAACTTTTTTAAATGTCTGCATGATGTACAAAATCACAAAAAGTGAATCTGTCACCACTAATAAACTGAATTAAGAGAAATTTCCTGAAAATCTTCCTAAAAGAAAAATCCCTTGACATCTGAATTTTTGATGTATGGTAGAAAACTTGAAACCTCAGATGGAATCTTAGAGAACTTTATTTCTGCTAAAGTAAAAAATACGCAATACAGAGCCTAATCTTCCCTGGCCTACACACTTTGGTGTGTTGCTAGTATCTTCACACAAGGAAAAAACTGATTATGAATGATGACATTATCCTGGACTCTGCATTATTCAGTCAACTGATTATACATAGCCTCCTCTCCTTTTATAATCCCCTTTCCAATAAATATCTCTTCCACAAAGATTTCCATTCTTTTGTTTGATTTAGAACTTAGTGAAAAAAAAAGATATTTTTATCTTAATTTCATGCCAGAAAATATGAAGTCATGAAAACTTACTGAAGAGGATAGACATTTTTTTAATGGGACCTTAAGAGCCAGGCCCAGTGCCTGTTGCCAAACTCAATGAAGAATTGTTTGGAGTAAGAACAGAACATTGCTCTGGGACTGAACCAACTAGAAAGGCTGATACACCATGACATCTCTGACTCATATACCCTCCCTGACCTTGAAATAAACTCTAGAAGGGAATAGCATGTCCAAAGTTGACAATGAGGTGAAAAGTCCATCTCTAAGTCACAAAGCTCCCCAAACCTCACTATTTAAACCCACCTAGTTGGGAGCTGACTGTGGCTCAGATCATGAACTCCTTATTGCCAAATTCAGACTTAAACTGAAGAAACTAGGGCGAAAACCCACTAGACCATTCAGGTATGACCTAAATCAAATCCCTTACAATTATACAGTGGAAGTGAGAAATAGATTCAAGGAATTAGATCTGATAGACAGAGTGCCTAAAGAACTATGGACAGAGGTTCGTGACATTGTACAGGAGACAGGGATCAACCCATCCCCAAGAAAAAGAAATGCAAAAAGGCAAAATGGTTGTCTGAGGAGGCCTTACAAATAGTTGTGAATAGAAGAGAAAAGAAAGGCAAAGGAGAAAAGGAAAGATATACCCATTTGAATGCAGAGTTCCAAAGAATAGCAAGGAGAGATAAGAAAGCCTTCCTCAGTGATTAATGCAAAGAAATAGAGGAAAACAATAGAATGGGAAAATCTAGAGATCTCTTTAAGAAAATTAGAGATACCAAGGGAACATTTCATGCAAAGATGGGCACCATAAAGGACAGAAATGGTATGGACCTAACAGAAGCAGAAGATATTAAGAAGAGGTGGCAAGAATACACAGAAGAACTATACAAAAAAGATCTTCATGACCCAGATAATCACGATGGTGTGATCACCAACCTAGAGGCAGATATTCTGGAATGTGAAGTCAAGTGGGCCTTAGGAAGCATCACTATGAACAAAGCTAGTAGAAGTGATAGAATTCCAGTGGAGCTATTTCAAATCCTAAAAGATGATGCTGTGAAAGTGCTGCACTCAATATGCCAGCAAATTTGGAAAACTCAGCAGTGGCCACAGGACTGGAAAAGCTCAGTTTTCATACCAGTCTCAAAGAAAGGCAATGCCAAAGAATGCTCAAACTACTGCACAATTGCACTCATCTCACATGCTAGTAAAGTAATGCTCAAAATTCCCCAAACCAGGTTTCAACAGTACATGAACCGTGAACTTCCAGATGTTCAAGCTGGTTTTAGAAAAGGCAGAGGAACCAGAGACCCAATTGCCAACATCCGTTGGATCATCACAAAAGAAAGAGAGTTTCAGAAAAATATCTACTTCTGCTTTATTGACTATGCCAAAGCCTTTGATTGTGTGGACCACAAGAAACTCTGGAAAATTCTGAAAGAGATGAGAACACCAGACCACCTCACCTGCCTCTTGAGAAATCTGTATGCAGGTCAGGAAGCAACAGTTAGAACTGGACATGGAACAACAGACTGGTTCCAAATAGGAAAAGGAGTACGTCAAGGCTGTTTATTGTCACCCTGCTTATTTAACTTATATGCAGAGTACATCATGAGAAACGCTGGACTGGAAGAAGCACAAGCTGGAATCAGGATTGCTGGGAGAAATATCAATAACATCAGATAAGCAGATGATACCACCCTTATGGCAGAAAGCAAAGAACTAAAGAGCCTCTTGATGAAAGTAAAAGAGAGTGGAAAAGTTGGCTTAAAACTCAACATTCAGAAAACTAAGATCATGGCATCTACTTCCATCACGTCATGGCAAATAGATGGGGAAAGAGTGGAAACAGTGGCAGACTTTATTTTCTTGGGTTCCAAAATCACTGCAGATGGTGACTGCAACCATGAAATTAAGAAACGCTTGCTCCTCCAAAGAAAAGTTATGACTAACCTAGACAGCATATTAAAAAGCAGAGACATTACGTTGCCAACAAAGGTCCATCTGGTCAAAGCTATGGTTTTCCCAGTAGTCATGTATGGATGTGAGAGTTGGACTATAAAGAAAGCTGAGCACTGAAGAATTGATGCTTTTGAACTATGGTATTGGAGAAGACTCTTGAGAGTCCCTTGGACTGCAAGGAAATCCAACCAGTCCATTCTAAAGGAAATCAGTCCTGAATATTTATTGGAAGGTCTGATGTTGAAGCTGAAACTCCAATACTTTGGCCACTTGATGCAAAGAACTAACTCATTGGAAAAGACCCTGATACTGGAAAAGATAGAAGGTGGAAGAAGAAGGGGACAACAGAAGATGAGATGGTTGGATGGCATCACCGACTCAATGGACATGAGTTTGAGTAAATTCCGGGAGTTGGTGATGAACAGGGAGGCCTTGTGTGCTGCAGTCCATGGGGTCACAAAGAATTGGACACAACTGAGCGGCTGAACTGAACTGAGTGAACTGAGTTGGGAGAAAGATCCATCTAAATTAGTGGAAAATCCAAATTCCCAGTATTTCCAAATACAAGGAATACCTCTAGATTTAAAACATTGATAAACGGAATCAAAGTTTTTTCCACTTTCCTTCCAAAAATGCCATTGAAATAACAAAGATATAAAAAGAAAAAACAAACAAGCAAACAAACAGCAGTACTGGAAAAAGGTGGTAGTGGTTTTAGTCACTAAGTTGTGTCCAGCTCTTACTGCCACATGGACTGTAGCCTGCCAAGCTCCTCTGTCCACAGGATTCCCCAGGCAGGAATACTGGAGTGGGCTGCACTTCCTTTCCGGAGGATCTTTGCATAGAACCTTGGGTCTCCTGCATTGCAGGCAGATTCTTTACCGACTGAGCCACACACCCACACAAACAGGAGTACTAGAAAAATCAAGAGGAATACTGTTACCACCAAAGAAATGTTGATTCCTGAAAGATATGGAGCAGATAGGATAAGTATAACTCAATGTACATTTAAAAATTTATATCTAATTATAAACATTTGCCTTACTGATCAAACTGATAAGGCAGTTAATGACAAAGCTGAGCACCCAACACAGGCAGAAGAGGACGGGGATATAAGAGTAGGAAAAAAAAAATATATATATATATAGTAGAAAAAAAAAATCAAGATCAGCACAACAAGGACATAAAGAAGAGTAGGCTGGGGGAATTCAAGATAATTATATTAAAAGACTTAAGGGAATTTCCCAGCAGTCCAGTGGTTAGGACCCTGCATTCCTACAGCAGAGGGGCAGGGTTCAATCCCTGGTTGGCAAACTAGGATCCCAGATGCCACAAAGACTTAAACTCTAGATTTATGTCACTGTCTCATATCTTGGACTAGCTGTTTTCATTTGAGGTCTGTGAGATAAAAACTGTTTTCAAAATAATACTGACAGGCTGTTTGCCTTTTTTACTATGTTGACATTTGCACTGGTAGAAGAAAAATGATTGTGGATGACACTCCTGATGCCTTAGGCACCTAACTGCTACTTGCATCCATTATATTCTTCATCACCAGACACAGATGGGAGGTGGGGGGCAGGGTGGAGTGAGGTTCACATAATAGCCTTAATGAAGCAGTAAACATTATTAATGTTATTAAAATATCAACCTTTATATCTTTTTAATATTCTGTCTGACAAAATGGGAAGTATATATAAAGCACGTCTATTGAAAACCGAAATATGATGGTGATTGTCTAGAGAAAAAGCACTTGTATTACAATTGTTTGAGTTGCAAGCTGACTTAGCTGCTTTTTTCATGGAACATCATTATTTCTTAAAAGAATAATAGGCAAACCATTACATATCTGGCAGACACTGTCTCAAAAATGAATGAAGTGAGCCTGTCACTGCAAAGTAAACAGATGACAGTATTTGTTGCCAACAATAACATTCTAACTTTCAATAGCAAATATCAGAATTTTTTAAAACTTACTGAAGTTTTAATCAGCATAAGCATGACATCATTCCAATATAACTTAAGACTCTTTTATGATACCAAGGGTTTTAAAACATAATTTTTTGATGTTGTATGACTAAATGTGTCAACACTTGAAAGATCTTCATAATTCAGGGAACCAGTATTGTCCAAATAACCAAAGAATGATGTTACAAAATCATGCATGGGCAATTAAAAGTTTCAAAGTGCAAAGTAGATCCTTTGATTTTAATGTAATAGAATAAAAAGCATTCACTGCTAAATTTTCAGATTCCACATTTGAACCATCTTTAAGAAATTTGCACTGGTCAAGTTTCAGTGCAGTATCAACAGTTACAATCTACATTTCTCTGAAAAAAGTTATTAAAATTCTCCTCTCTTTTCCAATTACACATCTGTGTGATGATGGGTTTTCTTCATCTGCTTCAATCAAAACAATATATTTTAGGAATTCCTGGGTGTTCAGTGGTTAGGACTCTGTACTTTCACTGACATGGACTGGAGTTCAATACTTGTTCGGGGAACTAGGATCCTGTAACACCCACAGCCAAAAAAAAGAAAAAGAAAACCATCACAGAAAGTGTAAAGCACTCTTGACACCAAAATTTTGGAGAATCAGTGCTGTATTCATTCTCGTGGTTGCCATAGTTGGTTTCTGCTTTCTGAGCTAAGAAAAAAAGAGCAGGGAAAGAGTGAACACAGATAGTGTCCCCGTTGCAACCAGAGTGGAAGGCAGGGTGACAGCAGTGAAGCCCTTTAGTTTTATCTGCTATTTGGATACATTTCCTCATAGGCTTAAAATCCTACAGGAGCACAGATACCCTGAGATACATCAATAGATGCTGGAAAAGTGACAGCTTGAGAGAAGGTTTGGAAAAGTAAATGAAAGGGTTTCCATATAAGCCACTCATACATAGACCTGCTGGCCTGGTCCCATTCAGATTTGAGAAAAGTGAGGCAATCAAACGAATAAACTATAAGAAGAAAAAATCATCTGATTTCAGTTGATGACTCCCCACCTTCAGGTGAACCTACTACAAGTTTGTATGCTATGGTAAGCACTTTCTTCCTCTAGGAATTCCAAGGTCAGGCCAAGAGCTTATAGTATTAATCAAGCCTTGGTGAATTTACAACCAAGAAAAACTTGGTATTGGATTTTTTTTAAAAAGTAGATATATACAGATCTGTTGCCAGATATACTCTCCTTCAGACTATTGCAAGTTTTCTCTCTTTTTTTTTAGAAATGATTTGTTATTCTCAGTCTAGAAAACAAAGTATTACTAAATCAGTGATAAGGTAAAGCATTTCAGCACATCTATAATGTTTCAATAATTCTGAAAACACAAATATCATTCTACTAAAATTATCAGTGAAATGACTTCACTTTCCAAAAATATTCAATATAGTTTATTAGGAGAGTGATAAAATTAATTGCTTTTCATATGTCAATTGGGGTTTAATTTGAAATTTTTAAAAGCATGTCACTGATGGAATTATGCATCCTGGGACAACTGGAAAATAGCTAACAATCTTAACCAGGAACATATCATCTTAGTTGCCTACATAATTACCCCCATTTCTCATTTTTATTTTTGGTAACTAGGAGTGAAGTTTTGAGAACCCCTAGGTCCTGGTCTGCTATTATCTTCAGCAGTCTTTGAAATTCCATCCCTACCTAAAGGGACTCACCAGAGTTATACACCAGTCAGCAATAAAACTATCATATCTAGAAGGCAAACATATCTTACTTCCTTGAGCATTTCCAGGAAATGAAGACTACATGAGTGTTTATGAGAGGAAAAAAAAGTCAGAGAGAGATAAATAAAATGTGATGAAAAGATGGTATTGTGCCCATCTCTTCCACTATCATTCTTGGGCTACAGAGGAGACACCATAGAGCTTGTCATGCAACCTTGTGTATTCCTCTCTAATGTATTTAATCCTTTAGGGAAGGAACTGTCTTCTGGAATCTCTTGGGAGAGGTAAGAAGGAAGTAATACCAACTGAGCAAGAAAACTACATTCTGTGTTTCTCCTTCACTCTCACTACTTCCAAACTCACAAGACTTCTAACCCCAGATGTGTGGGGTTTCCCACGCCAAGCAATCCTGCAACACTACCTGGGTATCCTACCATTGAACTCAATTCTGACATTAGCTACCTAGAGACAGCATCAGATCCCATAAGACTGACCCCACCCCACTTCAAATCCCAATTGCAAGTAGAAGATCCCCAGGTTTTCCACAATTTCTGTCAGCCTTGGCTCTAAGTTATAGTTTTCCATGACCTCCCCAACTTGGATTTGATTATTTGCTAGAACAGTTCACAGAACTCAAGGAAACACTTATGTTTACTAGTTTCTTATGGGACAAAGGTTACAGTAGAGGATACAGATGAACAGATACATAAGGTGAATCTGAGAGGGTCCTGGCACAAGAGCTTCTGCCTTCGTGGGACTTAGGGTGTGTTGCCCTCCCAGTACATGAATGTGTTCACCAACCAGGACGCTCCCTGATTCCCATCCTTTGGGTTTCTACAGAGGCTTCATTATTCAGGCATGCTTGATTAAATCATTGGCCGTTAGTAATTGAGCTCAATTTCCAGTCTTTCTTCTCTCCCTGGAGGTCAGAGGGTGTGCGACTGAAAGTTTCAACCCTCTAATCACTTGGGTGGATACCCTGGCAACCAGTCCCCATTCCTAGGGGCTTTCCAAAAGTCCCTTCATTAACATAAACTCAGTCGTGGAAAGGGGTTTGTTATAAATACAAAGACAACTGTCTTGCTTTTATCACTTAGGAAATTCCACGGATTTTAGGAGCTTTGTGTTGGAAATGGGAACAAAAATCAAACACAAATCATCGTCAACTTAAGATGGGGTTGTTGTTTTGTGTTAGCTCTGAGTCATGTCTTTTTCAACCCTACGGACTGTAGCCCGCCAGGCTCCTTGATCCATGGGATTTCCCAGGCAAGAATACTGGAGGTGGTTGCCATTTCCTTCTCCAGGGGATTTTCCTGACCGAGGGATCGAATCTGAGTCTCCTGCATTAGCAAGTGGATTCTTTACCACTGAGCCACCAGGGAAGAGCCAATAAATCTATCTTAAGTTGAAGATGTATTTAATATACTTAACCTACCAATCATCATAGGTTAGCCTGGCCTACCTTAACCATGCTGAGACCACTTACATTAGCCTACAGTTGGTTGAAATCATCTGGCACAAATCCTACTTTGTAGTAAAGTATCAAATATCTTATGTAAGTTACTGAATACTACACTAGAAGTGAAATTCAGAGCAGTTGTATGGGTACAGAATGGGTTAAGCATATCAGCTGTTTATCCTCATGATCACATGGCAGACTGGGAGCTGTGGCTTCTGCCTCTGCCCAGAATCACAAGACACTATCAGATCACATATCACTAGCCCAGGAAAAGATCAAAATTCAAAACATGAAATAAATACAGATTTTCACTGAATACAGATTGCTTTCCCGTCATCTTAAAGTAAAAAAAAATAAATCATAAGCCTAATCATCTGAAGTCAGGAATTGTCTGTGAATATTTCTTATTATAAGTCATAATATCAGGACTTCCCTGGTGGTCTAGTGCCTAAGACTCTATGGTCCCAAAATAGGGGGACTAGGTGTGATCCCTGGTCAGGGAACTAGATCCCACATGTTGCAACTAAAGATCCCTCATGCCTCACAGAAGATCAAAGATCCCGTGTGCCACAATTAAGACTCAGCACAGCCAAATAAATCTTTTTAAAGTCACACTATCACAGTAGGTCATGCATGAAAATCTATTCCAGCATTCCTACCTACTTATCCTTCGGAATCCTTCTATATATTATGCTAGAGAAGTTATGGCATCAAACTTCATTGGCCATAGGTCATCACTGAGTCCACAATTTAGTTACCCAAGCAAGCTATTTGAGCCACTTCTAGCTTTAGCTAAAACATTAAATTCAGAATATCTGTTAAATGTACACATATTAATATGCTAAACCTGATACAAAACTATATTCTGTTCTTTTTGGTGTAATACCCTTCAAATCTATTCTCAAACATATTTCCTGGGCCTCTACTAATCAAACTAATCAAACTTCAACATTTATTTTGAAGTAGAAGCAATTTCTTATCAGGTCAGAATCTTCATTTGTTCTGTGTGAGCATATTAAGGTCTGACTCTAGTTTATGTATAGAGTAGAAAATAATGGACAATGAAGATGGGTCTTAATGAGAATAGCAACCCCTTGCAAGGTTGCTGCCTCAAGTAGGGTGATCACTGAGTCTTCAAGAAGGAAAGGTCAGGGGTGGGATGAATTGGGTGATTGAGACTGACACATATACACTATGGATACCATGTATAAAATGGATAACTAATGAGAACTTACTGTGTAGCACAGGGAACTCTACTGAATGCTCTGCGGTGACCTAAATGGGCTGCTAAGTCGCTTCTGTCGTGTCCCACTCTGTGCGACCCCAGAGACGGCATCCCACCAGGCTCCCCCGTCCCTGGGATTCTCCAGGCAAGAACACTGGAGTGGGTTGCCATTTCCTTCTCCAATGCATGAAAATGAAAAGTGAAAGTGAAGTCGCTCAGTTGTGTCCAACTCTTAGTGACCCCATGGACTGCAGCCTACCAGGCTCCTCCATTCATGGGATTTTCCAGGCAAGAGTACTGGAGTGGGGTGCCATTGCCTTCTCCGACCTAAATGGGAAGGGAATCCAAAAAAGAGCAGATATATATGTACATATAACTGATTAACTGTGCTGTACAGAAAGTCTAACATAACATTGTAAAGCAACTATACTCCAATAAAAATTAATTTAAAAAAAAAAGAAGGAAAGGTCCATCTTCTTAGTCATAAGAAGAGGTGCTGCTTCTGCTTGTTCAGACAGACTTGGGCATTTAGGTTTATCCAAGTCTTCTCTGCTGATTCAGTGGTAAAGAATCCACGTACAATGCAAGAGACGATGGTTCCATCCCTGAGTCAAGAAAATCCCCTGGAGGAGGAAATGGCAACCCACTCCAGTATTTTTGCCTGGAGAATCCCATGGACAGAGGAGCCTGATACTTACAGTCCGTACGACTGAAGCAGCTGAGCTCACAGGCAAGTCTAATCTAAGTCTCAGAATCCCACTTGTTCCCAAGGCCCTGACTTCACATAAACAATATGATGAGTCTGTGAATTCAATCTTGTTATGATTCTGAAACTCACCCAGTCACATTTTTAATAAAGATAGTCTTAAAGCTACCAGAAACGAGACTTTTTTAGGGTTGCCATAAAAGTTCTCTGATGTCTGAATGTGACTTGAGCTTATTTAAAGCCCTGAGTTTTGTCATTTTTTGTCAGTTTTCTAGTGCAATCGTAACACCCCACCCCACAAAGCTATGACAAACCTAGACAGCGTGTTTAAAAGCAGAGACATTACTTTACCAACAAAGGCCCATATAGTCAAAGCTATGGTTTTTCCAGTAGTCATGTATGGATATGAGGGTTGGACCATAAAGAAGGCTGAGCACCAAAGAACTGATGCCTTCAAATGGTGGTGCTGGAGAAGACTCTTGAGAATCCCTTGGACATCAAGGAGATCAAACCAGTCAATCCTAAAGGAAAATGACCCTGAATATTCATTGGAAGGACTGATACTGAAGCTGAAGTTCTAATACTTTGGCCACCTGATGCGAAGAGCCCACTCATTGGGAAAGACCCTGATGCTGGGGAAGATTTAAAGCAGGAGGAGAAGGGGACAACAGAGGACGAGATGGTTGGATAGCATCACCGACTCAATGAACGTGAGTATGAGCAAGCTCCAGGAGATGGGGAAGTACAGGGAGCCTGGTGTGCTGCAATCCATGGGGTTGTAAAGAGTCAGACATGATTGAGCAACCGAACAAGAGGCAAGCTGACACAGAGGTCTGGTAAACAGTTTGTAGAGCACTAATAACCCTAGCATGGGCTTCCCTGGTGGCTCTGTGGTAAAGAATCTGCCTCCCAATGCAGGGAGATGAGACATGGGTTAGATCCCTGGGTCAGGAAGATCTCCTGGAGAAGGAAATGACAACCCGGTCAAGTGATTCTTGCCTGGGAAATCCCATGGACAGAGGAGCCTGGCGGGCTACAGTCCATGGGGTCTCAAAGGGTCGAACACAACTTGGCGACTGAGCACATGCTCACAGCCCTAGCATCCCAGGGTACAGAAGGTGAATTTGGAGCTGAGAGATAACAGGAAAAGAAAAAAGAAAAAAACCTTTAGGATCTAAGGCTAGGCAAAGAGTTCTTAGGCCATACAAAGACATGATCCATAAAAGGAAAATTTGTTATATTGGACTCCAAATTTTAAAATTTTTGCTCTGTGAAAGCCCATGTATAATGGATGAAAAGATGAACTATAGACTGGGAGAAAATATTTGCAAACCACGTATTCAACAAAGGACTAGTATACAGAATATATAAAGAATTCTCAATACTAAAACTCAACAGTAGTTTAAAAACAAAAAGCAGAGACATATTACACCAATGAGAATATACAGAGAGCGAATAAGTACGTGCAAAGATGTTCAACATCACCAGCCACTGGGGAAATGCAAATTAAAGCCACAATGAGGTACCACTATGCACCAATCAGAATGACTAAAATATAGAATGGAGATCACCCCAAATGTTAGCAGGGATGCAGAGAAACTGGATCACTCATACACTGCTAATGGAAAAGTAAAACAGTGCAGCAAAACTGGAAAACAATTAAGCAGTCTCTTAAAAAACTAGATATACAAATACTATATATTGAATACTATACACGATTGCATTCTTAGACATTTATCCTAGAGAAATGAAGACTCATGTTCACACAAAAGTCTGAACATTAATGTTTATACCAGTTTTATTCATAATAGTCCCAAACTGGAAATTATCCAGACGTCCTTCAAAATGATTACACAAATAGTAGTACAATTTTGCGGAGAAGGCGATGGCACCCCACTCCAGTACTCTTGCCTGGAGAATCCCATGGATGGAGGAGCCTGGTAGGCTGCAGTCCATGGGGTCGCTAAGAGTCAGACACGACTGAGCGACTTCACTTTCACTTTTCACTTTTCACTTTCATACATTGGAGAAGGAAATGGCAACCCACTCCAGTGTTCTTGCCTGGAGAATCCCAGGGACCGCGGAGCCTGGTGGGCTGCCGCCTATGCGGTCGCACAGAGTCGGACATGACTGAAGCGACTTAGCAGCAGCAGCAGCAGCAGTGCAATTTTGCCCATGGAATACTGTTTAGCAACAAAAAGAACAAAAGATAGATACATATTCTGAGCAATCTCCGAAGAATTACATTAAATGAAAAAAATCTAATCCTAAAAGTTTACATACTGTATGATTTCATTTATTTAACATTCTTGAAATGACAAAATTACAAAAATGAAGAAAAGATAAGTGGTTGCCAGGGACTCACTAGCAGCAGGATGTAGAGAGAAAAGACCAAGACAAGGGCAACATGAGGATCCTTGCGGGGGTGGAAATACTTTAACTTGACTACATCATTGTTAATTTCCTGGTGATGTTGTTTTACTATAGTTTTGCCAGATGTTACCAACAGGGAAAAATGGATAAGGGGTACATGGGATCTCTCTGTATTATTTCTATAACTTCATGTGAATCTATAACTATTACTCAATAAACTTTTAATTTTTATAATCTAAAAAAAAAAAAGAACTGTGAAAAGTAACTGCAATTAATTTGGGTAGTGGAAAGTGGGTAAGTGGATGGGTTTACAGAAGAAACAAGAAATGAAGAAGTGGCAGAATGTTGGTAATTGTTGAAGCTTGGAGATGGGTACATGGAGGATCATAATTACTCTATAAACTTTTTATATGCTTGAAATCTTCCATACTGAAAGGAAAATAAAAGAGACCCTGACAGAGGAGAGAGTTAATAGACTTGTCAACCAAATAAGTACCTTCATAACTCTTCTCTTAGCAATAGTTATGAAGAAGGAAATGGCACCCCACTCCAGTACTCTTGCCTGGAAAATCCCATGGACGGAGGATCCTGGTAGGCTACAGTCCATGGGGTCACAAAGAGTCAGACGCAACTGAGCAACTTCACTTTCACTTTTCACTTCAACAATAGTAAACAATTAGAATGAAAAAACTCTATTCATAATAGCAAATATAACTATAAATAGAAAACATTGTAAGAAATGGTAAGATTTAGATAAATAAAACTATATAAACATACTGTAAATCCTAAAGAAGGCCTAAATAATGAGCCTAAATACTAAATGAAAAACACACAATATCCAGAATGAAAAGACTCAGCACTATAAAAATGCCAACTCTCCAACATTCAATCTATAAATTAAGTTCAATTCCAGTCAAAACCCCAAGATCATAATTTGTAGAATCTGTAAAACTTATTCCAATATTACTATGAAAGAAAAAGATACAGCACTGCAATTTGGGAGGGATGATAAGAAGGGGGAACTTTCCATATTAGATATCAAGATAGACTATAAAGCTGTATAAATAGTAAAAATAAAATAATGTGATGTTAATGCAGATATAGGCAAATAGCTCTATCCAGAAAGAGAATCAAGAAGTATGAATTTTTGTATTTTTGAAAGATGGTATCTCACATCATTGGGATTAAAATGAACAATTTTTGATTGATCTGAAACAATTGGCTAAACATTTGGAAAAACATGAAGGTAGGCCCCTTTGTCACAGCTATTCAGAATAATACACACCACAAGAATAAAAGAGCACTTGGTGCTTTTGAACACAACAGGAAAATAAAAGAATGATTTTTTATAACCTTCGGATAGAAGCGATGGAAGAATGTCCTTATTGAGATACAAATCCCATAAACCATAAATGAAAAGATTGATTTCATAAATATTAGAAACTTTACCTCAGGGGAAAAAACTTAACAATGTATTAAAAGATACACAGTAAGTTAGAAGAAATATGCTTAAGACAGCATTCATCATCATAGCATTTTCACAGATTTTACCAAGCAATAAGAAACAGGGAAAATGAGAAAGCCAATGAATGGGCAATTTACAGAAGAGTAAATATGAATGGTTGATAAAGTTATAAAAGATATTTAACCTCATTCATAGTTCAGTTCAGTTCAGTCACTCAGTTGTGTCCGACTCTTTGCAACCCCATGAACCACAAAACCAGGTCTCCCTGTCCATCAAAACTCCCGGAGTTTACTCAGACTCACGTCCATCGAGTCAGTGATGCCATCCAACCATCTCATCGTCTGTCGTCCCCTTCTCCTCCTGCCCTCAATCCCTCCCAGCATCAGAATCTTTTCCAATGAGTCAACTCTTCGCATGAGGTGGCCAAAGTACTCAAGTTTCAGCTTTAGCATCACTCCTTCCAAAGAACACCCAGGACTGATATCCTTCAGAATGGACTGGTTGGATCTCCTTGCAGTCCAAGGGACTCTCAAGAGTCTTCTCCAACACCACAGTTCAAAAGCATCAATTCTTTGGCACTCAGCTTTCTTCACAGTCCAACTCTCACATCCATACATGACCTCAGGAAAAACCATAGCCTTGACTAGACAGACCTTTGTTGGCAAAGTAATATCTCTGATTTTGAATATGCTATCTAGGTTGGTCATAACTTTCCTTCCAAGGAGGAACCGTCTTTTAATTTCATGGCTGCAATCATCATCTGCAGTGATTTGGGAGCCCAAAAAAATAAAGTCTGACACTGTTTCCACTGTTTCCCCATCTATTTCCCAAGAGAGGTGGGACCAGATGCCATGATCTTAGTTTTCTGAACGTTGCGCTTTAAGCCAACTTTTTCACTCTCCTCTTTCAATTTCACCAAGAGGCTTTTTAGTTCCTCTTCACTGTCTGCCATAAGGGTGGTGTCATCTGCATATCTGAGGTTATTGATATTTCTCCCAGCAATCTTGATTCCAGCTTGTGCTTCTTCCAGCCCAAGGTTTCTCATGATGTACTCTGCATAGAAGTTAAATAAGCAGGGTGACAATATACAGCCTTGACGTACTCCCTTTTCTATTTGGAACCAGTCTGTTGTTCCACATCCAGTTTTAACTGTTGCTTCCTGACCTGCATATAGGTTTCTCAAGAGGCAGATCAGGTGGTCTGGTATTCCCATCTCTTTCAGAATTTTCCACAGTTAATTGTGATCCACACAGTCAAAGGCTTTGGTATAGTCAATAAAGCAGAAATAGATGTTTTTCTGGAACTCTCTTGCTTTTTCCATGATCCAGCGCATGTTGGCAATTTGATATCTGGTTCCTCTGCCTTTTCTAAAACCAGCTTGAATATCTGGAAGTTCAGGGTTCACGTATTGCTGAAGCCTGGCTTGGAGAATTTTGAGCATTACTTTACTAGCGTGTGAGATGAGTGCAATTGTGCAGTAGTTTGAGCATTCTTTGGCATTGCCTTTCTTTGGGATTGGAATGAAAACTGACCTTTTCCAGTCCTGTGGCCACTGCTGAGTTTTCCAAATTTGCTGGCATATTGAGTGCAGCACTTTCAGAGCACCATCTTTCAGGGTTTGAAATAGCTCAACTGGAATTCCATCACCTCCACAGGCTTTGTTCATAGTGATGTTTTCTAAGGCCCACTTGACTTCACATTCCAGGATGTCTGGCTCTAGGTGAGTGATCACACCATCATGATTATCTGGGTGATGAAGCTTTTTTTGTACAGTTCTCTGTATTCTTGCCACCTCTTCTTAATATCTTCTGCTTCTGTTAGGTCCATACCATTTCTGTCCTTTATCGAGCCCATCTTTGCATGAAATGTTCCCTTGGGATCTCTAATTTTCTTGAAGAGATCTCTAGTCTTTCCCATTCTGTTGTTTTCCTCTATTTCTTTGCATTGATTGCTGAGGAAGGCTTTCTTATCTCTCCTTGCTATTCTTTGGAACTCTGCATTCAGATGCTTATATCTTTCCTTTTCTCCTTTGCTTTTCGCTTCTCTTCTTTTCACAGCTATTTGTAAGGCCTCCTCAGACAGCCATTTTGCTTTTTTGCATTTCTTTTCCATGGGGATGGTCTTGATCCCTATCTCCTGTACAATGTCACGAACCTCAGTCCATAGTTCATCAGGCACTCTATCTATCAGATCTAGGCCCTTAAATCTATTTCTCACTTCCACTGTATAATCATAAGGGATTTGATTTAGGTCATACCTGAGTGGCCTAGTGGTTTTCCCTACTTTCTTCAATTTAAGTCTGAATTTGGCAATAAGGAGTTGATGATCTGAGCCACAGTCAGCTCCTGATCTTGTTTTTGCTGACTGTATAGAGCTTCTCCATCTTTGGCTGCAAAGAATGTAATCAATCTGATTTCAGTGTTGACCATCTGGTGGTGTCCATGCGTAGAGTCTTCTCTTGTACTGTTGGAAGAGGATGTTTGCTATGACCAGTGCGTTCTCTTAGAAAAACTCTATTAGCCTTTGCCTTGCTTCATTCTGTATTCCAAGGCCAAATTTGCCTGTTACTCCAGGTGTTTCTTGACTTCCTACTTTTGTATTCCAGTCCCCTACAATGAAAAGGACATCTGTTTTGGGTGTTAGTTCTAAAAGGTCTTCTAGATCTTCATGGAACCATTCAACTTCAGCTTCTTCAGCATTACTGGTTGAGGCATACGCTTGGATTACCGTCATATTGAATGGTTTTCCTTGGAAACAGAGATCATTCGGTCATTTTTGAGATTGCATCCAAGTACTGCATTTCGGACTCTTTTGTTGACCATGATGGCTACTCCATTTGTTCTAAGGGATTCCTGCCCACAGTAGTAGATACAATGGTCATCTGAGTTAAATTCACCCATTCATAGTTAAGAAAATGCAAAATAAAATGAGACTTTTTAATCAATTAAATTTCGAGTTTTAGAAAGATGATAACATACAAAACAATATTCTCACAGGTATGGGAGATAGGTATTCTCATGTGCTATTTTTGGAAATAGGTACCAGCTGTAGGGAGGCACTGTTTAACATATACCCTGAAAGGCTTAAAGTTTAAGCCAATGATTCCTTGTTAGGAATCTAAGCCCCAGAGCTACACACATAGATGCACAAAGATAAACAGAGACATTTATTGTAGCATTTGTTTCTAACGCTAAAGGATTAGAAACAATCTAAAAACCTTTCCATTAGAGAATGATTAAATAAATTAAGTAGAATACTTTGCAACTGTTAAAAAGAGTTTTATATGCTAACATGAAAGTATCTCTAAGAAATATTTATTAAGCTAAAACAGGTTGCAGAATAATTGGTAACATGTGTGCTTAGTCGCTCAGTCATATCTGACTCTTTGCAACTCCATGGACTGTAGCCCTGCAGGCTCCTCTGTCCATGGGGATTCTCCAGGCAAGAATACTAGAGTCGGTTGCCATCCCCTTCTCCAGGGGATCTTCCTGACCCAGAGATCGAACCCAGGTCTCCTGCATTAAACAATTATATACATTTGTATGTGAATATGTGTATCTGTAGACACAAAAAACTATGAACTTTGGTGAGTAAGGGGAATGGGAAGGATAGGAGAAGATAAAATGAGAGAACACTTAAATCTTTTTTGCTCAATTCTATAAAAAAATTATAATAGGAAATGTTTGTAATTATAGGTTTTTAAAGAATACATAACACCTGGAAAGTGTTCAAAGCTTCTCAGAGCAATGCTACTTCATAAATTCAAGACAACTGATATTTTCATTGTTATTACAATGTTCTTACCCTTCACAACTATCAACAACTGATGTGCCTTTCATCAGAGAAATTTAAACAAGATTTACAAATAAAGGTTCATTTATTCACAGAGCACATCTTTGAAGCAAGGCTATAATTTAAAAATACAGACATAATAAATGACTTGCCCAGATTCTCAAACAAGTCAAGAAATGATCCAGAGCCAGGATTCCACTCTTGTACAAATAAATAAAATATACTGGCTCTCTGCACAGCACCATAAATCACCCCAGCCCCTGGCATTTTAGTCTCTCCCCAAGTAATTGAGTGTTTAAATTACTTGCAAACCTTCACTTTGGCTTTTAAAAAATGCCCACTCTGGCATTCTTTTTAAAGGGATATCTTTTAAAAGTTTAACATTGACCTTCCAAAGAAAGTAAGAGAGTAAGATTAGTTTTCACCTTCAATAAGAGGACAACCCTAGAACATAATGCTCCTTCAAATGACAGTTCAGATCATATTCTTTAGCCAAAAATCAATAACTTAGCAGGAGCACTCTACAAGTGCATTATCCTAATTCAGAAAACTTTCTGAAGGAGAAGAAGCATGAAAGACATTGATTTGAATCAGGAAAATTGCTCCAAGCACTGCCTCTGCCAAAAAACATATGTGTGACTATGCATGACTCCATCAGCTTCTGGAAACCTCTAACTCCTCATTTGTAAAGTATGAATGAGAACACCTCCTTGCTTAACTATATGGATTGTCTCAAAGTTGGAATAAGAGAGATTGTGAAGGTGCTCTGTAAGGTATGAAGTTACAGATAAATTACTCTTAATGTATAAAACCTTAGTTTTTTTAAATTAAGTTCTTGATACAAGAATACTACCTGCCCCTCCACCCCAAATACAAGACAATATCTGATATGCCACACTTTGGGGCTCAATCATTTATTTCTTCTAGACCAGGTCTCAACTGCAGTGTCTAGAAAAGGAATGTGCAGCCTTTACTTGTGAAGTGTGTCATGATTTAAAGTGACAAAAAGTGACCTATCCTCACAGCAATACCTGCTGTGGTCCTTTTCTGATTGAACTGCCTCCTTCAGGAACGTGATCCTTCCTTAACCACAGCCAGAGCTGGATTAAACGGTGAAGAGTTGGGCAGTTACCCAAATTATTAATCTGTAAGGGAAACTGAAATGTCACTGGAATAATTAGTAATGATAGAAACAGTTAAGGCTTCTACAGGGAAATTCATAAACAGGCAGAGGAATATAAATTTGCTCTTGCTTGAAATACAATACAGGGAAGTTAAAACTAAAAAAATAGTGTTATTGTGACATTTATTGGATGTTTATTACATAACTAGGCCCTATACCAAGTATTTTACATGTATGATTGCATTTAAACCCAGAAATTATTGTATGTTGCTGTTTTTAAACCTATTTTCAGGTAGGGAAATTAAGATGTACCCAAGAATGCTCAAACTACCGCACAACTGCACTCATCTCACATGCTAGTAAAGTAATGCTCAAAATTCTCCAAGCCACCTTCAGCAATACGTGAACCGTGAACTTCCAGATGTTCAAGCTGGTTTTAGAAAAGGCAGAGGAACCAGAGATCCAATTGCCAACATCCTCTGGATCATGGAAAAAGCAAGAGAGTTCCAGAAAAACATCTATTTCTGCTTTATTGACTATACCAAAGCCTTTGACTGTGTGGATCACAATAAACTGGAAAATTCTGAAAGAAATGGGAACACCAAGCAGATGGGAATACCTGCCTCTTGAGAAAGCGATATGCAGGTCAGGAGGCAACAGTTAGAACCGGATATGGAACAATGGACTGGTTCCAAATAGGAAAAGGAGTACGTCAAGGCTGTATATTGTCACCCTGCTTATTTAACTTATATGCAGAGTACATCATGAGAAACGCTGGGCAGGAGGAAGCATAAGCTGGAATCAAGATTGCCGGGAGAAATATCAATAACCTCAGATATGCAGATGACATCACCCTTAGGGCAGAAATCAAAGAACTAAAGAGCCTCTTGATGAAAGTGAAGGAGGAGAGTGAAAAAGTTAGGTTAAAGCTCAACATTCGGAAAACGAAGATCATGGCATCTGGTCCCATCACTTCGTGGGAAATAGATGGGGAAACAGTGGAAACAGTGACAGATTTTATTTTTCTGGCCTCCAAAATCACTGCAGATGGTGATTGCAGCCATGAAATTAAAAGACGCTTACTCCTTGGAAGGAAAGTTATGACCAACCTAGAAAGCATATTAAAAAGCAGAGACATCACTTTGTCAACTAAGGTCTGTCTAGTCAAGGCTATGGTTTTTCCTGTGGTCATGTACGGATGTCGGAGTTGGACTATAAAGAAAGCTGAGCACCGAAGAATTGATGCTTTTGACCTGTGGTGTTAGAGAAGACTCTTGAGAGTCCCTTGGACTGCAAGGAGATCCAACCAGTCCATTCTGAAGGAAATCAGTCCTGGGTGTTCATTGGAAGGACTGATGTTGAAGCTGAAACTCCAGTACTTTGGCCACCTGATGCGAAGAGCTGACTCATTTGAAAAGACCCTGATGCTGGGAAAGATTGAGGGCAGGAGGAGAAGGGGACGACAGAGGATGAAATTGTTGGATGGCATCGCTGACTCAATGGACAAGGGTTTGGGTGGACTCTGGGAGTTGGTGATGGACAGGGAGGCCTGGCGTGCTGCGGTTCATGAGGTCACTAAGAGTTGGACACGACTGAGTGACTGAACTGAACTGAACTGAACAAGACGGCACAAGTAGCAGAAAGTGGAGGTGCAGCTTGAAACAAGTCTTCCTCCAAGACCTGTATTCACTCTGCCTCCCAGCGCTCCCCAACTCTAGCTAAATCTATCATATGTTTCTGTATCTTGTATTTAGTCAGGAGCAATTAGATGAAATTCACCAGGCAGATCAAATCTGAAACCAGAATTCATGGATAGTGAGTGCTGTTGGCCAGAAACCAGTGATCAATTTTAAAATACAAATTTCGAACCTTTTGATACAGCTTCAAAGAACGTACCTGGTTCAGAAAAATTACAAAAGAAAAGTGAAAAGATAATAGAATTATTTTTATGGTAAAATATATTGCCAAATTGTTTCAAACTACTGACACTGCTTAGAGACCTGTCTATAACTTTAACTGATTGAAAATTGTTTCTTGTTGTCCCCATCAAATAATTTTTGAACAAATATTTAAAGAACACTTTTGAAAGGTGCATTAGAATTCAATTGTAAATGACAGGTTTCACTCTAGCTAATTTAAACAGAAAGGGATTGACTATTAATAGGAGGAATTGGGGATTCATTAAATCACTAAAAGGGCTAGGAGAACAGAGTTGAGGCTGCACTTCCAGGCATGACATCCAGAACAGTATTACAGAACTGGGTTATTCTGGGCACCATTCTCCTTTCACACTTACTAAGCTGGGGAGTAAGGAAGCCATCACTGCAGCTGCTGACTCGAACAATCTGAATCAGATTGGATTGGATGCCAATCCAATGCCAAAGCAGAATGGATGCCCTGCTCTCTGTCTCTTATCACCCATGAAATTCAGGGGCTGAGTGCTGGTACCTCCACAGGAACTGTCCCAGGAAATGCAACAATGTGCCAGTAGAAACAACAAAAGTGGCAGCCTCCACCTTAGAATATTCACTTTTAACCGGCTAAGTTACATCTATTTTATAGAAACGATGTTTCATTAATCCAAGCTGTAAGGATGTCTGGGAAACGTAGTCTCTAGATTTGCAGCCTAAAGCGATAAGATTTGCTAGCAAAGAGTTGTAATTAAGCTGAGTGTATCGATCTGTGACCTCAGTTACAGTCAGACCCTGAGTTATTAGAGCCAGCCCAGACCACTCACACACCACACTCCACTCCTGACATAGTTCCAAGTAGAGACTCAAGAACAGCCCACCCCAAGGTTGCTCAGTGGTGGGTGAAAACATAATTTGGGACTGGGTTCCTTTCTCAGGATTTTGGAACTAGGACATTGAAGGACTGGGCCAATGAACTGAAGGGCTTTATAGATGTTAAGGTTAAGTAGATTTGGAGTCAGAATGATAATGGGTCATGCGTAAGCAAATAGCATTATACACATATTCATTGAGAAATATGGAGGTAAATACCAAAAAGAATGGAACAAAATGTTTCAAGTGGTTGCACAGAAGGAGGGGCAAAGGAATTTCTTTTGTTGTTAATGTTTATAATTCTTTTAGTGCTACTTGAATTTTTGAACCTTTTGCTTGTATTACCAGGATAAAAATTAATATCAAAAACACCAGGGACTTCCCTGGTGGTCCAGTGGCTAAGACTCCACACTCTCAATGAGGGGACCCAGGTTCAATCCCTGGTCAAGAAACTAGATCCCATATGCCACAACTAAGGATCCTGCATGCTCAACTAAGACCTGACACAGCCAAATAAATAAATAATTTTTAAAAATACTATAAACAAGGAGAAGGAAATGGCAACTCCAGTATTCTTGCCTGGAGAATTCCATGGACAGAGCAGCCTGGCAGGCTATGGTCTATAGGGTCGCAAAGAGTCAGACATGACTGAAGTGATTTAGCATGCACGTGCCATAAATAATAACTCTATCCCCTGGCATTTCAGTCAACAGCAAAATGAATACCCCAAACTTGGGCATTTAAGCCAGAACAACTCACATGACCACATCACAACAACAACACACCACAACACAACAACATGTGTTCACATGACCACCAGCTGAAGAGAGAGAACTCCAGACCATCAGTCCTTCCTTACCTCCCTTCCCACCTAGCACCTCCACTGCCATCAAGTTGAAAAAAATTTAAAAAACAAAACTAATTTAGCGAGAACCTTGAATGCCAAGCCAAGGAGTTAATCACTCTGACGATGGGGATAGCTTTGAATAAGGGAATGACTTCAGTGTGTAGAGTGCTTCTTTGTGCACAGGATAAATTTGATAGAGAGATTGGTAGTAGCCAGGAGATTGATTGGGAGATTACTAATAGGATCCTGGATTAAATCAATGGCAGTGGAATTGGAGAGAAAAAGCTGGACAAAGAGATATATAGTAGAGGACTTCATGGCAGCTGATCAGATATGGGGAGCAAGGAGAGTAAATTTGGTGGATATATTCCACTTTTCCAGAATCCCTTCCTTTTAGGAATGGTCCCTCACCCTTTCCATGAGATTCTGTTGGTGAATCAGAATAAACTTGTATCCCCCAAACAAATGTGTCCCAAGTTGACCATACTGAGTACTCCTTCCTTGGACAGTGTATTTGGTTCACAGGCATAACCCAAAAGTGAATGAAAGGCCTTTCTGGGAACCCTTCCCCAGGGTTACTGGGGAAGATGCCCTCTTCCTCCATGAGTTTGGGAATGCCAGAAGCCATTATTCCCTGGTGGCTCAGACGGTAAAGAATTCGCCTGCAATGTGAAATCCCTGGGTTGGGAAGATCCCATCCCCTGAAGGAGGGCGTGGCAACCCACTCCACTATTCTTGCCTAGAGAATCCCCATGGACAGAAGAGACTGGGGGGGCTACAATCCATGGGGTCACAAAGAGTCAGACACGACTGAGCGACTAAGCACAGTACAGAAGCCATTATCCTGCCATGTAGAGAGGGCCTATCATGACAGAGAGTCAAACAGAGCCCTGACATCATTTGTTATTGAACCCACACATACACATACTGATGGACTTCTCAGTGAGTCAAGATATTAACTTTTTTGCTTATGGAGTGGATTTCTATCATTTGCAACAGAAAAAGAATTTATTAACAAAGAGTCAAAAATGGTTTAATTTATATATCAAAAAAATATTTATAGCATGTCTGCCAAATGAACAGTTAAATGTTCCAGTACAATGGGAGATTAAAAAAAAAAAAAAAATCCTGGACTTCCCTAGTGGTACAGTGGATAAGAATCTGTCTAACAATGCAAGGGACATGGGTTCAGTCTTTGGTCTGGGAAGATCCCACATTCCTCAGAGCAACTACAACTAAGCCCGAGAGCCACAACTACAGAGCCTACACTCTAGAGCCTATGCTACAACTCCGGAAGCCCACGAGCTCTAAAACGTGTGCACCACAACGAAGAGTAGCCCCCCTGCTTACCACAACCAGAGAAAGCCTGCAAGCAGCAATGAAGACCCAGCACAGCAAGACATATTAATTAATTAATTTTCCAAAAAATCCTAAACCATGCCCCATATACCTTGAGATCTATTTCAGCCTTGTAACCAGTACTGACATCAAAGTCACTCGATAACTCTAGGAGTCAGTCTTCCTTTCCATAAGGCTGGGGAAAAGGGGGATTACATTGTACGTTTAGCTTTATGTATCTCCAGGTTCCATATCCGAGGATTCAACCAACTTTGGATCAAAAATATTCAGGAAAAAAATTCCAGAAAGCTCCAAAATGCCAAACTTGAATTTGCCAAGTATCAGCAATTATTTACATTAACATTTACATTGTATTTATAATATTTACATGCATTTACATTGTATTAGGTGTTGCAAGTAATCTAGAGATAATTTAAAATGTACAGGGGGATGTGTGTAAATTATATACAAATACTATGACATTTTAGAAAAAATACTTGAGCATCCACAAATTTTTGGTATCCAGGCTTAGGAGTCCTGGAACCAATCTCCTTCAGGTACTGAGTGAAGACTGTATTGTTTTCTAAAGATTTTCTTCAGCTCTAAAGTTTTATGATTCTAAGCCATGACATAGAAGAACTAGTGAGTTACTTCAAGATTCTAAAATATGAAAGCTCGGTATGCAAAATCAATTAACTGGGAAAAAATTGGAAGCTAGAAAGACCTTGGTGATAATTGAGAAGGAACATTTCTTGAGCCTTGTCTGGAGAACTTGCAATACTGATGAAGGGATACGGATGATTCTAAGAAATATTAGAAGAAAAAAATAATCGAATGCCTGTACGTGTGGAATATGAAAATGAGTCAACAGTGGCTACTGACTCCAAAAGCTTGCTAGTTTGGGATATTACAATAAAATCTTTAACAAAAATGAAGTCTTTAAGAAAGCACTCCTAAATCTTTAAGAAAGCTCTCCTAAATCTCTTTAGGAGAGATTTAGTACAGTTCTGGACATACTGCATCTGAGCTGTTGTTATGCATTCAAAGAGAAAGTCTACAGAATTGAAAATCTAGAACTGAAGTTCAAGTGGGAAGTCAGGACTCATGTTACAGTTTTGAGAATCATTTAACATAGAGGGAATGGGCAAAGTCCTGGGAATGAATAAAAGCTACAGTAAAAACCGATAATTGACATAACTAGTTTATTAATAAGCAAAAATTAAAATTATAAACATATTTCTTAAGCCTTTAAAAAGTTTAATTTATAAATCTTGCTAGTCTATTTATAAATCTCATAATCTTTGCACAGAAATATGGACAATAACTTTCACTTACACTCTATGGTTTAATTAATTCACAAGCTTAATGTACTGAATACTTCTTGAATATTTAATTAAAATTTAAATAATTAAATTTTCCTGGATATTTTAAACTACAATTACAAATGTAATACATCTAGCATCTAGCCAGTCAAATTTTATAAGCACTTACATAACTCTTGTAAATCTAATAGCAATAAATCAATCTCAGACTTCCCTGGTGGTACAGTGGATAAGAAACCACCTACCGATGCAGGGGACACAAGTTTGATCCCTGGTCCAGGAAGATTCCACATGCCACACAGCAACTAAGCCCATGTGTCACAGCTACTGAAACTCATGCACCTAGAACCTGTGTGTGCTCTGCAGCAAGAGAAGCCACCACATTAAGAAGCCCACACACTGCAACTAGAGAGTAGCCCCCATTCTTTGCAACTAGAAAAAAAAAAACCCATGGAGAGCAATGAAGATGCAACACAATAAAAATAAATAAATCTAATTCTAAATAAATAAATAAATCTCCCACTTGTGGTCACAAAATTCTCTGAAAAATTCCATATATCTTTTTTCTTCCAGTTTTATTGAAATATAATTGACATACCACATGATACAGGTTTAAAATGTACAACATTAGGATTTGATTTACATACATCACAAAGTGGTTTTCACTAGTGAGCCTCCATCATCTCATACATATACAAAGTTAAAGAAAAAGTGTATCTTGTGATGAGAACTCAGGATTTACTCTAACTTTCATGTACAACATTCAGCAGTGTTAATTACACTTATCTTATTGTACATTGCATCCTTTATACTATCTTATAACTGGAAATTTGTACCTTTTGACTGCCTTCATCCAATTTCCCCTCCCCCAACCCCCTAAACCCTGAACCTCCCCCCCAAAAAATCTCAAAAGTTCGCAAAGCACACAACACCACAGTTATTATTAACTTTTACAGAAATTAATGAAAATTGTATTAATTTACCACTTGTATATCAAAGGTGATATGTTGTGGCGAGCATGGAGATGTGCCACTCAGATCCTTCTTCAAGAAAGGACTTGCCTCCCTGCTCAGGAGCCAAAGGTATGATAAGCAGATGGCCTTCAGCTGTCAGCACATTCAGGGTCTGCCTCAGCTTTGGCTCCTGCCCTGCCCATGGCTGCCATATACTATCTGAGGGAGGAAGAAGTACAAAGGGCAGAGTGGGACAATCCATCCTACAATGCTGACTCCAGACGTCCCTGTCTCATCATCTGCTTTCAGCAAACCGAACTGCAGTGCAAACTGACTCACACAACCAACATGAACAGAATTGCTATCTCAGACCTCTTCCAGCACCTAAGACTTCAAATCTGGTATATCAGTCAAAATTCCTGTTACTACTTCCCAAGATGATTTTCTTTGAGCTCCAAGTAACTAACCGAGTTCCTTTTCAATGGTGAAGCTCTACCTGCTTACCCAATATATTCAGTTCAGTTCAGTCGCTCAGTCATGTCCGACTCTTTGTGACCCCATGGACTGCAGCAAGCCAGGCCTCCCTGTCCATCACCAACTCCCGGAGTTTACTCAAACTCATGTCCATGATGAGTTGAGTCAGTGATGCCATCCAACCATCTCATCCTCTGTCGCCCCCTTCTCCTCCCACCTTCAATCTTTCCCAGCACAGGGTCTTTTCAAATGAGTCAGCTCTTCGCATCAGGTGGCCAAAGTACTGGAGTTCAGCTTCAACATCAGTCCTTCCAATGAATATTCAGGACTGATTTAAATCTTATTTGAAATAATTTACTGCTTGATATTAATATGCATGAGCATACCCCAGTTAGACACACACAGCTTATAGTTTCCACAACCTCATTGCACCTAATCTTGGTGACACATTGTGGCAGACATGGAAATATGCCACTCAGATGCCAATTGGCTGTGGGAACTTGGGCAATTTATTTACCAATCCATGCTCAATTTCCTTATCTGTAAAATAGGGTTTGTCATCTGATAGGCAAAATAAAGGACAAAAACAGCAAGAACCTAAAGAAGCAGAAGAGATTAAGAAGAGGAGGCAAGAACACACAGGAAAACTGTATAAAAAAGGTCTTAATGATTTGGATAACCACAATGGCATGATCACTCACCTAGAGCCAGACATCCTGGAGTGTGAGGTCAAGAGGGCATTAGGAAGCATTACAACAAACAAAGCTAGTGATGATGGAATTCCAGATGAGCTATTTAAAATCCTAAAAGATGATGCTGTTAAAGTGCTGAACTCAATAGGTCAGCAAATTTGGAAAACTCAGCAATGGCCACAATACTGGAAAAGGTCAGTTTTCATTCCAATCCCAAAGAAGGGCAATGCCGAGTAATGCTCAAACTACCATACAATTGCACTTCACATACTTGCAAGGTAATGTTCAAAATGCTTCAGGCTAGCTTCAGCAGTACATGAACTGAGAACTTCCAGATGTACAAACTGGACTTAGATCTGTGGGATCATAGAGAAAGCAAGGGAATTCCAGAAAAATTACTTCTGCTTCTCTGACTATGCTAAAGCCTTTGACTCTGTGGATCACAACAAACTGTAGAAAATTCTAAAAGAGATGGGAATACCAGACCACATTCTCTGTCTCCTGAGAAACCAGTACACAGCAAGAAGCAACAGTTAGAACCGGACATGGAACAACAGACTGGTTCAAAATTAGGAAAGGAGTATGTCAAGTACATACATTGTCACCCTGCTTATTTAACTTATATGCAGAGTACACCATGTGAAATGGAGGGCTGGATGAATCAAAAGCTAGCATCAAGATTGCTGGGAGAAATATCAACAATCTCAGATATCCAGATGATACCACTCTAATGGCAGAAAGGGAAGAGGAACTAAAGAGCCTCTTGATGAAGGTGAAAGAAGAGAGTGAAAAAACTGGCTTAAAACACAACATTCAAAAACTAAGATCACGGCATCTGGTCCCACCACTTCATGGCAAATAGAAGGGGAAAAAGTGGAAACAGTGACATATTTTCTTTTCCTGGGCTCCAAAATCACTGTGGACAGTGACTGCAGCCATGAAATTAAAACACACTTGCCCCTTGGAAGAAAAAGCTATGACAAACCTAGACAGCATATTAAAAAGCAGAGACATCACTTTCTCAACAAAAGTCCATATAGTCAAAGCTATAGTTTTTCCCATAGTCATGTACAGTTGTGAGAGTTGGACCATAAAGAAGATTAAGTGCCAAAGAATTGATGTGCTCTCCAACTGTGGTGCTGGAGAAGACTCTTGGGAGTCCCGTGGACTGCAAGAAGATCAAACCATTCCATCCTAAAGGAAACCAACCCTGAATATTCACTGGAAGGACTGGTGCTGAAGCTAAAACTCCAATCCTTTGACCAACTGATCTGAAGAACTGACTGATTGGAAAAGATCCTGATGCTGGGAAAGACTGAGGGCAGGAGGAGAAGGGGGCAACAGAGGATGAGATGACTGGGTGGCATCGCTGACTCAATGGACATGAGTTTGAGCAAGCTCCATGAGACAGTGAAGGACAGGGAAGCCTGATATGCTGCAGTTCCTGGGGTCACAAAGAGTCGGGCATGATTTAGTGACTAAACAACATCTGATAGGGTTGTAAATAGTAAATGAGCTAATAATACTTTAGAAAGTGTGTAGATAGAACAGCCCCTGCCCATACTGTGTATTCAGTAAATGCTACCCATTACCACTATTGGTCAGAGTTTCACACTGCCTGTATATTTTATGTCTCAAAACCAACATTCTATAATAATCTATTGACTAAGCAACTATAGAAAAAGTTTGTATGTTTCAAGCTCCTTACTGATCAAACTGCAGATTTTCAGTTCAGTTCAGTCGCTCAGTCGTGTCTGACTCTTTGCGACCCCATGAATCGAAGCACATCAGGCCTCCCTGTCCATCACCAGCTCCCAGAGTTCACTCAGACTCACGTCCATCGAGTCAGTGATGCCATCCAGCCATCTCATCCTCTGTCGTCCCCTTCTCCTCCTGCCCCCAATCCCTCCCAGCATCAGAGTCTTTTCCAATGAGTCAACTCTTCGCATGAGGTGGCCAAAGTACTGGAGTTTCAGCTTTAGCATCATTCCTTCCAAAGAAATCCCAGGGCTGATCTCCTTCAGAATGGACTGGTTGGATCTCCTTGCAGTCCAAGGGACTCTCAAGAGTCTTCTCCAACACCATAGGTCAAAAGCATCAATTCTTCAGTGCTCAGCTTTCTTCACAGTCCAACTCTCACATCCACACATGACCACTAGAAAAACCACAGCCTTGACTAGATGGACCTTTGTTGGCAAAGTAACGTCTCGGCTTTTCAATATGCTATCTAGGTTGGTCATAACTTTCCTTCCAAGGAGTAAGCGTCTTTTAATTTCATGGCTGTGGTCACCATATGCAGTGATTTTGGAGCCCAGAAAAATGAAGTCTGACACTGTTTCCACTGTTTCCCCATCTATTTCACATGAAGTGATGGGACCAGATTCCATGATCTTCGTTTTCTGAATGTTGAGCTTTAAGCCAACTTTTTCACTCTCCTCTTTCACCTTCATCAAGAGGCTTTTTAGTTCCTCTTCACTTTCTGCCATAAGGGTGGTGTCATCTGCATATCTGAGGTTATTGATATTTCTCCCGGCAATCTTGATTCCAGCTTGTGCTTCTTCCAGCGCAGCCATTTCTAATGAGGTACTCTGTATATAAGTTAAATAAGCAGGGTGACAATATACAGCCTTGACGAACTCCTTTTCCTGTTTGGAACCAGTCTGTTGTTCCATGTCCAGTTCTAACTGTTGCTTCCTGATCTGCATGTACGTTTCTCAAGAGGCAGGTCAGGTGGTCTGGTATTTCCATCTCTTTCAGAATTTTCCACAGTTTATTGTGATCCACACAGTCAAAGGCTTTGGCAAAGTCAATAAAGCAGAAATAGATGTTTTTCTGGAACTCTCTTGCTTTTTCGATGATCCAGTGCATGTTGGCAATTTGATATCTGGTTCCTCTGCCTTTTCTAAAACCAGCTTGAACATCTGGAAGTTCACAGTTCATGTATTGCTGAAGTCTGGCTTGGAGAATTTTGAGCATTACTTTACTAGCGTGTGAGATGAGTGCAATTGTGCGGTAGTTTGAGCATTCTTTGGCATTGCCTTTCTTTGGGATTGGAATGAAAACTGACCTTTTCCAGTCCTGTGGCCACTGCTGAGTTTTCCAAATTTGCTGGCATATTGAGTGCAGCACTTTCAGAGCATCATCTTTCACGGTTTGAAATAGCTCCACTGGAATTCCATTATCTCCACTAGCTTTGTACGTAGTGATGCTTTCTAAGGCCCACTTGACTTCACATTCCAAGATGTCTGGCTCTACATTGTGATTATCTTGGTGGTGAAGATCTTTTTTGTACAGTTCTTCTGTGTATTCTTGCCACCTCTTCTTAATATCTTCTGCTTCTGTTAGGTCCACACCATTTCTGTCCTTTATTGTGCCCATCTTTGCATGAAATGTTCCCTTGGGATCTCTAATTTTCTTGAAGAGATCTCTAGTCTTTCCCATTCTGTTGTTTTCCTCTATTTGCATTGATTGCTGAGGAAGGCTTTCTTATCTCTCCTTGCTATTCTTTGGAACTCTGCATTCAGATGCTTATATCTTTCCTTTTCTCCTTTGCTTTTCACTTCTCTTCTTTTCACAGCTATTTGTAAGGCCTCCTCAGACAGCCATTTTGCTTTTTTACATTTCTTTTCCATGGGGATGGTCTTGATCCCTGTCTCCTGTACAATGTCATGAACCTACATCCATAGTTCATCAGGCACTCTATCAGATCTAGTCCCTTAAATCTATTTCTCACTTCCACTGTATAATCATAAGGATTTGATTTAGGTCATACCTGAATGGTCTAGTGGTTTTCCCTACTTTCTTCAATTTAAGTCTGAATTTGGCAATAAGGAATTCATGTTCTGAGCCACAGTCAGCTCCTGGTCTTGTTTTGGTTGACTGTATAGAGCTTCTCCATCTTTGGCTGCAACGAATATAATCAATCTGATTTCAGTGTTGACCACCTGGTGATGTCCATGTGTAGAGTCTTCTCTTGTGTTGTTGGAAGAGGGTGTTTGCTATGACCAGTGCATTTTCTTGGCAAAACTCTATTAGTCTTTGCCCTGCTTCATTCCATATTCCAAGGCCAAATTTGCCTGTTACTCCAGGTGTTTCTTGACTTCCTACTCTTGCATTCCAGTCCCCTATAACGAAAAGGACATCTTTTTGGGGTGTTAGTTCTAAAAGGTCTTGTAGGTCTGCACAGAACTGTTCAAGACCAAGGTTAAATTCTAGACTTTACTTCAGTTGAATTTGTTATCAGCTGAATGTTTTGAATTATCTCATTCCATGAAAATGTAAACCAGATGTGTGAAGATCAAATTGGGAGCATATCCGTAAAAGGCCCTTCTGAAATAGAAAACTTATGAAAATGTGGGATATTTTTCCAATATTGTTAAGAGCTAGACAATTTTTTCAACTACAATATGATCACTCTTCAAGTAAAATTTCACCCCTTCAGCAAAGTGATTTCCCCTTTGGTGGTTCAAAAGCTCAAATGAAACCAATTTAACAGGAATAATTTTAAAATAACAATGAAGACTTATGGATAGTCTACCATGGGGCAAAGTTCTGAAGATGTTGACATGACTGTAAAACATTAAGAACCAAATGTTGACATCTATTATCAGTCTCAGGAAATCATCTAGTTCAGTCCTCCCCAAGATTCTGTTGAATAAGAGGCTAGATGTCTTTCAATGCCGAAGAAATTTATTCATATGTACAAGAAGAGCAAATTTAGGAAAAACAAAAGCTGTCCTTGCTTTTGACCACAAGTTAGGAATTTTCTATCATTGGCGCAGCGCCTGAAAAGAAGATTCAACTTTCTTGACTTGGTTATTTCTATGGGGCCTTGAAAATCTAAAATATTGCAAACAATTGGACTCACTGTATAATGCTACCCGTACTTCAACAAATTCCTTCCAGGAAGTGTGCATATTTCAAGATGCCAATTTGGAAAAACAGACTGCACGTCTCCACGACGGATCTCACACAAAATGGAATTGAATACACGGCTCGAAGCCTTTTGCTGTGTTGTTTTTAAAAACAGGGGAGGGGGATAGGAGAACTAAGCTTAAAACACCCGAAGTAGGGTCGGGGGAGCCTGGTGGGCTGCCGTCTATGGGGTTGCACAGAGTCGGACACAACTAAAGCGACTCAGCAGCAGCAGCAGCAGCTATCAGTGTTCTAGAGCGCTGGGCGTTCCTCGGGGATGCAGCCACTAGCGGAGGGTGCAAAGACACAGCAAGCGGACTCTTTTCCACTGACACTGCTGAGACGCCGCTATCCCTACATATTCCTACACGTGGATCCCGACCCCATCTGGGGTCACCAGGGAGCTCTGGAGAGAGCAGCGCCCCGGAGACATGACGCTCAGCTCTCAGCTCGGCCCACTAGGGGCCCCCGACTCGCCTGCTTCTGGGAGGGGCGGGGAAGAGAGAGGGCGTTTTCTGCCCGGATTCCAGTGGGAAAACAAGGAAAAGAGAAGGCGGTTGCGCAACCTGGGCTTGGGGTGCGGCTCCGGGAACAAAGAGCGCGTGAAAGGACCAGCAGCCGAGGCTCTGCAAATGCACTCAAATCAACACCGGGGCTGAGCCCTACTGCATAAGGGCACTCAGGTTTCTCGAAGTCAATCCAGCGCTACAGGATCACAAATGCTATCTCGCAGCACCCAGGACTCTGCATTGTAAACAAATGCCCGGGCTACTCGAACCCAGGGAAATTTGAAAACTATCGCTTCTCGTCGGGTATTAGCTCAGCCTCAAGCGAACGCCCTAATTCAGAGCGATAGCAGCTGCCGCTGCTGGCCCGCTCCTCAACCGACCTTGGTCCTTTCCTTTGGTCCCGCCCCACTGCTCAGCGCGGATAGGTGGCGGGGAGCAATTCTGGCGCTGATTGGGCGGCGGCAAAGTCGCTTGTGGAGACTAAGTGGGGGTGCCCTAGTGTGCTAAATTTATCTTCAGACAAGCGACCGCGCCAGCCGCGAATCGGATGTCTATGGAGGTGGCATAGGCGATACCCCTGAGCTGAGAGCATCGCCCGGCCCCCCGAATCCTTCCTCCCTCTGTTTTGTTTTTCATTTTCTCCCTTCCTCCCTACCCCCTCCCCCTTCCAGTCCGCGACGACTGGCTCTTGACCCCGTTCAGGCCTCGGTGAAGGTGAGGACCAGAGCCGCCGTGGCGGCTGAGTGGTGCGCTCTGAAATGGCCGCTGCCGTGAGCTTTGTAAAATGGCGGGCGCCGGCTCTGCTGGGGACCGCGGCGCTGCTCTGCAGCCCAGCCGCAGCAGAGACCATTCTCTTCATCGCTGATGGAGATGAGAGAGAAAGATAGTGTCGGGTTCTGAGACGGTTTCCTGTGGTTGTTAGCCCGGGGACGCGAGAGGAGTTCCGTAGGCGAGGGTGGATTCCCACAGGAAGCCAGCCCCAGCTGTGGCTGGCAGCGCGCACCTGTGACAAGGAGGAGCCGAGGGATATAGCTGGCTGGGCAGCCCTTCGAAGTGACCGTTTTAAAAAGCACTTAGGTACTCGATGGGGTGTCCGTGCCCACTTCCTGCCTCAGCTTTTTGAACAGTCTGCACTCCTCCCCAGCCCTTCTGCCCCAAGGGTATTGTTCAGAGCAGGAACCATCCGAGGGAGGGGGTGATTGGATGGTGTTACCTGTCAGTTTAGCCAGAAGAGACAAAAGATGAGGGTTCCCCCGCTCCTTTTCAGGGAGTCAAATAGAAACTCTACTCTTTAGGGAGTCCAGGCTCTTTGTCCTCGAGAGATTCAGGAGAGCACCTCTGAAAAGGTGGAGATTAGGTCCTCCTTCCTGAAAACAAAGCTCACCACTCCGTTGTGTCTGTCCCTAGAAGCAAGGGAGAGGGATTGTAAACTTTTAGGTCACCCATTGACTCCACGAAGCTCTCTGCAACTAAGGCCCATTCAGGACTGTGATAGAACAGTCGGCTCTTTTGCTGCCAATAATGAAGGTGTACGGCATTCTACTGCCAGTTTGAGACCCTCGACTTTCTGGCAGTAATAACCCATTGTATAGATCATTCATTTCTCTGTGCACCATCCAACTCCTGGTCCCAGATTTTTAGTGCTTGTGAAATTAAGAGTATTTGGGGACACACAAGCAATGACTAGGCACGTGGGCTCTGCAGTCGAACTTTCTGGGTATTGTTCTTAGTTCTTCACAGATGCGTTAACTTAGCAGGGGACTTAAGCTCCCATTTGTTCATCCTTAAAGGATTATTAATAATAGTCCCTAACTCTCAAGTTCGTTTTAAGGATTAAATGAGCTCATCTATGAGGGATTTAGCAGTTACTGGCACATAGTAAACAATGATCACTCAGTGAATGTTAGGAACTTTAAGGATCTTGGTTATTGAGAAAAGAGCTCAATTGTTATAACAAGGCATAGTTCTTGTAACCTTTCCGTGTATAATTCCATTTTAGATTACTTAAAATGCTTAGTTTTAGAGACATTAAGTTGTGGCTGTACTTGAAAAAGTTAGGTTTAGTTTCTGAGAGTTTTATGTCTTTCTATGAAGTCAATGGATGGGGAAGCATTTCAAAACAATGAAATTACCAGAGTATTAAATAGGATAAAATATTAGCACTTTTATTATGTTAGACATCTTCTATTTCAGTCTAAGATCTGCATTTCAGTGAAGAATCATTTGCACTGCCTGGCTCTAAAATAAATTGTAAAGATTGGTCATCTTAGAGGTTTGTAGTTAGTTCTGTTTTTACAGTGTCTAATTTTAACTTTTCTCATTCTAGGCTTTTGGTTACTCCCCTTCTACCCTTTCCCTTAATTTTATTTTTTTGAAGAGTCTGCATTTCAAGCTTCCAAGGTGGAAAGTGATTGCAGAAGAGAGTGCTCCTCATTTCAGGTATCTTACCCTCTAGCTGTTAATGGGAAAACCCTTTTGATTCAGGATCTAATATAAGAATCCAAAGGTTACTCTGTAGCCAAATCATAAAGTTTAAATCAAAAGTAACTACATTTAGATAGACACTAAATTTGAATGCCTTGCTTTATAAAGTTAGTATTCTTTAGATGTCCTAAAATTTGCATTACCATTCCATTTTATGATGCTTTTTAAAAAGTATTGTATGAGGAATAAACCTATTAAAATGAGAGTTTATGTTTTCTTTAGGTCCTTGTTAAGCCTTCACCTAAAGAATAATAGGATGCTGAGTACTTAGTAAAATATATGTATTACTTTGAATGAGTCTAATTTGGGATAATATAAATATTTATGTAATTTTAAGTCCAAAGAAATAGTAGCTAATTTTGGGGTTATAGTTTATTTTTCAGTGTTAACACAATATTTAGATACAACAGAATTCTGTGTCTTGCAAAACTTTGAGCTGTTTGTGTGTTTTTGAAGTAGCTCGTCAGAATAGTTGTGAGCCCTGAAAGAAGAATTAAGACGTGTAACAATGTCAACAATGAGTGTATCTAATGGCAGTAGGCATCAGAAAGCTCAGATTCCAAGATACTGTATACAGTGAAAGGGTATACAGTGGGTAAATTATGGCCCCATGCTGCCTGTTTTTGGAAATAGAGATTTACTGGAACACAGCTGTGCCCTTCTAACGTATTGTCTATGGCTGCTGCCATTCTCCAACTACAGAGTTGAGTAGTTGCAATAGAGACCACATGGCCCATCAAGTAAAAAATATTTATCATGTGGTACTTTATGGGGAAAATTGGCCAACTCTGCCATGGGACCTCAAGATCGCTTCCTTAAAAATACACTTATCAGCTCTTTATTATTTCTTGGTCCAGTGGTTCCCAAACTATGTTTTATAGAGTATTAATGTTATCTAAGTTAATGAGCATTGTGAGAAAAAGATAAATGCTAACAATAGTTTTTTCTTTATAATTTATTTTAAAATATAAGTTTAAGACTACTAAACTCATTTCTATAGCTTTTATTTTTATGTGATAATCTACCTTTAAGAAAAGGTGTGCCATACCCGAGAGCACCAGGAAGTCGAATGAGAGATCACCTGATACACGAACGTGTGATGTTCCATCTGCGCATTGATGCATAGGCAGCATTTACAAATTAACTGATGTGTTGCTATATATCATCTCTTTGATGATTGCTCATTTTCTATGTATCCTGTCTTATAATGTCAACACATTTGTGATACTCAATGTTTATACTAAATTAACCATGTTTTGTACCACAAATTCATTGCCTATGGATCTGTTACTGAAACAAGGAAGTCTTAAACAAGAAGTAGAATCTTTTTGTTATCAAATTGTGTCTGAATCACATGATCAAAAGGTTGGAATATTACAAAGTGAAGATGAGCATTTGCAGCCTTCAGTTTCTAAAAATTCAGAAGGTGAGCTTTCCAGGGTCAAATTTATATCCAATTCCAACAAAATAACTACTTTTAGTAAAAAACCAAAAAGAAGAAAATATGATGAAAGTTATTTGTCTTTTGGATTTACTTACTTTGGAAATAGAGATGCACCTCATGCTCAGTGTGTATTATGTAAGAAAATTTTATCAAATAGCTCTTTGGCCCCTAGTAAGCTTCGAAGACATTTGGAAACTAAACATGCTGCATATAAAGACAAAGACATAAGTTTTTTCAAGCAACATCTTGATTCACCTGAAAATAATAAACCCCCAACACCTAAAATTGTCAATACAGATAATGAAAGTGCTACAGAAGCATCATACAATGTAAGTTACCATATAGCCCTGAGTGGAGAGGCTCATACTATTGGAGAATTGCTTATCAAGCCTTGTGCAAAAGATGTTGTGATGCGGATGTTTGACGAACAGTATAGTAAAAAAATAGATGCAGTACAACTATCAAACAGTACCGTTGCTCGTCGAATTAAGGATCTAGCTGCTGACATTGAAGAGGAACTTGTTTGTAGACTGAAAATTTGTGATGGGTTTTCACTGCAACTAGATGAATCAGCTGATGTTTCAGGACTTGCTGTGCTGCTTGTGTTTGTTCGTTATAGGTTTAATAAGTCTATTGAGGAAGACCTACTGTTATGTGAATCTTTGCAAAGTAATGCCACTGGTGAAGAAATTTTCAACTGCATCAACAGTTTTATGCAGAAACATGAAATTGAATGGGAAAAATGTGTTGATGTTTGTAGTGATGCTTCTAGGGCAATGGATGGGAAAATTGCTGAGGCTGTCACCTTGATAAAATATGTGGCTCCCGAAAGCACCAGTAGTCACTGCCTATTATATAGACATGCACTAGCAGTTAAAACAATGCCTACGTCTCTGAAAAATGTGCTAGATCAGGCAGTACAAATCATCAATTATATTAAAGCTCGACCACATCAATCCAGACTACTAAAAATTTTATGTGAAGAAATGGGTGCCCAGCATACAGCACTTCTTCTAAATACAGAGGTAAGGTGGCTTTCCCGAGGTAAAGTTCTTGTGAGACTTTTTGAGCTTCGTCGTGAACTGTTGGTTTTCATGGATTCTGCTTTTCGACTGTCTGATTGTTTAACGAATTCATCTTGGCTGCTAAGACTTGCATATCTTGCAGATATTTTTACTAAATTAAATGAGGTTAATCTGTCAATGCAAGGAAAAAATGTGACAGTTTTTACAGTATTTGATAAAATGTCATCTTTGTTAAGAAAATTGGAATTTTGGGCCTCATCCGTCGAAGAAGAAAACTTTGATTGTTTCCCTACACTCAGTGACTTTTTGACTGAAATTAATTCCACAGTTGATAAAAATATTTGCAGTGCCATTGTGCAGCACCTAAGGGGTTTGCGTTCTACTCTGTTAAAATATTTTCCTGTAACAAATGACATTCATGCTTGGGTTAGAAATCCATTTACAGTAACTGTTAAGCCAGCCTCATTAGTGGCACGGGACTATGAGAGCCTGATTGATTTAACATCTGATTCTCAAGTGAAACAAAGTTTCAGTGAACTTTCACTAAATGATTTTTGGAGTAGCCTAATTCAGGAGTACCCAAGTGTTGCACGGCGTGCAGTTCGTGTACTTCTTCCTTTTGCTACAATGCACCTGTGTGAGACAGGCTTTTCGTATTATGCTGCCACAAAAACAAAATACAGGAAAAGACTTGATGCTGCACCTCATATGCGGATCCGACTTAGCAACATTACACCTAATATTAAGCGAATATGTGATAAAAAGACACAAAAACATTGTTCTCATTAAAGTTGGAGGGTTATGCATGCCTCTGGATAGCCAAATATAAGATGAAAATAAAAGATGATTTACTTCACTGATGGTATCTTGGGGTTTTAAATAAAATTATTCAAATTTTTTATACTTTTTAGATTTTAAGAAAGGTAAAGAATCACAAATTTAAACATGTACTACTGTTGGTGATTCTTTTTCACATTGTAATTTCAAAGGGTTCCATGGTGATGGCTGTGGGAAATATTGATTCACAGGATAAAGTTACAGTTCCTTAGCATGACATTTCTTTTTAGGATCTCATCACTGCCAGTCTTTCTAACCATGCCACCCTGTAGCTCTCCAGTCACAGGGACCTTCTTGCCTAACCATATCACTGTTTCATGCTTTCAAGTGTCAAAAAACCATTCCTTCTCCTTGATTCCTGGAAAACTCCTATTTGCTTTTCAACCCATTGATTTAATTTATCTTTGGTATTTGCATTCTCTTTATCTATTTTTTGTGTATGTCTCAACTGTGAACCTCTTGGTGTTCTCATAATTCCCAGTGTTACTGGACTGAGCTGTTATGTGGTCTTATCCAGCTCCGTGTCTCCATTATCTGGTAGAAGACCTTGCTAAAGTAGAGGCTAAATCGTTGGTGAAAGTGAAGCAGTGAAAAATGGAATAGGATATGGTAGCTGTATTTGTTTGTTCTTTTGTCTTGATACTACTCTCTGCGGTCTTGCCTCAGTTATTAAGTTACCTAGAATTTAGTGTGGCCATTAGGCAGAAGTTACTGGAGAATGTCAGGGCTTTGATTCAAGCTGAATACTAGGGGAGGTGGAGGGAGTATGAAAAACATTTTCAGGTCAGCAACTCAGGGTTAAATATTTTTTGTTATTCCTGTAGTAGTATTTTGTGTTATTCCTGTAGTAGGCTACTAGATAGCTACAGATAGCCATTGTTTATTTAATCTTAATTATTCAAACTTATCTCCCATTTTGAGGAAGAGGAGTTCCCTTTCAAGGTAGAACATGATACGGGATTTTAGTTCTCTGAACAGGGTTGAACCCAGGCCCACAACAGTGAGAGCTCAGAGTCCTAACCACTGGACTACCAGGAAATGCCCTAACTAGCTTTTCAACTTTGCTCAGTCTGAGCCTTCCTGAACCTATTATCTCATTTGTAAAATTTTAATTTTGCCTTCTCTGAAGAGTTAGTAAGATGAAATGAGTATGTGTATAAATCTTCTAACAGTAGATAGTCAGATAAGTGACTTAACATTAGTTCTTGCCATACTCAACCATGTCCCAGTCAAACTTCACTCCACACTGACTCTTCCAGTCTAAGTTTTTATTCTCTGTGAAAACGCAACAGCACTCCAGGCTATAGGACCTGACCTAATCTGAGGCAGAAAGATTGAGTATTTTTAGCCCAGGTTCTTTTCTCCTTTGTCACATCATTAAGCACTTATTTATCTTTCAGTCACTCAATTAGGTGATTTTATGTTATCAGTAATCTTTATGACAATCCTGTGGGATTAGGTAATTTTTAAATTTGCGTAGGGTCACACAATAAGTAGCAGAACTTAGTTTAAAATGGTCTTTTCTGGCAGTACTTTAGCCATCATTGCATTTCAAAGAGCATCAGACAATGACTTGGGATTATGGCTAAAATCTCCCTACTAAAATGTGCTCCTTTCTTTGAAATCCATTGTGTTTTCTTCTCTAAATTCATCCAAAATAGCCATCTACATCAAAGTATGACTGCTTGTTTTAATATAAAAATATGTAGCATAGAAGTAAAATCTCTAAACTCAATCTCTAAAAAGATTCATCCTAACTACTCACACATGCCATACTAATCTCAGAATTAAATGTACCCTATTTTAAGAAATATGTATAATGCTTTCATGTGTCCATCTGGCTGGTTCCTCAAGTGGAAGAATGCGACTCCCTGTGTGATTTCTGAACCCAAGCCTCTGCTTAAGTAACCTGGCCAGGATGTCAGCCTCTTGAGATACAAGGCCTCTCACTTTCTAATCCTTTATCCCTAACCACTTCCTCTGAGAGTCTCCTTTTCTGCATTTAAGCCCAAGTCTATTGACTTGAGACCCTGCTAACTGCTACTAGATCTGTTTAGTGCCAACACTACCCAACTTGGTTCTTGATGTCAACTCCTTACCTGCTCTATAACCTATCAGGACTAATCTGTGGGTACTGTGTACAGCTAGTGAGAATAAACTTTTCTACATAAAGGTGGGTCTTGTACGTGTTGAATAATAGGCAAGGCTTGTTCCAGACAGCAACTTCTGTATTCTCACCTACTGAAGTTCCATGACTGAATCCCAAAAGAGAAGATTCTTTTCCTTTATGTTTAAACTCTGCCTCCTTCAGAATCAGCCTTCCTTAAATACAACCAAAGTAGACAAAATTAAGTCTTGGGCACTGAGATTCCCTTTCTTTTGTACCTCCAATGGCCTTTGTTTGCCCTTCTGCCAGTATTCTGTTAGGTTTTGGATGCTAGAAACTCTGTTTGGAACTAGAGAGAAGCCTGACAAACCCCTTCACACAAAAGAGAAAACCATAGGAAGAAATGGATGGCATTCTCCTTAATATTGCAAGAGATATTTAGGGTCTAAATAACATGGCACCCTCAAATGACAGCTACCCTTCCTGCCTATGCACAAAACAGTGAAGTTCCCATAATGTGTCCAACCCAAGAGGGCTTTCCCAATTTTTTTTTTTTTTTGCCAGTTCCTGAAATTAATTTAACTGGATCCACACTTTCCTTAAAATATCAACAATTGTTTTTTGTATTAGACAAGGCTCTCAATTGTAATTTATAGGAAACCAAATCAAACTTATCAGGGACTTCCTTGGCAGTCCAGTGATTAAGACTCCATGCTTCCACTGCATTGGTCACAGGATTGATCCCTGTCTGGTGAACTAGATCCCACCTGGGGCTGTTCCATCTCCCCCTACACCCTCCACTGCTACCCAGCCCAAGAAAGGCCAAATCAACTTAAGAAAGTTTACTTACTGGTCAGTGTTTGTAGTAGCCTCAGGGATGACTGGATCTGTTTAGATGATATTATCAGGGATCTCTATGGCTTTTTTGTTTTGTTGTATTGAGGTATAGTTACAATATTAAATGTACATTATCCCACTTTTGAGTCACACGTTTCAAGTACAGCTGACCCTTGAACAACACAGGTTTAAACTGCTTGGGTCCGCTTATACCCAGATTTTTTTCAGTAGTAAATTATAGAGTATTTACACTATCCATGGTTAGTTAAATCTGTGGCTAGAGAGGGCTGACTAAATTATATGCAGATTTTCAACTTTGTAAAGGGTTGGCACCCCTGACTCCATGTTGTTCAAAGGTCAACTGTAATTGAAATTGCCTTGATTTCTTTTTTTTTTGTCTTTTTAAAAAATGTTATTAAAGTTTAGTTGATTTACAGTGTTGTGTTGATTTCTGCTATACAGCAAAGTGATTCAGTTATATATATATATCTTTTTCATATTCTTTTCCAGTATGATTTATCACTGGGTATTGAATATAGTTTCCTGTACTATACAATAGGGCCTTGTTGTTTGTTTATTCATCCTATACGTAATAGTTTGTATCTGCTAATCCCAAACTCCCAGCCCTTCCCTCCCTACCGCCCTTCCACCTGCCTGGATTTCTTAAGGAGGATCATTTCCTATGTCAGTCTTGCCCTAGTACCACGTGTTGTTGTTCAGTTGTTAAGTTGTGTTGGTCTCTTTTGCAGCAAACTCCATGGATTGTAGCCCACCAGGCTCCTCTGTCCATGGGATTTCCCAGGCAAGAATACTGGAATAAATTGCCATTTCCTTCACTAGGGGATCTTCCCGACCCAAGGATCGAACCCTTGTCTCCTGAATTGGCAGGTGGCTTCTTTGCCACTGAGCCACCTGAGTACTACACGTGTACTATATAAATACACAAACTGTAATCTCTTGTAGCTTAGAATTCTTTTGGATCATTCATAGAGTTTAGAAAATTTCTAATCATACTGTAAGTGCTCAGTGAATTGAATTCCCTAACTTGAAAGGTACAAATATTAAGGTGAAATGTAATTCATACTATAACATTATGAAAATTAGCTTTAAAATCCTTGTCTCAAATCAGGCAGTAACTTTTTGTTTTTTGTTTTTTTTTTTTACTCTATACAAGGTTTCTTTTTTTGTAGGAAAATATACACAAAATTTAAGCACTTTTAAGTATACAGTTGAGTGACATTAAGGACATTGACAGTGTTGTGCAACCATCACCATCATCCATCTCCGGAACTTTTTCATTTTCCCATACTGAAACTGTCCCCATATAATACTGATTCCCCACAATTCCCCTCCCCTAGTCCCTAGCACTCATCATTCTTACTTTCTGTCTCTGTGAATTTGGCTAATCTTGGGACCTCATAGTGGAATCATGCAGTATTTGTCCTTTTAAGTCTGTCTGATTTCATTCTGCTTATAATGTCTTCTAGGTTTGACTGTGTTGTAGCATGTGTCAAAATTTGCTCTTTTTAAGGCTGAGTAGTATTCCGTGTGTGTGTGCACATTTTCTTTATCCATTCATCCATCAATGGACATTTGGGTTATATCTGTCTTTGGCTACTATGAATAATACTACTGTGAACATGGGAGTACAAATATCTTTTGACTCCCTAGAGCAGCATTTCTTTAATAAGCTCCCCTATTTCCTTAAAAGTGCAGTTTTTTATTCTCCAAAATAAACTCACATACAACTGAAAGAATCCATACCTGTGTAAATCTAGATACCTCTGGAACTACATATGTTATTTACTTTAATTTTTTAAAGTTGGTATAACTGCACCGTTAATTAGTGCAATGGAAAGAATTCTAAAGCAGCTGTCAAGAGACTTGTGTTCTGCAACTAATTAACTGCCTTAAGTTCATCTTCTCTTGGCTTTGGTTGCTTCACTTAATGAAAGGGGTTGAACTAGAATGAGTTCTAAGGTTCTCGTCAAATAAGATAAAAATTTTAACCTAAATAAAGATTAGAGTGATGAAAAGATGTGCTGAGGTATTTGAAATACAGGTTTTTTCCCCCTTGGAAGCCAAGCTTTTTTTTTTTTTTTTTTAATTGAAGTGTAGTTGATTTACAGTGTTGCATCAATTTCTGCTGTACAGCAAAGTGACTCAGTTACACACATACACATATACACACATTCTTTTCCATTATGGTTTATCATGGGATATTGAATATAATTCCCTGTGCTTGATAGTAGGACCTTGTTGTTTAAGACAAGGTTTTTTCTTTTTGGCCTAACCACTTGGCTTGTAGGATCTTAGTTCCTTGACAGAGATCAAGCCTGTGCCCCCAGCATTGGAAGCATCAAGTCCTAACCATTGGACCAGCAGGGAATTCCCATAAACCAAGCTTATTAAATGAATCTTAAACTATAATGCTTTTCAACGACCAAATGATGAAATTTATAAATTGCTCCATTGTGGGATACTTACTAAATGAATTTTTTTTTTGGAAGGGGAAATTTTTAGAAAACATTGGAAAAACTAAAATATATTTGGTTATGATGACTATGTAGGAATCTAATATAGTTTAAGGAATAATTTATGCGTCAGGCAGGTTGCAGTGGAATTTATTGACTAATCCCCAGCATCTTTGTTTTCTCTACCAGATTGTACTCTTGATTTTCTTTCAGGTATCTACTTTTCCCCTACATAATCCATATGCTTAAGTAAAAGCTGACCCCACTTCAGCTTTAGGTATGGACTTGTTTCAAAATAGTTTTTTTCACCCCAGTTCACAATAGGAAACAGATTTTACATTATAATCTAGCTGTATGTGTAAACACCAAAGTGTCATAAAACAGTACTAATCTTTCATATGTGCAATGTAGTTGAAAATATATTTAATTTTTTTCAATAATGAGGACTCAAAAGATTAATTTCTTGATCCATTCTTAGGTTGTAATCCATCATTTGAAAAATAGCGGTGAATGTAATGCCATTGCTCTTACAAAAATTGTTCAGGGAACCTGCCTCTAAGCCTATTGAGGCATACTATTACTCTGGCCACAGAAATTGGCCCAGGAATAGCTTGTGACCCAATGCAAGCAAGTGAAAGGGAAGAGCAGTATTACAGGGGCTTTGACAAAAGATGCTTCCTCACTCTTAAGGAAGAGATAAATATCCTGTGTGCTTGGGAGGCCTGGAATTGCTGCAACTCTCTAGCTACCAGCATGAGGATAAAGCCAATACGTAGAGGAGGGCACAGCCAAAAAAGTGAGAAATCAGAACCCTGATGGAACCAAACTTGATCACTTTCCTGCCTTTAATTTTTTTGTTACCTAGGTCAATAAAACTCTATTGTTTAAGACCCTTTACATTGGGTTTTCCATTACTATAGACAAAATCCTCTTAACTAATATAGTGGTCTAAAGGGAAAACAATATAAAGCCAGAATTTATTGATAAACTTAGCTGCAATGATTAGTTCCATCCCAAACTCAAGTAATCTGATCTCTGGTTATTATGCCATCTACCATAGTGCTATCACTCAAAACTCTGGCACTGGTAATATTTTATAGTCAGAAACTAACATTATGAGATTTTATCAAATGCCATTTCTCTTAATGGGACAACTTGGTAATAAATGGATTTTATGTATTAGTTTAGGCTGGCCTAGTAATGAATCTGGTATATAATTCAAATTAGAAATTAAACTTGAAAACATCTTCAGTTTGCCTTTAATTTGCTGAAGATAGATGTGATAGGTTGTTGTTGTTTTTTTTTAACTTTTTAAGGTTTGGTAAGTCACATGTTTTGTAGGGGAAATGATCATCCAGAAATAATTTTCTTTCAAAGTTGTCAACAAGTGCCCTATAAGGTGGTTTTAACTTCTCAGAAAAGTTATGTGTTGACAAAGCAAAATCTGTTATATGACAGTTCACAAGGCTTTCTTGACAAATACTTTTGAGCAAAATAAACCTTTCCCCAAACAAGCTGGGACTTCAGGTTTAAGGTGGTTATCTAACTGCCTACATTTGTCTATTGTACAAAATGAAGTAAGTCAGAAAAACAAATGTCATATATTAATGCAAATATGTGGAATCTAGAAAAATGGTACAGATCAATCTAGTCCCAGAGCAGGAACAGAGATGTGAACATAGAGACCGGATGTGTGGACCCAGGGGGAAGGGATTGGGTGGGATGAATTGGGAGATAGGTTTGACGTGAATATACTACCATTTGTAAAACATCGCTAATGGGAACCTGTGGTATAGTCCAGTGGTCTCAGCTCAGTGCTCTGTGATGACCTAGATGGGTGAGTTGAGGGTGGGAGAGGGAGGTTCAGGAGGGAAGGGATATAAGTGTGTGTGTGTGTGTGTGTGTATAGCTGACTAACTGCATTGTACAGCAGAAACTAACAACAACATTGTAAAGCAGTTATGCCCCGATTAAAAATAAATAAATGCTTACATTTGACTCCTACCTTCCTAAATTAAGTCCATAGACATGCTGAAAGAAATATCAAATTTAGTCAGAATCCACAGAAACACTAAGAAACAAAAAGGAGTAAAGATGTCATTACTCTCAAAGTATTTACATTCTAGTGGAAAAGACTAACTGTTAAGTGCTACCAGGACTTCCCTGGTGGCTCAGATGGTAAAGCGTCTGTCTACAATGCAGGAGACCTGGGTTCGATCCCTGGGTTGGGAAGATCCCCGGAGAAGGAAATGGCAGCCCACTCCAGTACTATTGCCTGGAAAATCCCATGGATGGAGTAGCATGGTAGGCTACAGTCCATGGGGTTGCAAAGAGTCGGACATGACTGAGCGACTCCACTTTAAGTGCTACTAGGTAAATAAAACAGGTTAATGAAGGAGAATGTTAACTGAGTTAATCTGAGATGGTCTCTTTGAGAATGTGACTTTTGAGCCAAAACCTTAGTGCTGAGAAGGAGCCAGTCAGATTAAGATTGGGGAAAGAATAATCCAGATCGAGAGAAGGCAAGTGCAAACACCCTGATACTGAAAGAACTCAGTGTGTTTGAGGAATAGAAAGATTAACCATCTGGAATAAAGAGCACTGTTGTGGTAAAAATTTCACAGAGGTAGGAAGAAACCAAATTATTTAGGGTGAAATGGCTGCGGTTCATGGGGTCGCAAAGAGTCGGACATGACTGAGCAACTGAACTGAAGGTAAAGTGTTAGTCACTCAATCATGTAGTCTCTTTGCAACCCCACGGACTAGCCCTCCAGTCTGCTCTATACATGGGATTTCCCAGGCAAGAATACTGGAGTCGGTTGCCATTCCCTTTTCCAGGGGATCTTCCTGACCCTGGGATTGAACCCAGGTCTCCTACATTGCTGGTGGAGTCTTTACTGTCTGAGCCACCAGGGAAGCCCCATTTAGGGTTTCAAAGGCCAGTGTAAGGAGTTTGGATTTTGTTTCAAATACGATGGGAAGGCATTGTGGTTCTCAAAGGGGAGAAGGGCATAGGGGTTAGGTTACCATCTCCAAGGGGTATTTGTAAATGTGTGAGGGCATTGAGGGCTATAACTGCAGGATTTTAAACCCATTTGAGCATTATCACCATTTCTTTTGAAGAACTCAAAGTTTGGATGATACTGAGACCTTCATATACTTCTGAGGAGACCCAGAACCTTATAGAGACCCACTTTGGAAAATGTACATGTTAATTGAAAGAGTTTCCATCTCCATTCTTAAAACGAAGGAATGTATATTGGGCTCTTTTCATCTCATAGAGTGCCATGCTGGACTCCTTGCTGCTGCTGCTAAGTCGCTTCAGTCGTGTCTGACTCTGTGCGACCCCATAGACGGCAGCCCACCAGGCTCCCCCATCCCTGGGATTCTCCAGGCAAGAACACTGGAGTGGGTTGCCATTTCCTTCTCCAGCGCATAAAAGTGAAAAGTGAAAGTGAAGTCACTCAGTTGTGTCCGACTCTTAGCGACCTCATGGACTGTAGCCTACCAGGCTCCTCCCTCCGTCCATGGGATTTTCCAGGCAAGAGTACTGGAGTGGGGTGCCATTGCCTTCTCCAGCTGGACTCCTTAGGGCACTCTTTTGTGGCACAAACTGGACAGTTATCTAAATTTAGGAGCATGCAAAATTGAATAGTGATTATCTTGATTATTTTTTCTCATAAGGAAATATAGTGCACTAATCAAAGGCTTATGATGTATAAAAGTTGCCCAGATTCGGCTTTCAGTATGTTTTTGTTGAGTGAAGGGATGAATGTTGAGTCTCCAAACCTCATCTACTAACTCTTAAGTTGGCTGCTAAATATTGTCCTTTTTGTTGTCATAACACTTTCCCGCCCTTCCCCTGTCCCTCAGCAAGAAGATTTCAGAATTCTTAGAGGGTAGAGAAGCAAAAGGGACTTATCCTTAAGAATTTCACTGTTGGAACTATTTTTTAACTTAATTTTTTATGATTTCAAGACTTCATGTAAAGAAGAAGCCCCTACCTCTACCCAAAATAAAGAAACTCTGGTCTGAATGGTACAGCAGTGGAGTTGGCTTGGGAAAACAGAGTAAGATTTTAGTCCAAGACTTTTCTCCATGTTACTAAGACAATATTTTAAAAATCACTCTGGATATTCATTTCTAGATCATTTCATAGGTCTTAGGCAATTAATTCTGAAGTAGGTTATATTACCATTTACAGCTATGGAAGAATTAAATGCCCAACATGAAGTACTTTGGGTTTAGAGAAGGGCCTTCAAAATACAAAATGTTATTTTTACTCTTCTACATGTATAAATGAAAAGATTAAACATCATCCCTTAAGACTTCTTATATTAAGAAGTATATTTTCAAGCATCAAATACTTCTGGAGTCTTATAAAAGGCTCCCAGATTCACTCAGCAATATTCATACACCATTTTTTTCCTCAACCAAGCACTTATTTCAAGAGGCAGTAGTGAGAATCACTCTAGAATACATTTCACCTTAACAGCAATTCACTTTTCACATCCCCCTCCCAGCTTTTAAATGTACATATGGTCTATCAAAGCACCGTGAATCAACCAGACAGCTGTCATCAGAACTAAGCCAACATAGCATCCCTTTCAGGAAGGCTTTGGAAAAAAACTTTCTTTCTGATAGTCACACTGTGTACTTGTTCTAGAAAACAGACTACTGTCAAGGTTTCAGTGAATAGTCAGATATAATATAGAGCTCTAGTCTGTTATGGGCTTGAAGTTCTGAGTCTTACTGATTTCACAATACACTGATTACCAATGAGGATAGTCTCAGTATTCCTGAAACATCAGAGAAGTCTAACATTTCTTAAATTGTGCAGCAGAAATAAACTACCTATTCTATTTTTGCTTTATTTAGTATTCAAGGAAAAAAAGCAGACTTCCTTCAATTAAGCTTTATGATAAAACATGAGAAATGAATAGGATTTGAAACAAAGCCCTAAAGTTCAAGAAACAAACTCTATTGTGAAAATTATTGAAGAATTGTTTGGTGTGTGTATGGAGTGTTTATCTATTACTTAGTCAAATACTGAAACACGGTTATGCCTCGGCTTTGTATTACATCACTGCCAGTGAAATTCACTCAAATCAGGACGAAGTTGATGATAAAGTAAACACATTTCCAAGTCATAAAATACTAAAAGCACACTACTCAGAAAGATTAAAATGAAACCTTTATATTTTTATTTCCAATTGTATAAAAATGAATGTAAGCTCCATAGGGGCAGAGACCTTGTTTTTCTTATCCACCTCTATTTTCAGAGCCTCAAATATGTCTGACACCTAGTAGTTATATAAGTGTTAAATGTCAACATGGTAGAGATGGGGAAAGTCTAGGTTTGAATCACCACTCTGACACTTTAAAGTTGAAGAACCTTGGACGAGTCACTTAAATCCTCTTGACCCTCAGTTTCTTCTTCTGTAAAAGAGGAATAATATTTTAGTCTCCATTTTTCCAGTATGTTTTTTACAAACACCACCAAGCAGTTTTCCAGTTCTCAGCAGCCACTGTCTGAGATGTCCTACAATATAATTCAATTCTGACACTGTTTAGCTGGAGATAGTGTCAGATCCCACAGGTTAAATCTCAGTCCAACAAGACTCCCCACCAACCCTCTTCAGGCACCAGTAGCAAGTACGGGTTAAATCGGATGTCCCCATGACCCCCTCTTCAGTTTGCTAGAGTGGCTAACAGAACTCAGAGAAACATTTACTTATATTTACTGGTTTGTTATAAAAGGCTCTAACTCAGAAATAGGGTAAAGTATGTAAGTTAAGTTAGTTAAGTCGCTCAGTCATGTCCAACTCTTTGCAACCCCGTGGACTGTACCCTACCAGGCTCCTCCATCCATGGGATTCTCCAGGCAAGAATACTGGAGTGGGTTGCCATTTCCTTCTCCAGGGGGATCTTCCCGACCCAGGGATCGATCCCAGGTCTCCCACATTGCAGGCAGACGCTTTAACCTCTGAGCCACCAGGGAAGCTCTCGTAAAGTATGTAGGTCTCCCGCATTGCGGGCAGACGCTTTAACCTCTGAGCCACCAGGGAAGCTCTTGTAAAGTATGTAGGTCTCCCGCATTGCGGGCAGATGCTTTAACCTCTGAGCCACCAGGGAAGCTCTCGTAAAGTATGTAGGAAGGAGGGAAAGTGTGGAGTTTCCAAGTTCTCTGTGCTCACCAACATAGAAGCTCAACTCTTGTTGTTCAAGAGTTTCTACAGAGCTTAATCTATAGCCTCCCCTACTTTCCCCTTCCCACAGGTTAGTGCCCCATCCTGAAGTTATCTAGGGACCCCACCCTGAGTCACTTCATTAGAATAAACTTTAGTGCTCAAAAGAGACTTCTACTGAAAGACAAAAGGCTCTCCTATCAGAAAACTCCCAAGAGTTTTCTTTAGATGGCTCTGTGCCAGAAACCCAGGACTAAGACCACATATATTACTATATCACACTTACAGCTCTGCTCTGAGAGTCAAATAAGATACGTATGTAAAGTTACTGTAAAAGTCTATCACATTACTTAAAAACCATTATTGTAATACTGACAATGCTATAATAAAACATTGTCTGGTAGAGATCCCTAGTTAGATACACATACACACACATATATAAAATAGATGCTTTTTACTCATTTTTAATTATGATATTTCTGTGAGGTATGCCATCAGTATTAGTTATCCGTTGAGTAATACAGTAATTTATTGACCTTAAAAAGCCTTTATTTCCTCACAGTTTCTGTAGATCAGGAATCCAGGTGCAGTTTTAGGTTCAGACTGCTTCAGGGTCTCCCACAGCTGCAAAGAAGATAGTTGGCCAGGGCTACAGTCATTTCAAGGCTCCAATGGGGAAGGATCCACTCCAAGGCTCATTCATGTTGGTTGGATTCAGTTTTCAACAGGCTGCTGGACTGAGTGGGAGGCTACCCTCAACACCATGGCACATGGACCTCTCTGTGGCTGCTTACAACATGCCAGCTGGCATCATCAAAGTGAGCAAGTGAGAGATTACCAGTAGCACAGCAGTCACAGACTTTTATAACCTAATTTTGGAAGTGTTATTCCACCACTTTTCTTGTATTCATTAAAACAAGTCACTAGTGAACCAGGATACAGGCTTTCATGAGCTACCAAATCTGCTATTACCTTGATCTTGTACTTTCCAGCCTCCAGAAGAATTGTGAGATACAAATTTCTGTTGATTATTAAAAAAAAGAAAGTTACTAGATTTAGCCAACTTTCAAAAAGAACATTACACAAGGCATGAATACCAGGAGGCAGAGATCACCTTGAGCCATTTTAGAAGGCTACCTTCTGCAGGCTCAGAGTGTTCAAGTTGCATTCCAAATCACATCTGCCTGACTACAAACCCCATAGTGTTTCCATCTACTACTCTATCTACTATTCCCAGTGAATACATAGGAATAATACAGGGTTAGCATAAACTTGTCTAGAAATGAATCTTTCTAAAGTGTTAAAAATCTGTTCTCTAAGATAGAAAAAGTCATCTCCATCCTAATTGTTCTTCCTAGGATTATTCATCCTAATCATTTTTGTCATAATAGTATAAGTTAAACCTTTTTTCATTCTTGCCCCATGGTACCATGAACTCAAAATTTTAGTTATAAGAATTTTTATTATTTTTTTAAAAAACCTACAAAGTGTAAGTTACCTCTCAGCAAGACCATCAAAGAAAAATAATCTGGTGGACACACTAGGATTACTAGTGGACCTCTGGAGAGAGTTTCTTTCAGTTGTTATTCAGAGAGTTGTGGGAGAGGACATAGACATTTGTAAATGACATTAAAGGTGTATACAAGGGGCTCTGTAAGTTCTGAAAAGAAATACAATTAAAGAAGTAGGACTCAAAGAGGAAAAAACAGTTTTGAGTCTTGAAGCATGAGCCTGAGTTTGCAAGGTAACCAAGGCAGAGTTGTTGTTGTTTTTTTAAAAAAAGCATGACCTAAGATTTAATAAGCAGAGTTGGAATTTGGGGGATTCCCCAAAAGTCAAGAGTTCAGAAGGGGTCAGAATGGCAGAGGTAGAGTCAGACTTCAGTCTCAGAGACAAAGGATATAAGGAGTTGAGAAGTGGTGTGGGGGAATCGTAGAGCAATATCCTAGAGCAACTATAAAGGGTAACTGGGGAACGGAATTTGAAACCTTTGGTTGGGTTGGCTTCTCAGTTCATTTTCAAAGCTAAGGTTATCTTGAAATGGTATTTTCCCCTAGACTGTCACAGTGACTCCAGAAACTTGGGGCAGATAAATCAGGCAGTGTACCTCAGGTGGCTACGTCCAGGGAAGGAAACTTCATTTCACATCCACAATATCAGTCACTGATATGCAGTGTCCAAGATTGCATTTTATCCCTTCCTCACAATCATCAGAACAAACTGATAAACAGAAACAACCTCAGGCACAGAGAACAAGGAATACGAAGATGAGAACAAAATCAAGAACCATCAAATACCCAAGGAATACCAATAAACATGAAGGGTGATACCAATCAACAAACAAAAGAACTAACACTCAAGCAGGTAGTTATTAGAATAAACAAAGGAGGATCTTGGAAACAAAAATTATTACTGTTTACTTAGTGCATACTGGGTGTGGTATCAGGCATTGTTCTCACTTTTTTTTTAATTTAGTACTTACATTGAATGTCCCCAGAGGACTATGAGAGAAATGGCATCTAACTTAGATGAAAAAGAAGTAGTTAAAGATGATTTTTTAAAAATTAAAAGATGGTCTAAACAGTAAATTGGCACTGATGAAGAGCCAAACTGAAATAATAAGCTGAAGAGTCATTCCAAAAGAACAAAGATATGAGGGAACAGTGATTTAAGAAACCTGCAAGATGAGTACTGAGATTTCAGTATTCCTCTCATAGTTCCAAAGAAGAGATAACAGAATTGTAAGGCAGCAATAACTGAAAAAATGAGAAAAATTCCTGTATGACGTACGTAGTTTAGGAGAAATGTTAATGCCATTCCTATTTTTAAAAATCAAACATTATGTAAGTGCATCTTATTTTTATTTTCCTGGTTGCATCTGAAATTTTATCACTTTTTATTATATGTCCTTCCCCACCCCAGCCCCACCCTGAATCTCACAGCTTGTGGGATCTTAATTCCCAATGTTAGTCTCTCAGTCCTGTCTGACTCTTTGCCACCCCATGGACTGTAGCCCACCAGGCTCCTCTGTCCATGGAATTCTCCAGGCAAGAATACTGGAATGGGTTGCCATTTCCTTCTCTAGGGGATCTTCCCAACCCAGGGATCGAATCCAGGTTTCCCACATTGCAGGTAGATTCTTTGCCAGCTGAGACACCAGGGAAACCCCTATTAAATGTATTTCAAAATCATATTCTATATGTTTTCATGATAATTATGCTTTATTTAGCCTTCTGTTTTGAAACAGATTTAGGTTTACTGAAATGCTGCAAAAATGGTACAAATGCCCTTCACCTAGATTCCCATAATGTTAACATATAATCATTGTACAATTATAAAAATTAATAAACTAACATTAGTACAATGCCATTAAGCAACAAATATACTTTATATGAACTAGAAGGAAAAATAAGTCACTGATGATTATTATATATAGATATATACAAAACAAAGGAAAAGGTTGCTACTACATTCTCATCTCTATAACATCTCCAGGTTCTGTTTACAGTATTCTTCCATTATCATCTATTCCATACTCATTTTGCCAGTATCCGTAGCTGGTTGACCAGGTGGTGCTAGTGGAGGTGCCAGTGCAGGTGATGCAAGAGACAAGGCTTCAATCCTTTGGTTGGAAAGATCCCCTGGAAAAGAAAATGGCAACCCACTCCAGTATTCTTGCTTGGAAAATCCCGTGGACAGAGGACTGGCAGGCTACAGCCCATGGGGTCGCAAAGAGTTGGACATAACTGAGTGACTAGGCACATACACACACATAGCTGGTGGAAATTTTCTTATGATGTGGTGATCTTCATCCCTGAGGAATGAGTCCTTGGTGGTTCTATTAATATTTGAATTGGATTGCTGTAGTCTCCTATTGACTTTTACCACTGTATATGGGCTTCCCCAGTGGCTCAGTAAAGAATCTACTTCAAATGCAGGAGACACAGGTTCAGTCCCTGGGTCGAGAAGATCCCCTGGAGAAGGAAATAGCAACTCATTCCTGTGTTCTTGCCTGGGAAATCCTATGGACAGAGAAGCCTAGCAGGCTATAGTCCATGGGGGTCGCAAAGAGTCAGACACGACTTAGTGACCAACAACATGCCAGTACTAGGAAGTGACCTGGCTTTGAGACCTTATCCTTGCTTCTGTTATGTTGTAGCAATCAGATTTCCCCTTGATAAAAAGGATAAATCATCCCAACCAAAGCTGTAAACTCTCCTCCCCTCCTTTTATTCCAATGTCAAGAAGAGTCCAAAATAATTAGCGAGGTATATAAACTTTCGATTAATTGGAACCATTATTGGATTTTTAGAGGAGAATATTCTTTCCTTGAACCTTTTAATAGGCAGAGCTCAAAGTCACAGGACTAGAAATTCACAAGACATTTTGTGAGTGGATCCATAAGTACTAATAGAGTTGTCTGTCTTGCTCCCCAGCTTGTAAATCATTGACAAAGGAGAAATTGCACTGTGTTTTGGTTGCTAGTCGGAGACGGCGATGGCACCCCACTCCAGTACTCTTGCCTGGAAAATCGGTCATAACACATAATGCTGTGGGACAAGTGTTGGCAAATTTTTTCCTGTAAAAGGCCAGATAGTAAATAATCCAGGCTTTAGCCTTAAGCACCACATATGGGATCTGTCATATTCTTTGGTTTTGCTTACAACCCTTAAAAAGTTTAAAAAAAAAAAAAAAGCCATTCTTAAAGGCTGTAAAAAAACAGGATGTGGGCCAGGTTTGACCCTTAGACTATTAATATAATTTGCTAATCCCTGCTGTAGGACACTCCAGTGTTCTTGCCTGGAGAATCCCAGGGACAGAGGAGCCTTGTGGGCTGCCGTCTATGGGGTCACACAGAGTCGGACACGACTGAAGCAACTTAGCAGCAGCAGCAGCAGCTGTAGGACAACAACCTAATTTTGCAAAGTATCCCGCTCCCTGCTGGTGCTAGAACTGAGTCTTCCAAAGACCTTTGAAGAGTTGTAAAGGCCTGCTGCTTCTGGATGATGGGGATATACAGTAAAATCAGTGAGTCCTGTGTGCATAGTATTCTGGGTCACCATTAACAGATTAACACCATTGTTCAATAATCCCTTAAAGGTCAAGGTGGTTCTCTCCTCCCCTCAACCCTTGTGCACAGTTTTATGCTAGCAAATAGCTATATATCCCTTTGGGGGAAAGACTGAGAGAAAGATTTATACATCATACTTTTGATGTTATACTGATAACAAGGTCCTTTCTCAGAGGTGCCTATCACACTGTGTATTCAAGCCTCCAGGTCTGTGAATTTCCCAGGACTAGGAAATGGGTCAGGGCTATTACTCTTATGGTATCTCTAGTCAGACCTCTGTCTTCTCAGCCTAGAATTCTTTGATTGCACAAACATTTAAGTCTTTAGGGATCTACTTGTGTATTTTGGTACTGGAAATTATATGATCAGTTAAGCACCACCAAAGATTTCTGTAGACCAATGCTTTCAGTTATTCCTCTGTTACTACTTTGTATTGGTGAGTGTTACTGCCGTGTTTATGGTGGTTATGTTCTGCTCTCTGACCTCTGCCACCTCAGGATCTCTCACCTTCACTGAAATTAGAAAACCCATTTCAGTGGCATTTCAATGACACACATCCAGCCCTTATTCCCAGACGACAGGCATTACAGTTATATGCAGGGATCCTAGTGCTGTTGTCACCAAAGTATTTCTTCATTCTTGGGTGAAGAGAGTGTGTGCTCTAAGCTCTTTTGATCTAATACAAATAACAGCTCTCTTCAGTGTTGCTTTCTTCACAAAACTTTGAAGCTTGTCTTCAACATTGAATCAAGAAATTTATGGCAACACTACTTTATTTAGTTTCAGTCACCAGTCTAGTTTTTAATTAACCAACTGAGCATAACCAGAACCACTCCTACATACCCAAACTAGTACTTTGACTACAAAATCTCTGGTAACTGTTCTCAGATCAATAAATTCTTCTTTCCTTGGTCTTGAATCTTCATAATCTGTTCTACACATACTCCCCACCTTTTTGCTAATGCAGTTTAGCAAATCTTGCCATTCTTGGATGTAATCCTTCTCTTCCTAGATTTACTTTGTAATTGATCCCCTAGAGCACACTAGGGTCTGACTCTGTTTATAAGTTTGGAGTTAGTGAGAGGTTACAGAATAGAAAAGAGGGGAATTGAGAATTGACATCACTGTGCAAGATGAGGTCTATATTATCTATTACTGTATAACAAATTTCCCAAAATTTTGCAACTAAAAATTATAAGCATTTCACACAGTTTCTATAGGTCAGGAATCTGGAAATGGCATAGCTGGGAGGTTCTATCTCAGGTTGTCTCATGAGGTTACTGTCAAGATGTCAGATGAGGCTCCAGTATTCTGAAAGATCTGCTTCCATTCCCATTTACTTGCATACCTGGCAAGTTAATGCTGGTTGTTGGCAGGAGAACTCAGTTCCTCACCATGTGGACTTCTCTGTAATTCTGCTTGAGTGTCCTCACAGCATAGCATCTAGGTTTCCTCAAATCTACGAGGGAACAAAGTAGAAAATGTAAAATCTCTTATGACCCAGCCTCAGAAGTCACACACCATCAATTCTACAATATCCTATTACTTGTAGGAGACTGGTTACCATACGGTCTTGGTAGTGTTTTCAAGAAAGGTAAGACCAGCCTCATCAGGGCAAGAAGGGAGCTGCCTCTGCAGGCAGGGAAACATTCCAGAGTTTGGCAACATACGGTAGCATTTTTGGAATACAACACTTTTCTAGTCAGTACCCTACCTAACTCTGTCAGTACCCTAACAGAGATCAAATGAAGCTGTTAATTCTACCTCTGTTGTAATTCAGCATTTTACTGAAAAAGATTCTGTTTGTAATATTTGGTGTGTTAGACCTGTGGCTATAAGAGATAAGGAATGTTTTTAGGACAGTCATAGAAAAACCCTGGTTTTTTAAACATATCTTGAGCTAAAAATTGAAATCTAGAGCCTATAATTTTCTTTAACTTTTCTAGCACAGATAGGAGCAGCTGACACTATCCCTGCCCTTGTATTCCTTGAGCCTTCCATAATGGTCTAGTACAACAGCCAGCTGGTCCACCAAAGACTTGCCTTTAATAGGTACTTCATTCCAGATGACCCAAGATGGTAACTTTCTTAAAGCAAAAATGTAATATGTTTTCTCACGTAACTGAAAAGTCTCTGGATAGACCTGAATCCAGGTACTCAAGTCTCATCAATAAGACTCCATCCTTTGCCATCTCCTGGCTCCACCTTTCTCTGTTGTCTTTATTCCCAGAGAAACTCTCCATGCTATGGCAGAAATGGTCTCTCACTTAACATGTTAGTAACTTAGCAATCCATAGATGATAATTTTTTATTGTGGCCACTCCATGTGGCATGTGGGATCTTAATTCCTCGACCAGAGATTGAATCCATGCCCTCTTCAGTGGAAGCATGAAGTTTTAACCACTGGACCTCCAGGGAAGTCCCCATAGATGATTTAAATAACTATTTCTCCATTAAATGTAATGGATTAACAATGTCCACTAATAGTAACCAGATCCTCACTGCCTTCAGATACATCAAATCAGATAATAATGCTCACATTCCCATTTCCTGGAAATTCAGTTGTTTACAACTTTTCTTAGTGCTCATCAAACAGTGTTCAGTTGCATAATATAGAATCCAGCCTAGTATAGGCAAAATGAGATTTAAACAAGAAATCAAGTACTTACAAAATTGCTGAAAGGACTGGAGGGGCAAACTCTAGAGCCAACTCCTTGAAACAACCTCCAGCTCTCATAACCACTTTATTTCCACCATGATTAGAAATGTTCCCGCTAACACTGCTGTGGGCAACTGTTGCCACCAATGCTCAACACAGAACTGCACTACCTCTGCTGACGCCTATGCTGCTGCTACTCTTTTAGGAAAATTGCTAGCTCCAGAATCACACATACCACCTCTGTCAGATCTGCACAAGCAAATTAGATCCCATGTATCTTTCTGTGTCCTCACATGGTTCAGTTCTGAATTCATCTCTCACATGATAACATCAAACAGAATCATATCAGGAATCTTAACTGAAAGACTCTAGGAAATGCCCATTATCAGCTATGCAGCTTTTTCAGATTAGGAAGTGATTTTGGGGAAGTAATTAGAATCTAATTTTTCAGATTCAGTTCAGTTCAGTTCAGTCGCTCAGTCGTGTCCGACTCTTTGCGACCCCATGAATTTCAGCACGCCAGGACTCCCTGTCCATCACCAACTCCCGGAGTTCACCCAGACTCCCATCCATCGAGTCAGTGATGCCATCCAGCCATCTCATCCTCTGTCGTCCCCTTCTCCTGCCCCCAATCCCTCCCAGCATAAGAGTCTTTTCCAATGAGTCAACTCTTCGCATGAGGTGGCCAAAGTACTGGAGTTTCAGCTTTAGCATCATTCCTTCCAAAGAACACCCAGGACTGATCTCCTTTAGAATGGACTGGTTGGATCTCCTTGCAGTCCAAGGGACTCTCAAGAGTCTTCTCCAACACCACAGTTCAAAAGCATCAATTCTTTTGTGCTCAGCTTTCTTCCCAGTCCAACTCTCACATCCATACATGACTACTGGAAAAGCCGTAACCTAGATAGACGGACCTTTGTTGGCAAAGTCATGTCTCTGCTTTTGAATATGCTATCTAGGTTGGTCATAACTTTCCTTCCAAGGAGTAAGCGTCTTTTAATTTCATGGCTGCAATCACCATCTGCAGTGATTTTGGAGCCCAGAAAAATAAAGTCTGACACTGTTTCCACTGTTTCCCCATCTATTTCCCATGAAGTGATGGGACCAGATGCCATGATCTTCTTTTTCTGAATGTTGAGCTTTAAGCCAACTTTTTCACTCTCTACTTTCACTTTCATCAAGAGGCTTTTTAGTTCCTCTTCACTTTCTGCCATAAGGGTGGTGTCATCTGCATGGATTAGGAGCATCAAACTACAGCTTCCATAGCATTTTGTGTATATCAAATAGTATTAATCTGTAGAATTGTCTGTTATGTCTGCTATATTTGATTGAGAGTTCTTTAAGAATAGACATTAAGTTTTATTCATATTTAGGTACCCAGCATTAATCATTGCCTCTCTTAAATATAATCTCACAATTAAATACACTACTGTCTTACAGAATGAAAAAGTTGGCTTAAAGCTCAACATTCAGAAAACTAAGATCATGGCATCTGGTCCCATCACTTCATGGGAAATAGATGGGGAAACAGTGGAAACAGTGTCAGACTTCATTTTTCTGGGCTCCAAAATCACTGCAGATGGTGACTGCAGCCATGAAATCAAAAGACGCTTACTCCGTGGAAGGAAAGTTATGACCAACCTAGATAGCATATTCAAAAGCAGAGACATGACTTTGCCAACAAAGGTCCGTCTAATCAAGGCTATGGTTTTTCCTGTGGTCATGTATGGATGTGAGAGTTGGACTGTGAAGAAAGCTGAGCGCCAAAGAATTGATGTTTTTGAACTGTGGTGTTGGAGAAGACTCTTGGGAGCCCCTTGGACTGCAAGGAGATCCAGCCAGTCCATTCTGAAGGAGATCAGCCCTGGGATTTCTTTGGAAGGAATGACGCTAAAGCTGAAACTCCAGTACTTTGGCCACCTCATGCAAAGAGTTGACTCATTGGAAAAGACTCTGACGCTGGGAGGGATTGGGGGCAGGAGGAGAAGGGGACGACAGAGGATGAGATGGCTGGATGGCATCACTGACTCGATGGACGTGAGTCTGGGTGAACTCCGGGAGTTGGTGATGGACAGGGAGGCCTGGCGTGCTGCGATTCATGGGGTCGCAAAGAGTTGGACACGACTGAGCGACTGATCTGATCTGATCTGATCTTACAGAATTTTTTGAAATATTTGTTAACAACCTCTGTATGTTCAAGTAAAGACTTGCCCTACACAATCCCTTTTTCAGGCAGAGTCTACTTATTTCCTCCACCGTTGTGGTCAGTAATTCTTGTTCGACTCTGTGACCCAATGGACTGCAGCACACCAGGCTTCCCTGTCCTTCACTATTTTCCAGAGTTTGCTCAAATTCATGTCCATTGAGTCAGTGATGCCATCCAACTCATCTCATCCTCTGTCACCCCCTTCTTGCCCTCAATCTTTCCCAGCACCAGGGTCTATTCCAATCAGTCGTCTCTTCACAACAGGTGACCAAAGTATTAGAGCTTTAGCATCAATCCTTCCAGTGAATATTCATGGTTGATTTCCTTTCGATTGACTGGTTTGATCTCCTTGCTGTCCAAAGGACTCTCAAGAGTCTTCTCCAGCACCACAATTCAAAAGCATCCATTCTTCAGCACTCAGTCTTTCTTATGGTCCAACTCTCACATTGATACATGACTACTGGAAAAACTATAGCTTTGACTAGACAGACTTTTGTTGGCAAAGTGACATCTCTGCTTTTTAATAGGCTGTCTAGGTTTTTCATAGCTTTCCTTCTGACCCAGGGATCAAACCTACATCTCTTGCATCTCCTGAATTGGAAGGTGGGTTCTTTACCACTGTGCCACCTGGGAAGCCCCCTCCTCCACCCTAACCCCTACTGAAACTGAAATTTCCTTCACATCATTTCCTGTCTTATCACAGCTTGGAGTACAGCATAGTAATTAGAAAGGTCAAGGTATTGGGAGGTCAGAAAATTTGGGTTTAAATTTGGGTTTGTTCACTTAATAACTCCACTTAGACTTAACTCTACAGTGACAATAGTAATACTTACCTCACAGTATTGTTGCCAGGATTAAGTGAGATAATGTTGTAAAGTACCAAGCATATAGTACACACTTCATAAGTAGTATGCAATGCTATTAAAATGTTTTCTCTTACCTTTTACATGTAACTTCGGAGTTGGAAGGAACATGTCCCTAATAACCATGGATAAGCCCAAAGCTAAAAGAAGTGAAGTTTTACATCTGTTTTGGCCTATCCCACTGTTCATGACTTGACCCACTCATCTCCAATGTGTTGACATAACTGTATCTTAGATCCCTCATGAATACTTCTTTGAGTAGATTTTTATCTTCACTTTGATTGAGACTTATTATGGAATTGTCTTCCCCATTCAAATGATCCACAAATAGCTGTCTAGTCCTGATCATTGGACATTTAGTCTCAAGGACAACTCATCCCATATGTCTCATTCTGAAAGGGAATTTTTTTGTCTGACATTCTGGAGTCCAGCAGTGCCCTCCCACCCCTGCTTTCTAGATACCAGAGTAAAACATTTGATGCCAACTATTTTTCTCATCATAACTGTAGATCCACCCATTTTTGAATACTGAATCTTCCTTGTATTGCCAAACCTCCCTTTACCATTAGCTAGGCTTAACATGGTGGCAGGTCTAACGCAATCGTTTTCAACTGGAGGGTGATTTTTGCCTCCCAGGGGACATTTGGTAATGCCACGAGACATTCTTGGTTGTCACAACCTGGGGGAATTTTGCTGCTGGATCTAGTGGGTAGGAGCCAGGGATGCTGTTAAACATCCTACACTGCACAGGACAGCCTCCTACAACAAAGAATTATTTGACCCAAAATGTCAGTGGTGTTAAGGTTGATAAATCCTGGTCTAGTTTTAGTCCCTGGTCTTATACACCAAACTTTGTCTTGGAGTGTCGAAACTCACCCAGAAGTTCTAAACTAGGACATCTTTATCATGTCAGCACTTATCATTCCTACCCATAGCAACTTCCTCCTCTGCCTTCTGTAAGGCTTTATTCATTTATAGTCTCTTTAATATGCTGCTTTTATTTCTTCTGTCTTTATACATTGTCTCTCCAAACAGGCTGTAAGCTCTTAAGGACAATAGCCCCATCTCCTAGTTTTTTTTAATCTGTTAAAAACCCAGTTTTAATAATTCATTAAAAAAACAGTTTTAATTAATCCATTAAAAAAATTAAAGATCCTGGATTCAGAACAAATCTTTCAGAATAATCCCACTCTCTGGACAAAGGTCCAGAAAGAAGAGGATCCTTACTTAATTGAAACATTTAACCCACTGAAGTTAAGCAAATAAAATCTCCTTGGCTTTATGGACCTCCGTCTATTCCTACCCATTCCTGAGAGTTCTTGGTTTTTATCTTGGCTTTTGATTTCTTTCCTCTGAGAATTTCTCTTCTGCTTATGTGTAATTGCTCCTTTCACTAATACCCATAGCAATTTGTATTTCCTCTTTTATAACATATCACATTTGAATTTTTAGTCTTTCTTCCCCACTACTTGAAGACAGAGACAGTTTCTGCCTTCTTCATTACTAAATCCTAGCACCTTAGCACAATGTCTGATACATAGTAGATAATTTCCCTTGTTAGTGCATATGAGAATTTTGTTTTCAAAGTGAGTTTTATTAAAAATAAAACACATTGGATTCCAAAAGGAAGTTCAACAAAGAAATTACAAAAAGAAAAATTCAAATTTAGAAAGTATAGTCTTCTGTTCTAACACAGACTGATTGATGCCCAGGCTCATGAGATTGGTACCACAGCCTGCCTGAAGGTGCCACTCACCTAGAGTGACTCCTAGGTGCCATACACTTCTTTTGTATTCTTCCTTCCTTGAGGTCTCAGATATGTAAGCCAAGGGGAATATTGCACATAAATGGGATAACAGGGCTTTTTTATTTTTTGGATGAAGTACTGCCCTTTTCACCTGGTGCCTATCAGCAGTTGATTATCTGTTCATCTGCATGTAGCAGTTTGACCAAGGGTGGTGGCAGTCCTCTTCAGTCAATGAAGAACAAAAATCATGTATTATGCTTGTTTCCCCAGGGTCACTTCGTCCTAATTGTCTCCCTTGGAAATTTTGTTACGCTGCATAAAATTAAAAACTCCAAGTCAAGCTAAATTTTATATATCATTGAGAGAGATTTTTTTTTTAACATGTTCATTATTACTTGTTAGTATTTATGTTGTTCCTCTGATCAGAAGAAACAAGACTTTTGGGGAGCAGAATTTGAGGGGTGGAGTTAAGGGGAAGCTTTAAAAATCCCTGAATTCCACATGCTGCCACTACACTGGACTCATCAACTTCTGAGTTTTGGCTTCCTGGATCCATCTGCCCCTCCCCATGCCAGTTTTTGTCCTCGGCTTTTGATCTCTCTCTCTCTCCTTTTGCAATTTCTGCACAATATAAAGGTGCTCAGACAAGGGGTCAAGGTCTTTTGAAATCCACTGCTCCACTATGCACTAACCTAGCTGTTGATATGAGTGACTGTGTTTGTCCCATTCTAAGCTTGCAGAGGCCCTTCCTCATTCCCAAGGCTTACTATCAGCCAACTCCTGTTATCTACAGTAATTCCCCAACCTAGTGGCACACTTCTACTTCTTGGTTCTTAGGTCAGGCAGGTATCCAGCTATGGTTTAATTTAACATGGAGTTAGCCTGGGGCTCTTTCCTCATTGACCCGAGGCAGCATTAAATAATGGTACATTAAATAATGGTTCTTTTAGACTCTAGAACCCACAGAGCCTAGTCTCAAATCCTGGTTCTGCCACATACTCATCTCTCTGTGCTTCAACTTCCTTGTCTGGGAAAGACAGAACATTATCAACCACCTCCTAAAGGTGGGTACACACAATTAAAACATTTAGAACACACTTTGCAACATAGTAAGCACTTAGTAAGTTTAGTGAAAGTAACTCAGTCCTGTCAGGACTCTTGCCACCCCCGCAAGGTTCCTCTGTCCATGGGATTCTCCAGGCAAGAATACTGGAGTGGGTTGCCATTTCCTTCTCCACGGAATCTTCCCGATCCAGGAATCGAGCCCATGTCTCCTGCATTGTAGGCAGGTTCTTTACTGACTGAGCTAGGAGGGAAGCCCTAGGCACTTAGTGTTTGTTAACAATTATTACTGTGAGTTGGCCCATGACCTTACCTGAGGGAGGTCCCCATTACTGCTACCAAACTAACAATTCAGCAGATGTTTCTTCAGTGGTCATAGTGTACCAGCCACTGTGCTAGGACAAATGTAGAGACAGACTAGAAACTAATGCTGCCTCTGTTTCTCATGAGCTACTTTTGATCTATAGATGGTAATAATGGCAAAGGAATAGATGGTCCTTCACTGTTGTCACCATTGACTCTTGAATCCAAGAAAGAATGTTTACCCTTTGACTTCTAATATTATCCTATACGAATCTGTTTTTTTTCTGAGAAAATACAGATTCGTGGTCATCAATCACGATCTTCCTTTTCTCCCCCTCAAATTTGCCAGGGATTGTCAAGATTATATCTTTTCCTATTTTCCTATAATTAAAAAACAAAACAAAAACGTTTGTGTCTTTTCCAAATTCTTCGCTCTCCAAATTTCTAGAAATTGTAACTTTGGAACTTGAAATTACTTTGGTCCTATTTCCCCCTCTGGCATTGATGTGGTGGTTTGTCAGTATGTGTGTATTTGCCCTTTGGCTCTAATGAGATGTGGAAAGGTGAGCTGTAATCAGAAAAGTATGAGTGAATTTACCATTGCATACACAGTATATACTTATCTAAGTGTCTTTCTTAGCAGTTGTTTCCCAAACCCAGCTGAATTTTATCTCTGACTTGCAATCATAGTGAAATAATGCAGAAAGGAGACAAAATTTTTCAAATGTTCTGTCCAGAAAATAACAAGAACTTTTTAAAAACAAAATAATGAAGTTCTAGTATAAATAATGCTTGAGAGAAAAAAAGGGGGTATTAAAAAAGATATGTGGGAGACCTGGGTTCAATCCCTGGGTCAGAAAGATCCCCTAGAGGAGGGCATGGCAATCCACTCCTGTATTCTTGCCTGGAGAATCCCCATGGACAGAGGAGCCTGGCGGGCTACAGTCCATGGGGTCGCAAAGAGTTGGACATGACTGAATGAATAAGTCGTGAATTAATTAAAAATAAAGAACAATCCTTTGTTCTGCTTTATCACTCTTCACCCAAAACCAAGACATTTTGTTGATTGGTATGCTCTGATAGATACTCTGTCTTCTAAGGGGAGGAGGAGTCATAGACAGCTTCTGTGCTCAGCAGTAGGAATATGAAAATGGAGATGTGTGGTGCTCTGGGACAAAGATTAAAGTCTCTGAGGTAGCACTGGGTAACTGTGGATCAGCCCTGGTTCACCATGATATCTTTGCCTTCTGTTTTGAGTTCCTTGGTGATTCAGAAATATTCTCTCTCTCTCTCTCTCTCTACCCTTTATCTAATCAGCCACAATAAATTGTAACTGTCAACCAGAGAACAATATATTTATAGCCAAGGAAAGGTAAGTACTTGGTGCAGTAGCAACGAAAATTCATTTTGCTATGTGTAGGTCTGTCACACCATCTTCAAATTTCTTTCCCTTTTAGAATCGGCTCACTCTTTTCTCTCTATAAAGTAAATCATTATTTGCCAATGAGACCATATTATTTTTAGTAAGTCATGAATATTTCAATAGTCTTTAGAAACACAATCATCCTACCAAAAGTATTATTAGAATGGCTACTATACTTGAGGCTATATAAGCCAGAGCAATCAGATATAATGAATTTATAAATTGGATGGTAAAAGTGAACACTCTTCTGGATTCCAGTTCCCAGTCCAGGGAACATAGGAGGCAAACAAATTTAAAAGAAGGGAAAGTACATGGTCAGGAAACTGGTTTCTAGATCCTGTCCTGTGCAACTTCAGGAGAATGGTGATACTTTTACCAACTACTTACCATGCCCGCTCAAAGATATCATGATCTGACATGGGAAAGTGCTTTGGACTTTTCAGAAAAACAGTGCTACGAAACTTTGAAACATTATTATCATTAGGATTATTATTGTCATCATTCTTATATTTGGTACTTACCATTATTGATGCTTCTTTCATCAGTTCAGTTCAGTTCAGTTCAGTGGCTCAGTCATGTCCGACTCTTTGTGACCCCATGAATCACACCACACCTGGCCTCTCTGTGCATCACCAACTCCCGGAGTTCACTCAGACTCACGTCCATCGAGTCAGTGATGCCATCCAGCCATCTCATCCTCTGTCGTCCCCTTCTCCTCCTGCCCCCAATCCCTCCCAGCATAAGAGTCTTTTCCAATGAGTCAACTCTTCACATGAGGTGGCCAAAGTACTGGAGTTTCAGCTTTAGCATCATTCCTTCCAAAGAAATCCCAGGGCTGATCTCCTTCAGAATGGACTGGTTGGATTTCCTTGCAGTCCAAGGGACTCTCAAGAGTCTTCTCCAACACCACAGTTTAAAAGCATCAATTCTTCAGCGCTCAGCCTTCTACACAGTCCAACTCTCACATCCATACATGACCACTAGAAAAACCATAGCCTTGACTAGACGGACCTTTGTTGGCAAAGTCATGTCTCTGCTTTTGAATATGCTATCTATGTTGGTCATAACTTTCCTTCCAAGGAGTAAGTGTCTTTTAATTTCATGGCTGCAGTCACCATCTGCAGTGATTTTGGAGCCCAGAAAAATGAAGTCTGACACTGTTTCCACTGTTTCCCCATCTATTTCCCATGAAGTGATGGGACCAGATGCCATGATCTTCATTTTCTGAATGTTGAGTTTTAAGCCAACTTTTTCATTCTCCTCTTTCACCTTCATCAAGAGTCTTTTTAGTTCCTCTTCACTTTCTGCCATAAGGATGGTGTCATCTGCATATCTGAGGTTATCGATATTTCTCCCAGCAATCTTGATTCCAGCTTGTGCTTCTTCCAGCCTAGCATTTCCCATGATGTACTCTGCATGTAAGTTAAATAAGCAGGGTGACAATATACAACCTTCATGAACTCCTTTTCCTATTTGGAACCAGTCTGTTGTTCCATGTCCAGTTCTAACTGTTGCTTCCTGACCTGCATACAGATTTCTCAAGAAGCAGGTGACGTGGTCTGGTATTCCCATCTCTTTCAAAATTTTCCACAGTTTATTGTGATGCACACAGTCAAAGGCTTTTGCATAGTCAATAAAGCAGAAATAGATGTTTTTCTGGAACTCTCTTGCTTTTTTGATGATCCAGCGAATGTTGGCAATTTGGTCTCTGGTTCCTCTGCCTTTTCTAAAACCAGCTTGAACATATGGAAGTTCACAGTTCACGTATTGCTGAAGCCTGATTTTGAGAATTTTGAGCATTACTTTACTAGCGTGTGAGATGAGGGCAATTGTGCGGTAGTTTGAGCATTCTTTGGCATTGCCTTTCTTTGGGATTGGAATGAAAACTGACCTTTTCCAGTCCTGTGGCCACTGCTGAGTTTTCCAAATTTGCTGGCATATTGAGTGCAGCACTTACACAGCGTCATCTTTCAGGATTTGAAATAGCTCAACTGGAATTCCATCACCTCCACAGGCTTTGTTCGTAGTGATGCTTTCTAAGGCCCACTTAACTTCACATTCCAGGATGTCTGGCTCTAGGTGAGTGATCACACCATCGTGATTATCTGGGTGATGAAGATCTTTTTTGTACAGTTCTTCTGTGTATTCTTGCCACCTCTTCTTAATATCTTCTGCTTCTGTTAGGTCCATACCATGTCTGTCCTTTATCGAGCCCATCTTTGCATGAAATGTTCCCTTGGGATCTCTAATTTTCTTGAAGAAATCTCTAGTCTTTCCCATTCTGTTGTTTTCCTCTATTTCTTTGCATTGATCGCTGAGGAACGCTTTCTTATCTCTCCTTGCTATGCTTTGGAACTCTGCATTCAGATGCTTATAGCTTTCTTTTTCTCCTTTGCTTTTCGCTTCTCTTCTTTTCACAGCTATTTGTAAGGCCTCCCCAGACAGCCATTTTGCTTTTTTGCATTTCTTTTCCATGGGGATGGTCTTGATCCCTGTCTCCTGTACAAGTCACGAACCTCCGTCCATAGTTCATCAGGCACTCTATCAGATCTAGTCCCTTAAATCTATTTCTCACTTCCACTGTACAATCATAAGGGATTTGATTTAGGTCATACCTGAATGGTCTAGTGGTTTTCCCTATTGTCTTCAATATAAGTCTGAATTTGGCAATAAGGAATTCATGATCTGAGCCACAGTCAGCTCCTGGTCTTATTTTTGTTGACTGTATAGAGCTTCTCCATCTTTGGCTGCAATGAATATAATCAATCTGATTTCAGTGTTGACCATATGGTAATGTCCACGTGTAGAGTCTTCTCTTGTGTTGCTGGAAGACGGTGTTTGCTATGACCAGTGCATTTTCTTGGCAAAACTCTATTGGTCTTTGCCCTGCTTCATTCCGTATTCCAAGGCCAAATTTGCCTGTTACTCCAGGTGTTTCTTGACTTCCTACTTTTGCATTCCAGTCCCCTATAATGAAAAAGACATCTTTTTTGGGTGTTAGTTCTAAAACGTCTTGTAGGTCTTCATAGAACCGTTCAACTTCATCTTCTTCAGCGTTACTGGTTGGGGCATAGACTTGGATTACTGTGATATTGAATGTTTTGTGTTGGAAACAAACAGAGATCATTCTGTCGTTTTTGAGATTGCATCCAAGTACTGCAGTGTTCTTGCCTTGAGAATCCCAGGGATGGGGGAGCCTGGTGGGCTGCTGTCTATGGGGTCGCACAGAGTCGGACATGACTAAAGCGACTTAGCAGCAGCAGCAGCACTGCATTTCAAACTCTTTTGTTGACCATGATGGCTACTCATTTCTTCTGAGGGATTCCTGCCCGCTGTAGTAGATATAATGGTCATCTGAGTTAAGTGCACCCATCCCAGTCCATCTTAGTTCGCTGATTCCTAGAATGTCGATGTTCACTCTTGCCATCTCTTGTTTGACCACTTCCAATTTGCCTTGCTTCATGGAATTGACATTCCAGGTTCCTATGCAATATTGCTCTTTACAGCATTGGACCTTGCTTCTGTCACCAGTCACATCCACAACTGGGTATTGTTTTTGCTTTGGCTCCATCCCTTCATTCTTTCTGGAGTTATTTCTCCACTGATCTCCAGTAGCATATTGGGCACCTACTGACCTGGGCAGTTCCTCTTTCAGTGTCCTATCGTTTTGCCTTTTCATATTGTTCGTGTGGTTCTCAAGGCAAGAATACTGAAGTGGTTTGCCATTCCCTTCTCCAGTGGACCACATTCTGTCAGACCTCTCCACCATGACCCGCCCATCTTGGGTGGCCTCAGGGGCATGGTTTAGCTTCATTGAGGTTAGGGGCGGCGGCTTAGAGGAGCTACCCCGCATCCGAGACCAGGGTGGCAACAAGGAGGACCTTCTTTCATCAGAGAAACTCAAATAAGATCGATAAAGAGACACATATGTATTCATATAGCATATCTCTAGGAAAATTCAATAATTCCAATATACAAAATAAGTAACTAGCTTAAGTTTTCAAACGAGCTAGTAGATGACCCAGAACCAGAATTTCATTCCAGTTCTTATAAGTATATATCCCATTTCTCAGAGCAACAGCATATGTAACTCATCCCCTGGCTTTTAAAACTCACATTCTAGTATGTCTTGCATACCTATACTTCCACTTTAAAAATTTGACTAGCTTTTTAAATTAATCATCAACTTTACAAAGGTAGTAAGTGAATGAGATTACTTTCAACTTCTCTTAAGGGGACAACTCAGCCTGACCACAACAGTTTCCTAATTATAGAGAGGGAGAGGGAGAGAGAGAAAGAGATTTATTTTAAGGAACTGGTTCATGCAATTTGTGAGACTTGATGAGTCCAAAATCTAACAGGGTAGGCTGGCAGGCTGAGACTTGGGTAAGAGTTGCAGTCTGGTGGCAGAATTTCTTGTTTCAAGGAGATCAGTCTTTGTTTTAGTAAGACTTTCACTGCTTGGGTGAGGCCTACCCACATTATGGACAGTAACCTGCTTTACAAAGTCCACCAATTTAAATGTTAATCTCATCCAAAACACACCTTCACAGAAACACCCAGAAAAATCCAGGCAGTGTGGCCTTGGCAAGTTAAAGCAAAAAAATCATCATCATCATCACAGCTGCTTTGATGATATTCAGACTCAGGTGGATGGTTTAGTGGCGTTAAACAAATACTATTTTTTTAATTATCTTAATTCTGAACACTTTATATTCTATTCAGAGATAAAGTATAAAAAACAACCACTGGAATAAAATTTTTAAAAAGATACGCACGTTAGTTAGCTTCCCCAAATCTCAGCTGCCTCATTTTTTCCTGCAATGAAAACATTGTTTAAAGTGAAAACTTTCAGTTCAGTTCAGTTGCTCAGTTGTGTCCGACTCTTTGTGACCCCATGAACCACAGCACACCAGGCCTCCCTGTCCATACCAACTCCCAGAGTCCACCCAAACCCATGACCATTGAGTTGGTGATGCCATCCAACCATCTCATCCTCTGTCGTCCCCTTCTCCTCCTGCCCTCAATCTTTCCCAGCATCAGGGTCTTTTCCAATGAGTCAGCTCTTCGCATCAGGTGGCCAAAATATTGGAGTTTCAGCTTCAAAATCAATCCTACCAAAGAACACCCAGGACTGATCTCCTTTAGGATGGACTGGTTGGATCTCCTTGCAGTCCAAGGGACTCTCAAGAGTCTTCTCCAACATAACAGTTCAAAAGCATCAATTCTTCGGTGCTCAGCTTTCTTTATAGTCCAACTCTCACATCCATACATGACCACTGGAAAAACCATAGCCTTAACTAGACGGACCTTTGTTGACAAAGTAATGTCTCTGCTTTTGCATATGCTATCTAGGTTGGTCATAACTTTCCTTCCAAGGAGTAAGCATCTTTTAATTTCATGGCTGCAATCACCATCTGCAGTGATTTTGGAGGCCAGAAAAATAAAGTCTGACACTGTTTCCCGTCCATTTGCCATGAAGTGATGGGACCAGGTGCCATGATCTTAGTTTTCTGAATGTTGAGCTTTAAGCCAACTTTTTAACTCTCCTCTTTCACTTTCATGAAGAGGCTCTTTAGTTCTTCTTCACTTTCTGCCATAAGGGTGGTGTCATCTGCATATCTGAGGTTATTGATATTTCTCCCAGCAATCTTGATTCCAGCTTGTGCTCCATCCAGTCCAGCGTTTCTCATGATGTACTCTGTATATAAGTTAAATAAGCAGGGTGACAATATACAGCCTTGATGTACTCCTTTTCTAATTTGGAACCAGTCTGTTGTTCCATGTCCGGTTCTAACTATTGCTTCCTGACCTGCATACAGGTTTCTCAAGAGACAATCAGGTGGTCTGGTATTCCCATCTCTCTCAGAATTTTCCACAGTTTATTGTGATGCACACAGTCAAAGGCTTTGGCATAGTCAATAAAGCAGAAATAGATGTTTTTCTGAAACTCTCTTGCTTTTTTGATGATCCAATGGATGTTTGCAATTTGATCTCTGGTTCCTCTGCCTTTTCTAAAGCCAGCTTGAACATATGGAAGTTCATGGTTCACGTATTGCCAAAGCCTGTCTTCAAGAATTTTGAGCATTACTTTACTAGCGTGTGAGAAGAGTGCAATTGTGCAGTAGTTTGAGCATTCTTTGGCATTGCCTTTCTTTGGGGTTGGAATGAAAACTGACCTTTTCCAGTCCTGTAGCCACTGCTGAGTTTTCCAAATTTTGCTGGCATATTGAGTGCAACACTTTCATAGCATCATCTTCCAGGATTTGAAATAGCTCAACTGGAATTCCATCACCTCCACTAGCTTTGTTCATAGTGATGCATCCTAAGGCCCACTTGAGTTCACATTCCAGGATGTCTGGCTCTTGGTGAGTGATCACACCATCGTGATTATCTGGGTCGTGAAGATCTTTTTTGTACAGTTCTGTGTATTCTTGCCACCTCTTCTTAATATCTTCTGCTCCTGTTGCTGCTGCTAAGTCACTTCAGTCGTGTCCGACTCTGTGCAACCTCTTAGACGGCAGCCCACCAGGCTCCCCCGTCCCTGAGATTCTCCAGGCAAGAATACTGAAGTGGGTTGCCATTTCCTTCTCCAATGCATGAAAATTAAAAGTAAAGTGAAGTCGCTCAGTCGTGTCCAACTGTTAGCGACCCCATGGATTGCAGTCCACCAGGCTCCTCCGTCCATGGGATTTTCCAGGCAAGAGTACTGGAGTGGGTTGCCATTAGATCCCTACTATTTCTGTCCTTCATTGAGCCCATCTTTCCATGAAATGTTCCCTTGGTATCTCTAATTATCTTGAAGACATCTCTAGTCTTTCCCATTCTATTGTTTTCCTCTATTTCTTTGCATTGATCACTGTGGAAGGCTTTCTTATCTCCCCTTGCTATTCTTTGGAACTCTGCATTCAAATGGGTATCTCTTTCCATTTCTCCTTTGCTTTTTGCTTCTCTTCACAGCTATTTGTAAGGCCTCCTCAGACAGCCATTTTGCTTTTTTGCATTTCTTTTTCTTGGTTCCTGTCTCCTGTACAATGTCACGAACCTCCGTCCATAGTTCATCAGGCACTCTGTCTATCAGATCTAGTCCCTTAAATCTATTTCTCACTTCCACTGTATAATCATAAGGGATTTGATTTAGGTCATACCTGAATGGTCTAGTGGTTTTCTCCACTTTCTTCAATTTCAGTCCGAATTTGGCAATAAGGAGTTCATGATCTAAGCCACAGTCAGCTCCTGGTCTTGTTTTTGCTGACTGTATAGAGCTTCTCCATCTTTGGCTGCAATGAATATAATCAATCTGATTTCAGTGTTGCCCATCTAGTGATGTCTTTGTGTAGAGTCTTCTCTTGTGTTGTTGGAAGAGGGTGTTTGCTATGACTAGTGCGTTCTCTTGGAAGAACTCTATTAGCCTTTGCCCTGCTGCATTTCGTACTTCAAGGCCAAATTTGCCTGTTACTCCAGGTGTTTCTTGACTTCCTACTTTTGCATTCCAGTCCCCTATAATGAAAAAGACATCTTTTTTGGGTCTTAGTTCTAGAAGGTCTTGTAGGTCTTCATAGAACTGTTCAACTTCAGCTTCTTCAGCGTTACTGGTTGGGGCATAGACTTGGATTACCATGATATTGAATGTTTTGTGTTGGAAACAAACAGAGATCATTCTGTCGTTTTTGAGATTGCATCCAAGCACTGCATTTCAGACTCTTTTGTTGACCATGATGGTTACTCCATTTGTTCTAAGGGATTCCTGCCCACAGTAGTAGATATAATGGTCATCTGAGTTAAACTCACCCATTCCAGTCCATCTTAGTTCTCTGATTCCTAGAATGTCGACATTCACTCTTGGCATTTCCTGTTTGACCGCTTCCAATTTGCCTTGATTCATGGACCTAATATTCCAGGTTCCTATGCAATATTGCTCTTTACAGCATCAGACCTTGCTTCTATCACCAGTCACATCCACAACTAGGTTTTGTTTTTACTTTGGCTGCATCCCTTCATTCTTTCTGGAGTTATTTCTCCCTTCATCACCAGTAGCATATTGGGCACCTACCAACCTGGGTAGTTCATCTTTCAGTGTCCTGTCTTTTGCCTTTTCATGCTGTTCATGGGGTTCTCAAGGTAAGAATACTGAAGTGGTTTGCCATTCCCTTCTCCAGTGACCACATTCTGTCAGACCTCTCCACCATGACCCATCCATCTTTGGTGGCCCCACATGGCATGGCTTAGTTTCATTGAGAGACCAGGCTGTGGTCCATGTGATCAGATTGGCTAGTTGTCTGTGATTGTGGTTTCAGTCTGTATGCCCTCTGATGCCCTCTCTCAGTACCTACCGTCTTACTTGGTTTTCTCTTACCTTGGACGTGGGGTCTCTCTCCACGGCTGCACCAGCAAAGTGCAGCCGCTGCTCCTTACCTTGGATATGGGGTAGCTCCTCTCAACCACCGCCCCTGACCTTGGACGTGGGGTCTCTCTCCATGGCTGCTCCAGCAAAGCACAGCCGCCGCTCCTTACCTAAAGTGAAAACTTTAGCACTTTACAAAATATTATCATATACATAACCTACGTGCTGGACATGTGTACTTACTGCCCTCAAAAATATGATTAAATACTTGGTTTATTGCCCTGAAGTGTCTATTTCAGATTGATAATTTGCATTTTCAAGAACAGTGATTCTTTAACTGCATTGTTTTAGCATACTCTTTGCCATTAGTAGTAAGATGTACTGTGAATAAGTATCATCACTAATAAAAAAAGTATATAAAGTACCAAAGTTTGCAAATTATTTCCTTATTTAAAAAATTAGAGTGGATGCAATATTATCACTATAATAACATTCTTAGTAACTTGCATTCATATATGCTTTTTTACTTTGGAAAGAAAGGAATACTAGGAATCGCACATGAAGACTGTATCATCTAAGTTGCCATTAAGAATTTCTTTGGGCCATGCCACACAGTTTTCATGATCTTGAACCTGGGCCACTGCAGTGAAAGTATGAGTCCAGGGAATTCCCAACTACTAGTAATCTTGATCACTTTTAAGTAGTTTTTCTTGCAGGTTAACATTACCCATTCTCTAAATGTATTCTTTCTAAAGTAAATTATGGGGAATTCCCTGGTGGTGCTGTGGTTAGGACCCCATAGTTCCACTGCAGGGGTCCCAGGTTCCATCCCTTGTTAGGGAACTAAGATCCCTCAAGGCACCGGCATGCACCCCCCCAAAAAAAATTATGAAATACAGTGAACTGAAAGTATTAGTCATCCTCCTCTACTTAGAGATCAGGTGTGTCTCTGGCCCATCTAATACAGAAAATTTTCTCCTGAAATGGGCTTCCCACTTCCAACTTACAAGTCCAATATCCAAAGGAATACAAGGTATCCATTTTGACGAAGTTAAACGTGGGCATCTGACATGCTACTATCTATCCCTTTAAGAACTTTATAAACTAAACACTAGTTTAGACTTTTGACATAGAAAAGAAGTGGCAAAGGGAAAAATATTAACAGACAGGGTCTTGGTTTATTTCATTCTGTTGGCCTAACAATATGCATCATAAGTAAGACAATCACATACCTTTACCTGGTATAGTTGTAGTTTATGCCCTGTCTCCCAACACAGTCATTAATGACACCCTTTCTTACCCAAAGCATAAAGTGCTTACAAGTGTTTATTTATATATAATCATCAACACAATGGATATGAACTTGAGCAAACTCCAGGAGATAGTGGAGGACAGGGAAGCCTGATACGCTATAGTTCATGGCATTGCAAAGAGTCAGACACGCCTTAGCAACTGAACGATAATGACAACCCAATTTCTAGTACCATATACAGCATGCATTATATGCTCGCTAAATATTTATGAAATGAATAAATTGATGATCCAAGTAGAGAATGACCTGTGAAACAGAATTCCAAGAATTTAGCTCTGCACTAAAATGCTTTGAGCACTGAAGTGGGCTGAATGGCAGTCCCAGAAGGTATGCCCATGTATAACCCATGAAACTTGTGGATATTACCTTATGTGGCAAAAGATATAAAGTTTAGGATCTCAAGAGAAGGAGTGTATCCTGAATTATCTGAGTGCAATCGTTTGTATCCTCATAAGAGAGAATCAGAGGGAGTTGTGTGACATGCACACAGAGCAGGCAGTGTGAAGACAGAACAGAGAGAAATGTAGCCACAAACCAGAAGCTGGAAGAGACAAGAGATGGACTCTCCTCTAGAGCCTCCATAGGACTAATACAGCCCTACCGACACCTTGGTTTTGGACTTCAGACCTACAGAACTGTGAAGAAATTAATTCCTGTTGTTTTAAGCCACCTACTTTGGGACAGTTTGTTATGGTATACACAAGTAACTAATGTAAGCACCTTAAACACTGCATGCAAAAGTCATTTTTAAAGTGGAATATCCCTATTCCTATTATAATTACTCATGTTGCTATAGGAGGGATCTTGATCTATTTGGAAAAGAATGAGATTCTGCCACACACTAACAATTATTTTGGAAAAGTTACTCCTTTCAATTTCCCTATCTGTAAAATTGGGAAAATGACACTTCCCTACTTAACCCCACATGACTTGTACTGAGACTCAAATGAGAAAAGTATATTGTATTCAGTAAATATTTATTGATGGCTATCATATGCCAGGAACTATTCCAAGCAGTGTATATAAGGGATGTAACAGTGAACATGACAGACAAGTTACCTGCTGTCATTGAGCTTACATCCTAATGCAATAAGCAGATAATATATAAGAAAGAATGCAAAAAATTATTTCAGATAGTGATAAGAACTATGTAAAAAAATAAGCAGAGTAATGTGGTAACAGTGCCTAGAAGAGGAGACATTACATTGGGTGATCAAGGAAGTCTTTTCTAAAAAGCTTATTCAGCTGAGACCTAAATTTTGAAAAAGACCAGCCATGTGAAAAACTGGAATAAGAAATTTTGAGACAGTGGTATTTGAAAAACAAGTAGCCATATCCTTTGTATGTTTGAGGACTAGAAAGCTTTGCATGAACTGAATGTGTTTGAAGAATAGGGGAAAAAAAGCCAGTGTGACTGAAGCAGAGAGGTCAGACAAGGTCAGAATGATGGTCAAGGGCTGGATCATGTAAGGCTTTGCAGACCACAATGAGAAGTTTGGATTTTATTGTGGATGTAATGTACATCCATGATCAAGGGATCATGAGTGTGGTATTATCTGATTGACATTTTTAAAAAGATGGTATACTTGTGGGTAGAGAATGTAACGGAAAGCAAGAGATGAAGTTGAGAGACCTGTTAGGAGGCTATTGCAGGAATTCAGACTAGAGATAATGGTTAGATTCAAGGGAAAGCCATGTAGATCAAGAGAAGTGGACCAACTTAAGATATATTTTGGACATAGAACCAACAGAACTTTTGATGAATTGGATATGGGAGATGAGAGACAGAGGAATTAATTATGATTCGCAGGTTTCTGGCCTTAGCAACTGGCAGATGTTGATCAATGGAGGAAAACCTGTTCTGAACATGTTAAATTTGAAATGCCTATTATATATATCCATGGGGAAATTTCAGTAGCCAATTTGATATATATCTGTAGCTTGCATGGGGGGAGGGGTGAATCAGAGATGGAGATATGAATGTGGAAGCCATCATCATGTAAATGGTATTTACAGTCATAGGACAGATTACTTAGAGGGAAAGTACTTAGAGGGAAGGGGCATCCCAGGTGGCGCTAGTCTGCCAATGCAGGAGATGGAAGAGACGCCGGTTCGATCCCTGGGTTGGGAAGATCCTCTGGAGGAGGGCATGGCAATCCCACTCCAGTGTTCTTGCCTGGAGAATCCCATGGACAGAGGAGCAAAGTGTCAGACACAACTAAAGTGACTTAGCACACACACATGCAATCAGAGGGAAGAGAAGACCCAGAATAAATCCTCTGATACTTTAATATTTAGAGGCCAAGCAGAGGAGGAGAAGCCAACAGAGACAGCTGAATTTGTGAGGCGTCAATGAGATAGAAGAAAATCCTGGAAAGTGTAAAGCCATGAAAGCCAAGAGGAAAAGGAACAAATAAATGTGAAAAAGATAATATGCACAAATATTTTCTCAGCTCCTGCTGTGTGCAAAGAACTGTATAGAAAATACAAGAGAAGTGTTCCCCATTTCAAGGACCTTACAGTTTTGGAAGGGAGATGAAAATATGGCCCATAAAAATAATACACAGTACATAGCCTTCTAACTGATCCATCTCCAGGTTTGCCTTTCAATTGATTTCCATAAGCCACAATGTTAATTTTCCCTAAAACAGCACCCTGGTCAGTTAAAAGTGATCAGTTTTAAACCAAAACTAACATGATCACAAGAACTTTCTTTGCCCGTGTTCAGTTCAGTTCAGTCGCTCAGTCGTGTCCGACTCTTTGCGACCCCATGAATTGCAGCATGCCAGGCCTCCCTCTCCATCACCAACTCCCGGAATTCACTCAGACTCACGTCCATCGAGTCAGTGATGCCATCCAGCCATCCCATCCTCTGTCGTCCCCTTCTCCTCCTGCCCCCAATCCCCCCCAGCATCAGAGTCTTTTCCAATGAGTCAGCTCTTCGCATGAGGTGGCCAAAGTACTGGAGTTTCAGCTTTAGCATCATTCCTTCCAAAGATCCCAGGGCTGATCTCCTTCAGAATGGACTGGTTGGATCTCCTTGCAGTCCAAGGGACTCTCAAGAGTCTTCTCCAACACCACAGTTCAAAAGCATCAATTCTTCAGCACTCAGCTTTCTTCACAGTCCAACTCTCACATCCATACATGACCACAGGAAAAACCATAGCCTTGACTAGACGGACCTTTGTTGGCAAAGTAATGTCTCTGCTTTTGAATATGCTATCTAGGTTGGTCATAACTTTCCTTCCAAGGAGTAAGTGTCTTTTAATTTCATGGCTGCAGTCCCAAAACATCATTCTAGCATTCAAGAAAGGAAGGCCCCAGCTTCATTCCCCATTATTCCCTTAATAAAATCTCACAGCATTTTGTCCTGGTTGTTCAGTTTAGCATTGATTTGATCCTTTCCTGCTCTTACATGTATTTGGAGTATGTATCTTTTTTGTCTAGATCGTGAGCTCTTTGAAAACAGAGATTAAGCCCAAGCTCCTTGCCTAGCCGTTAGTAGATTAATTTATTAGCATTATTTTCTCCTGCCAAGTAGAAAAAGACCACGCAAATTTGGTCATATAAAATACAGAAGATGGGTGAAAAAAAAATACAGAAGATGGGTGTTATAATGGAGCAAAATTTGAGTACCATAGAACTAGATTATGAATAACGAAAAATGGAGGAAGGATATGTCCAGGAACAGGGAAGTAGTCTGAAACCAGATTACAAAAGGAATTTAGGCCAAACAAAGGGGTCCTGATGCTAACTTAGGGGAAACCTACTGCGGTTTTTCAGCAGGGTTCTTAAATATTTATACCTATATTTCAGAAATGAAATAGTAAAGGGGATAAATAAGAATGGCCTCAAAATTACAACCAATGGAGCATTAGTGGGAATGAATTTTTGGAGGCAGCAATACCACCTGAACTGGCTCTATGAGAGATGACTGAGTGGGAATGGTGAAAAGGCCATCAGAAGAGGTATGATAGGGCCCACATATGAAGGGTTTGAAAGCCAGGCAAAGGCATTTGAACTGGGATCCCTAGGTTTTAATGCCTATTTCCCTACTTTGGCAGACTCCTTAATTACTTGTAGAACCCAGTTTCCTTTTCCTAGGGTTTTCTTTAATTTCATGCAGCCATGAAATTAAAAGACCCTTGCTCCTTGGAATAAAACTATGACAAACCTAGACTGCATATTAAAAAGTAGAGACATTACTTTGCCAACATAGGTCCATATAATCAAAGCTATGGTCTTTCCTGTTTGACCACTTCCAGTTTGCCTTAATTCATGAACCTAACATTCCAGGTTCCTATGTGAGATGGCAAGAGTGAACATTGACATTCTAGGAATCAGCGAACTAAAATGGACTGGAATGGGTGAATTTAACTCAGATGACCATCATATCTACTACTGTGGGCAGGAATCCCTTAGAACAAATGGAGTAGCCATCATGGTCAACAAAAGAGTCCGAAATGCAGTACTTGGATGCAATCTCAAAAACGACAGAATGATCTCTGTTCGTTTCCAAGGCAAACCATTCAATATCACAGTAATCCAAGTCTATGCCCCAACCAGTAACTCTGAAGAAGCTGAACTTGAACGGTTCTATGAAGACCTACAAAACCTTTTAGAACTAACACCCCAAAAAAGATGTCCTTTTCATTATAGGGGACTGGAATGCAAAAGTAGGAAGTCAAGAAACACCTGGAGTAACAGGCAAATTTGGCCTTGGAATATGGAATGAAGCAGGGCAAAGGCTAATAGAGATTTGCCAAGAAAATGCACTGGTCATAGCAAACACCGTCTTCCAACTACACAAGAGAAGACTCTACACATGGACATCACCATATGGTCAACACTGAAATCAGATTGATTGTATTCATTGCAGCCAAAGATGGAGAAGCTCTATACAGTCAGAAAAAAACAAGACCAGGAGCTGACTGTGGCTCAGATCATGAACTCCTTATTGCCAAATTCAGACTTAAATTGAAGAAAGTAGGGAAAACCACTAGACCATTCAGGTATGACCTAAATCAAATCCCTTATGATTATACAGTGGAAGTGAGAAATAGATTTAAGGGACTAGATCTGATAGACACAGTGCCTGATGAACTATGGACGGAGGTTCGTGACTTGTACAGGAGACAGGGATCAAGACCATCCCCGTGGAAAAGAAATGCAAAAAAGCAAAATGGCTGTCTGGGGAGGCCTTACAAATAGCTGTGAAAAGAAGAAAAGTGAAAAGCAAAGGAGAAAAGGAAAGATATAAGCATCTGAATGCAGAGTTCCAAAGAATAGCAAGGAGAGATAAGAAAGCCTTCCTCAGCGATCAATGCAAAGAAATAGAGGAAAACAACAGAATGGGAAAGACTAGAGATTTCTTCAAGAAAATTAGAGATCCCAAGGGAACATTTCATGCAAAGATGGGCTCGATAAAGGACAGACATGGTATGGACCTAACAGAAGCAGAAGATATTAAGAAGAGGTGGCAAGACTACACAGAAGAACTGTACAAAAAAGAGCTTCACGACCAAGATAATCACGATGGTGTGATCACTCACCTAGAGCCAGACATCCTGGAATGTGAAGTCAAGTGGGCCTTAGAAAGCATCACTATGAACAAAGCTAGTGAAGGTGATGGAATTCCAGTGGAGCTATTTCAAATCCTGAAAGATGATGCTGAGAAAGTGCTGCACTCAATATGCCAGCAAATTTGGAAAACTCAGCAGTGGCCACAGGACTGGAAAAGGTCAGTTTTCATTCCAATCCCAAAGAAAGTTAATGCCAAAGAATGCTTAAACTACAATTGCACTCATCTCACACGCTAGTAAAGTAATGCTCAAAATTCTCAAAATCAGGCTTCAGCAATACATGAACTGTGAACTTCCTGATATTCAAGCTGGTTTTAGAAAAGGCAGAGGAACCAGAGATCCAATTGTCAACATCCACTGGATCATCGAAAAAGCAAGAGAGTTCCAGAAAAACATCTATTTCTGCTTTATTGACTATGCCAAAGCCTTTGACTGTGTGGATCACAATAAACTGTGGAAAATTCTGAAAGAGATGGGAATACCAGACCACCTGACCTGCCTCTTGAGAAACCTATATGCAGGTCAGGCAGCAACAGTTAGAACTGGACATGAAACAACAGACTGGTTCCAAATAGGAAAAGGAGTACGTCGAGGCTGTATCTTGTCACCCTGCTTATTTAACTTATATGCAGAGTACATCATGAGAAACGCTGGGCTGGATGAAACACAAGCTGGAATCAAGATTGCTGGGAGAAATATCAATAACCTCAGATATGCAGATGACACCACCCTTATGGCAGAAAATGAAGAGGAACTAAAAAGCCTCTTGATGAAAGTGAAAGAGGAGTGAAAAAGTTGGCCTAAAGCTCAACATTCAGAAAACTAAGATCATGGCATCTGGTCCCATCACTTCATGGGAAATAGATGGGGAAACAGTGGAAACAGTGTCAGACTTTATTTTTCTGGGCTCCAAAATCACTGCAGATGGTGATTGCAGCCATGAAATTAAAAGATGCTTACTCCTTGGAAGGAAAGTTATGACAACCTAGATAGCATATTCAAAAGCAGAGACATTACATTGCCAACAAAGGTCCGTCTAGTCAAGGCTATGGTTTTTCCTGTGGTCATGTATGGATGTGAGAGTTGGACTATAAAGAAAGCTGAGTGCCAAAGAATCGATGCTTTTGAACTGTGGTGTTGGAGAAGACTCTTGAGAGTCCCTTGGACTGCAAGGAGATCCAACCAGTCCATTCTGAAGGAGATCAGCCCTGGGATTTCTTTGGAAGGAATGATGCTAAAGCTGAAACTCCAGTACTTTGGCCACCTCATGTGAAGTGTTGACTCATTGGAAAAGACTCTAATGCTGGATGGGATTGGGGGCAGGAGGAGAAGGGGACGACAGAGGATGGATGGCTGGATGCCATCACTGACTCAATGGACGTGAGTCTGAGTGAACTCCAGGAGTTGGTGATGGAGAGGGAGGCCTGGCGTGCTGCAATTCATGGGGTCGCAAAGAGTCGGACACGACTGAGTGACTGAACTGAACTGATGATCTTTCCAGTAATCAGGTATAGATGTGACAGTTGGACCATAAAGAAGGCTGAGTGCCAAAGAATTGATGCTTTTGAACTGTGGTGCTGGAGAAGACTGTCCAAGAAGTCCCTTGGACAGCAAGGAGATCAAACCTAGTCAATCTTAAAGGAAATCAACAATGAATATTCATTGGAGGGACTGATGCTGAAGCTGAAGCTCTAGTACTTTGGCCACCTGATGTAAAGAGCTGACTCATTGGAAGAGACCCTGATGCTGGGAAAAACTGAAGGCAGTAAGAGAAGGGAATGACAGAGGACAAGATACTTTGATGGCATCACCAACTGAATGGACATAAATTTTAGCAAACCCTGGGAGATGGTGAAGGACAGGGAAGCCTGACGTGGGGTCACAAAGAGTTGGACACAAGTGAGCGACTGAACAACAACAACAGTTTTCTTCAGCTGTACATGTTTTCATTTTCTATAATACTATGACCTGTAACGGTGTTTCTCAAACCTTGACTGCACACTAGTCACTTGAAGAGCTTTAAAAGCTGTTGATGTCTGGATCCTACTCTGAGAGATTTGGTATGTCTAGTCTTGGATGCAGCCTGGACTTGAAGAGTTTTAAAATATTCCCCCAGGAGACTGCTGTGCAACCAAGGTTGAGATCAAACTGATGTAGAAAATAGTGAAGCACTAAAATTCTTTTAAGAATGATAATAATACATTGTGTTGTGGTGGGGAGTGTTTTAAAGGAGACCAATATGAGTACACAGCTAAGAAGGAAAAGATTCTAGGAGAACAACTGGAATTTTTCAATCATTCAGGAGGAACAGTTGCTAAGGCTAACCTTAGCATGCATGCAGTGACACTGTAGGAAAGAAGATGAATGTAGGAAGATTATTATTTAGAGGGAAGTAACACAAGGACTTAGTAATTGAATGTCATACCTGATCAAAGGGAAAGAGAAAATGTAGAGTCAAGTTTCTAGTATAGAAGAATCCTTAGCAAAACTAAAGTAGTTATGAAATAGTTGGATAATCAATATTATTGATAATTTGGTAACTGACATTATGTAATTACTACATCAGGGACTATGCTGTGTGCTTTACATACATTATCTTATTTAATCTTTACAACTCTGTAAATACAGCTATTCCCACTTAATAGATTCAGAAACTAAGAAGAGAGAGCAGTTAAATTTGCCCAAAGTTACACAGTAAGTGGCAGAGAAGATATTTGTACTAAATGGTCTATTCCTTTTCCTTTAATAGGAAGATAATCAGTTAATACCAAGTCTGTTGCATTTGAACAAATAACAAAAAAGAAAACTGGCTATAAGAGGCCATGAATGCATGTTCAGTTGTACTGTACTGCCAGGCTCCTCTGTCCATGGACTTTCCCAGATAAGAATACTGGAGTGGGTTGCCATTTTCTACTCCAGAGGGTCTTCTACTTCAAGGGATCTTCCCAACCCAAGGATCAAACCAGAGACTCTTGTGTCTCCTGCATCGGCAGGCAGATTCTTTACCACTCTGCACAACCTGGCCTATGAGTGAATCAAGTCAGTTTCACTGTGGTGGAATTTCAGGCCAGTATTGCCATATTTTAAGATTTTTTTCATTAAAAGATGGAAATTTAGATTTGTATGGAAAAATCTCATAAAATTTCAATGTCAACTAATGCAAATGTTTAAAATTACCATGTGGCCTAAACTAAATATGGCTACAAGTTTGTGTTTCTGATAAACAGGCGTTAGAAACTCAGAATTCTAATAAGAGATCTGAGCTAGGGATGTATGACTGGGGAATCCTTAAGCACAGAGAGGATAGCAGACACTTTAGAAGTTAGAATGTTATAATAATAAAAAACATTTGATATTATTAAAATAATGCAATTATCTGTAAGTTAACAATTCAGGACTCTAAGATCTTCTCAATCTTTAGAAAACTAACATAAAATATAAGTGTTAAAACTAGCAGATTGAAGTGGGTGTATTTAAAATTCAATTTCCTATAAACTGAAAGCTAAATTCCAGATGACTTGAATTTTCATACATCCATGATGTGATGGAAACATTTCAAAATATGAATGTCTTATGTCTCCCACCTATTGAATATTGAAAGGTAATTTAAAGATTATATTTTATCCATATTTCTACTTTACTCCTCTTAGCCCAGTTTCTACATACACTTATCCTTCAAAGCCCATAGCAAAGGTTCACAATCAGCACAGATTAAATACAAGATTAAGTAAAACCTCTTTTACATTTAATTATTGAGTTTCAAGTTCCTCAATTAAAAGACTATCCAGTGACTTCCCTGGTGGTCCAATGGCTAAGACTCTGCACTCCCATGGCAGGGGGCCTGGGTTCCATCCCTGGTCAGGGAACTGGATTCCATATGCTGCAATTAAAAGATTCCACATGCTGTAACTAAGACCAAGTGCAGACAAATGAATAAATAAATATATATATATTTTAAAAGACCATCTATAGGCTCTAGGCTTCGGTATATTATTCTCTTTGAAGTCTAATCTAGTATAGTGTTTTTAAACACTATTCTATCAGATTAATGTCATGAAGAATGTAACCCAGTTATGTAAAAAAAAAATCAAACATATGAAAACATTTTTGCAAACTGTAAAGCCCTATAGAAATTATTTTGAAATATTGTGTTATTTTGAAGCTAAAGGGTCCTGATCCTATTTGAAATACAATTTTTGTCTTTCCTAAAAATAGAGTTTATTTTTTCTTTTAACATGTAACTAACTCCAAGGGTGGGAATATCAAGTTGTCAAAGTTCAAGTGAAATTAGCTTAATAGCAAAATAACTTTAGAAAAATATGAAGGGGAATGATCAGCCTAATAATATATGGCAAAGATCTAAAGATGTTACAAACGTTCAGGGCCCCACCGCACCCTTCCATATTCTGGTATAAATGCCCTAAGAAAAAAAGGCACCTCTCTTGAAAATCATATGAAGGACTAGGTACTTTCAACCCCAAAAGCTGTTTTCACATGTCAAACATGTTGGAAACCTTGAAAATCCTGGTTTATTGGACTTTCTTTAAAGGTTATCCATGTTAAACAAAACAAAACATATATATATGGTTTCTCTCTTTAGATTACACATTGTATCAAGAACAAAATTCAAAATGAAAATGGGGGCATTTTTGTTGTTGTTTGAGTATATGGAAACATGACTCCATTTTTGTATAGCTAAAATGTCGCATACGACGGAACACTTCATTTTACCCTTCCTCTCACTTAAAACATTAGCTGAGAAGTATAAATAGTTCAGCCTGACGCCTTTGAAAAGCCTAATCCTATTTGTTAGAGTGGACCTTATATAAAATGGAAAATACAGTCTTCAACGTGCTTTAAAAAAACAAACCAGGAGCTGGCAATTAAAATCCTCCAGACGCCCGCGCTCCGCAAACACTACTTCTGAAGAATTCTGGTATATTCTGGGTCTTCCTTGACTGTTGGACGGACATTCCTTTGGGAAAAGCTTTCTCCACAGTGAGGTACGAAGACTATAAAGCCCTTCCTTTCATCCTTTTCTCATTCACTCAGTAGGGGATGGAATAAATAGGGAGCTGAATAAAGCTTTCTTAACGCACTGAGTTGCACCGTCCAGTCTCCTGAACCCTACACTCAGGGCTTCCCTACCCAAAGGCGAAGCCGAGCACCTGAAAACCAACGATTCCCGGCGCTGCGCCCCAGCGGCGCCAGGCCTTAGCACTGCAGGCCAGTCCCAAGGAGGCTCAGCCTGCGAGGGGCAATCTCGGCTTCCCGGGGGCGCCAGAAAAATCAGTGCTCGCACACGCCAAGGACGGGAATCGGGCCGGGTGGAAAAGCGAGTTTCCTTCCCACATTCCCTGTGAGAAAACGAGGTGGAGGAGCTGAGGGCTGCATATCCCGAACACGGGATACGGACCCCGGGAACAAAGAGACAGGAGGAAGACGAGGCAGCCACACCAACGCAGACTCAGAGGATTCTACGAGTTTACGCAAGCGAGCCGCATCTCGACCGTCCCCAGTTCCCCTTACGCCACTGGCTTGGTCTCAGAGCCTTCGCGAATATGGCTTTGCGCACTGCGGCGGGGCTGCACCGCAACCGAGCTTGGCCCTGTGGCTCCTCCCCGTCGCCCTGCGCCGATTGGCGGTAGGCAGCAGCCAGGCCGCTGATTGGGTGGCGAAGGAGCCATTCGGGGTGGCTCTGGTGGGTTCGGCTGCCCTAGAGTGATAAGTTCGGCTTCAGACACGCCTCAGCGCCAGCAGCGAGTCGGAGCTCTATGGAGGTGGCGGCAAGTATCGGGTGGTGGTTGCAGCAGCGACTCTTCTGAGCTGTTTCAAGCCTGTTCCGACTCCTTCCTCCCCCTTCCCTCCCCCTTTTTTGTTTTCCGTTCCCCCTCCCCCTCCCTTCCCCGTCCCCGACGACCGGATCCTGAGGAGGCAGCTGCTGTAGCAGCTGCTGAGTTCTCGGTGAAGGTGAGTGGAGCTACCGCCGGCGCTGCCGCCGAGTGGAGCGCTCTAAAATGGCCGCCGCCCCTGGCCGCTTCTTCCCGAGCAGTACAAAATGGCGGCCACAGGCGGAGCCGGGCGGGGCGACCCTTTTTTAGCGTTTCCTCTGGGCTTCTGGCACTTGGAAATTCCTCGTCTTTGTTCTCCATTCCCGTCGCTGACGGAGTAGGAGGAAGTTGGCCGCCCTGGCGGTCTACGGCCGTCTTCGTGGCTGTCGGCGGCCGTCCTCCGCGGGGCCCGGGCCGGGACGGGCCAAGGCGCGAGTGTGCTCGGACGTGGAGAGAGCGTGGCCGGGCGGCGCGCGCGGCGGGGAGGGACGCGGGCCGGCGGGGGCAGGGGGCCCGGCCGTTGGCGCGGGACCAGCCGAGGCGGAGGAGTCCCGGAGCCCGGCCTCCCGGCGGGGAGGAAGTGTGTGGGGCCGGTGCCGGCGGGGAGCGGTGGGGCTGCCCTTCGTGGGGGAGCGGAGGGCCTGCCCGGCGAGCCCCGCCTGCGACGGGAGAAGGGAGGGAAATGGGGGTTTCTGAGATTTTGTCGATTGGGCAGGGAGCGGCGAGGCGGCTGTCAGTCCCTCGGGGATTTATGGGTGGGAGGGGGCCGCTGGAGGCGGCGGCGGGTGGGAAGGAGGCCGCCTTTCTGCCCGAGAACAAAGAGCCGGGCGCCTAGCCGCGGGGGCGGCCTCCGCTCCTCCCCGAGGTTTGCCGCCGGCGGCTTCGGTAGGAAGCTGTCGGAAGCACTTCCCTAACTCGGGCCTGGGTGAGAGGAATCCACTGCTCTTTTGTTCCCAGGAAGGGGAAAATGGGGCGGAGGTTCCTGCTGCCATGTTGTGGCCCTGGTTTTCCGCCTGCCCGATGTCAGCCGCTGTGTGCCTCACGTCTCCCTCTCAGGCCCTCTGCGCCCAGTTAAGGGGTGGACAGTGGGAAAAGCCGTCTTCAGTTACCCCTTACTCAGTGTTGCTCGTCGTTGAGGCAGCAAAATATTACAACGTTTTCACATGGTGTGCCCGTTTGCTAACATTTTTCCACTATTGATCTCCGTACTCAGCTGTAAAGGAGGCAGAAAGTGGCTTTTTCAAAGATTGATTCTATCGCTATGTAGTCACTTGCTGCGTCCTTGAACACAAGTGAATTTCCAAGTGGCCAACAAAATTTTACTGTTCGTTTGTGTTTTGAGTACGTTCTATTTTAGTCTTACGGGACCTGCAATGCAGTGTAAGTTCAATCAACTGCAGTGTCAGACTGAAATACATTGTAACTGAAGGAGGGTTTACAAATTTGTGTGTTAGCGGTGACTAATTTTGGTACTCTTTCTCATTCTAGGTTTTTCATTTCTCCCATCCTCTTCCCTCCCCACCCCATCCATTAATATTATTCTTTTGAAGATTCTTCGTTGTCAAGCCGCCAAAGTGGAGAGTGCGATCGCAGAAGGGGGTGCTTCTCGTTTCAGGTATGTGTAGATTTTGTTTTGGCAATTATTAGGACCGAAAGAATAACCACACCAAATAGTTCTGACTTAATTGTGCTGCAGGATTAATTTATAATGAGCATGTACCTTTCTTTAAAGCCCTTAAATTTCCACTGTTTTCTGTTAGCTATCTGAAGAATAAATGTAATTACTTGGCTTTCCATTGGGCCTAAGTTCAGTCTTCATCTGTGATGTACTGTAATGCAGAATAATTAAAGAGATCCTATATCTGTTTTGAGTGAAACATACTTGGGGTGTACTTTTTTTTAAAAAAAAGTTTTTCTTTTCAATAGTGCTTCTTCGGGCGGAGGAGGAAGTAGGGGTGCACCTCAGCACTATCCCAAGACTGCTGGCAACAGGTATAGTAAACAGTGAAAAGAGTGACTTATATAACAGGTTGAGGTTAAGGGTCTTTCTAACATTACAACATATAGTTCGTAGGACATCAGCAATCCTAATATTAATGGGCTTGATTTCTGCTACATATTTTAAATATAGACTATCAGTTCTTGATTATTCTTTAGCCAAATCATCTAATAAGAGTTGAGGCTCTCAAACTACTCTTTTATTCTCTTACTCTGGATTATTTTCACTGATGTTCTTTCTTCAAACATTCACACCAAATTATAGTAATAAATCTGTAAGTGTATAACATGGTCATGAGACATTAGAAAATGTGGGTTTTCGCTATGTAGATCCTGGACCAACATCACTGGCATCACCTGTGAGCTTACTAGAGATGGGAATTAATCAGGTCTTACCCCAAGCCACTACAGCAGAGACTGAGGTGGGCGTGGGAGTTCCTTTAACAAATTTCCTCAAGTTATTCTGATGCACTGATTAAGAGTTGCTTAGTTGTAAGGGAGTTGAGAAAACCTAAACTTTTTTTCTATTTAGAAGGATTTTTGATCTGTATGATACTTGATATGTGACTGGATGCTGTGCTTAAGTTGTCTTATTTTAATTCTCTTTAATTTTTACTAGCGAGTTCCTGGGGAAAACCCCAGGGCAAAACGCTCAGAAATGGATTCCTGCACGAAGCACTAGACGAGATGACAACTCCGCAGCAAACAACTCCGCAAATGAAAAAGAACGACATGATGCAATCTTCAGGAAAGTAAGAGGGTAAGTTTATTAGGTCTGTTTTGTCTTTTAAAAAGGAGGGGAGACTGTATTAACTACTTCTGTGAAATGCCAATGTTGACAGTTTTAAGCTGAAAATCAGCACATCACTGTTTGGGGCTCAGTTAGTTGCTTTCGGTCATTAGATTAAAATGCAGAAACCTATTGTGCTGACATATTCTGTACCTGGTGTGTGAGCCAGTGATGGCAAAATATAACAGTTTAGCTCCTGTATCTAGCCTCGATATTAAGGAGGGAGGCTCTTGATCTGGGTTTTGAGAATGAGATCTTTTGCTCAGTAGCTGGGAACCCCCACCAGTTAGATAGGTGTTCTTAAATAGGTTTATTTCAACACTGCTTTGGTTAGATGGGTAAGAAAAATGTCTTGATGTTAAAGGGGAAAGTGATGAAAGGGAAAAAGCATAATTTAAAGGCTATTTTTTAACTATAATTTTGTATGTTGGTGATACCTAGTCTGATTCCTTTTTCATAGCATATTAAACAAGCTTACTCCTGAGAAGTTTGACAAGCTATGCCTTGAGCTCCTCAATGTGGGTGTAGAGTCTAAACTCATCCTTAAAGGGGTCATACTGCTGGTAAGTTAAATGTTGGCTTAACTGAAAGGAGGAGGAAAATACTTTCAACCCAGGTTGGGTTTTGAGTGGTTTTCTGTTGTTTGCTTTTGTTTTTATACACTTCATTGTTATTTCTAAAACTGAGGTGTGAGTTAAGTGTATGTATATTTGAACACTGTTGTTGCTGTTGTTTTTAATTACTTTTGATGGTATCAAACTTAAGAGGTCAATTTGAAATGGTATATACTGTGCTTGGGTTAATTGGATTATCAGGCTCTTGGGGGCTGGGGGTTGCTTTGGTTTTCAAAATACCACATTTTGAAAAAGTTAGTTTTATGGTGATTCCATTTTTCCAAGGTAATTTCAACTCCTCAAAGGGGAGAGGGTTTTATTAGTACGAGATACATGTAATTAGACTTTTTTGGTACTCTGTAATACCTAACATTTAGTGCTTACATTTTTCCGGCCTGTGTACTGGGCACTTTACATACCTCATCTTAAGTTCACGTAAGAAGCCTTCCAAAAGAGATGTGCTTATTTCCAGGTTACCAGTGAGGCATTTGTATAGGGAATTTGTCAGAAGTTTGTTGTGCGATTCAAGATCCTTAAGACTACAAGGAAGTATTAAGTTATAAAGAAAGGTTTTTCCAAAAGTTGTCATATTTAATTTTTTTTTAAATGGCATATTTTCTGTAGATTGTGGACAAAGCCCTAGAAGAGCCAAAGTATAGCTCACTGTATGCTCAGCTATGTCTGCGATTGGCAGAAGATGCACCAAACTTTGATGGCCCAGCAGCAGAGGGTCAACCAGGACAGAAGCAAAGCACAGTAAGTGGGCGTGTGTGCTTGCTTATTTTAAGTTGATTTGGAAGGTTTTATTATCAAACCCTGACAAATGTCTCGTTTCTTATAGACATTCAGACGCCTCCTAATTTCCAAATTACAAGATGAATTTGAAAACCGAACCAGAAATGTTGATGGTAAGAATTTAATACTTAGTAGTACAGGAGAAGGCAACGGCACCCCACTCCAGTACTCTTGTCTGGAAAATCCCATGGATGGAGGAGCCTGGTAGGCTGCAGTCCATGGGGTCGCTAAGAGTCAGACACGACTGAGCGACTTCACTTTCACTTTTCACTTTCATGCAATGGAGAAGGAAATGGCAACCCACTCCAGTGTTCTTGCCTGGAGAATCCCAGGGACGGGGGAGCCTGACGGGCTGCCATCTATGGGGTCGCACAGAGTCGGACACGACTGAAGTGACTTAGCAGCAGCAGCAGTACTGTGTAGGGCTTCCCTGGTGGCTCAGATGGTAAAGAATCTGTCTGCAATGCAGAAGACCTGGGTTTGATTCCTGGATTGGGAAGATCCCCTGGAGAAGAGAATGGCAACCCACTCTAGTATTCTTGCCTGGAGAATCCCATGGACAGAGAGCCTGGTGGGCTATAGTCTGTGCAGTCGCAAAGAGTAGGACATGATAGAGCAACTAATACACAGTACTGCGTATGTTCAACTTAATTCTGAATGTTGTTTTTATTCTTCTTTTTAGTCTATGATAAGCGTGAAAATCCCCTCCTCCCTGAGGAGGAGGAACAGAGAGCTATTGCCAAGATCAAGATGTTGGGGAACATCAAATTCATTGGAGAACTTGGAAAGCTTGATCTTATTCATGAATCTATCCTTCATAAGTGCATCAAAACAGTAAGTACTGATTGTGAATTTAAGCTTTCATTAATCATCACGTACATCATTTTTGGGAGATGAGTCAATTACAATTTTGCCATCTGAGACTTGGTGTGCTAGTTAAATATTTTAGATTGCTGGCAAAACTGCTATTTAAATGTTGTAAATATGGAAGTATGCAGTATATTTTGCAAGATAGGGATAGAACTGATTCCCTACTTAGGTTTAAATTGCTCAATTTGGAGAAATTTCTTGAACAGAACCAGGTAAGAATAGTATGCTAGACACTAGGAACTGTATGCGTTAGTGGAAACTTATGGAAAAGTGCTACATCTAAACCAAGAAGAATTTGTAAACAACATGGCATTTATTTCTTTTGGTAGCTTTTGGAAAAAAAGAAGAGAGTCCAACTCAAAGATATGGGAGAGGATTTGGAGTGCCTCTGTCAGATAATGAGGACAGTGGGGCCTAGATTAGACCATGAACGAGCCAAGGTATGTGCGTTGCTGACAGAAATAGTGTAAATAGCCTGTCATAATTGTATTAAAATCAAACAGCTTATTTGGTGATATAGAGGATTGCCTCTAGTCATTTACTTTGATAATATCTTGAAGTCTTAAGCAGTACACATTTTTATTTTTCTCTTTTAGTCCTTAATGGATCAGTACTTTGCCCGAATGTGCTCCTTGATGTTAAGTAAGGAATTGCCGGCGAGGATTCGTTTCCTGCTGCAGGTAAAACTGTTTTCTTTAGGTGTGTTGGCAAGCTGACTCTTGTTTACTGTATTGAAATAATATTTATTAAAAACTTTTTATATTAAAGGATACCGTAGAGTTGCGAGAACACCATTGGGTTCCTCGCAAAGCTTTTCTTGACAATGGACCAAAGACGATCAATCAAATCCGTCAAGATGCAGTAAAAGTAAGTTTTGCTTTACTTTTTAATCATTAAGTGAGTTTTATGTTTATAATGGCACAAAAACCCTATTAAAACATCTTTATTTGAGACTTGTCTTGTCTTAACCAGTAGGGCTTAATGTTTTTGCTGTCTGTATTCTCTTTTGAGAGCAAGTTGTTTATAGAGAATGCATCAGTGGGGACTTCCTGGTGGTCCAGTGGCTAAGACTCTGGGCTCCCAATGCAAGGGGCCCAGGTTTGATTCCTGGTCAGGGAACCATATTCCACATGCCTAAACTAAGACCTGGTACACTCAAATAAATAAATAAAATTAAAAAAAAAAAAGAATGCATCAATGGCACTCTTATCCAGAGAAGTATTTCTGATTTTCCCGTTGTAAGAATTTTCACTTTATATAAAATAGTGTCTAGAAGTAAGTGTTTATTCACTTTATTTCTGAAGGATCTAGGAGTGTTTATTCCTGCTCCTATGGCTCAAGGGATGAGAAGTGACTTCTTTCTGGAGGGACCGTTTATGCCACCCAGGATGAAAATGGATAGGGACCCACTTGGAGGACTTGCTGATATGTTTGGACAAATGCCAGGTGATTTTGAACAAAAGATAGTTTGGTTGCATTAAATAATGAGTTTAACAGTTTTAATGGTAAAGAGTTCTTCGTGTCTATATTTTAAGGAAGCGGAATTGGTACTGGTCCAGGAGTTATCCAGGATAGATTTTCACCCACCATGGGGCGCCATCGTTCAAATCAGCTCTTCAATGGCCATGGGGGACACATCATGCCTCCCACACAGTCGCAGTTTGGGGAGATGGGAGGCAAGTTTATGAAAAGCCAGGTAAGAATACATTTAAGGATGTTTAGGCAACAAGTAATTAAATTTTGGAATACATATGATTAGTATTGTGTTTTTGTTTTTGTTTTTTTAGTGTAAATGTTTTAGGTTTAGAAAACCTAAAAACAATGTTTTTCTAAACCAAATTTATATCTGTGACAGTTATTTCAAACTGGGTGAAATGATTTTATTAAGATTAGTAAAGTATTAGTAAAATCACATCACTTTATTTGACAGTTAGGTTAGAATTTTATTCTTCTGTTTCATCTTTTACTTTCTCTGGGCAAATGCAGTTAAGCTTTCTTGTGGCTTGGCCTCATCACTTTGGTACTTGATTACCATAATTTGTGGACCCCTTTTTATCTAGACTTTTCTTTCTCTCTTTCTGAAATAGGGGCTAAGCCAGCTCTACCATAACCAGAGTCAGGGACTCTTATCCCAGCTGCAAGGACAGTCGAAGGATATGCCACCTCGGTTTTCTAAGAAAGGACAGCTTAATGCAGATGAGGTACATTTGCCTATGTTATTTATATACCATAGTTTGTCAATTCAGAAATCTCTTGCCCGATGATTATAAAAAAAAGACGCATTATTAAGAGGACTTAATGCTGGAATTCTTTATCTTTACCTTCTTTCTCTCTTTTCTGTACTACTTTTTCTTTCTTTGAATGTCCAGCGTCCTATGAGCGAAGATTATGAGATATGAGGGCAAGTCTTCAGTTAGAGTAAGGAAAACGGTTGTCAAGATTTTGGTTGTGACTTCCCTGCAAATAGAATGACTCAGGATAAAGTAAAACGTTTTTTAAGCTCTGATTAAATTTTCTGGTTTTTATTTTCATGTTTTATTGATGCTAATCCTTGGAAAGTTGTGGTATAAATACAAGATTTATAGCCATGTTGTATTTTTGTCTGGATCAGATCTTTAGTTTTCTTGCTATAAATTAAATATGACAGTAACATTTTTAGTCGTTTAACTTAGATTTCTGCCACAGGTTCCATCATGTGTGTATATGCTGAATTAACTTTAGAGCATTGCAATTAATGTTAGTTTGCTGCTTGTTAACTTGGATATCCATTTTGCTTTGTTTTTGATTCTAGATTAGCTTGAGGCCTGCTCAGTCTTTCCTAATGAATAAAAATCAAGTGCCAAAGCTTCAGCCCCAAATAACTATGATTCCTCCTAGTGCACAACCACCACGCACTCAAACGCCACCTCTGGGACAGGTATGGGATGTATGTAGTAGGACATTTTCAATCGTTCTGGTAGCTTTTGAAGATGTCTGAAGACTGCTTTTTAATGTTTGCTTTCAATTTCATAAGCACTTTTTTTTTTAACGATTAAAAAGTTATTAAACATTTATACTTAATCATTTTGCTGTTCTTTTAGACACCTCAGCTTGGTCTCAAAACTAATCCACCACTTATCCAGGAAAAGCCTGCCAAAACCAGTAAAAAGCCACCACCGTCAAAGGAAGAACTGCTTAAACTAACTGTGAGTTTCAGACAATCTCATCGTTTAGCTCATGGGGGTGTACTTGAGGCAGGAAAACTAAAGATACTTGGATTTCGTTCTTTTCAGGAAACTGTTGTAACTGAATACCTGAATAGTGGGAATGCAAATGAAGCTGTCAATGGTGTGAGAGAGATGAGAGCTCCTAAACACTTCCTTCCTGAGATGTTAAGCAAAGTAATCATCCTGTCACTGGATAGAAGTGATGAAGATAAAGAAAAAGCAAGTTCTTTGATCAGTTTACTCAAACAGGAAGGGATAGCCACAAGTGACAACTTCATGCAGGTAGAACACTTTCTGATTCTATAAGAACTCTTAAATTTGAATTGACTATGAACTGACTATGTACTACATTCCTTTCAGGCTTTCCTGAATGTATTGGACCAGTGCCCCAAACTGGAGGTTGACATCCCCTTGGTGAAATCATATTTAGCACAGTTTGCAGCTCGTGCTATCATTTCAGAGCTGGTGAGCATTTCGGAACTAGCTCAACCACTGGAAAGTGGCACCCATTTTCCTCTCTTCTTACTTTGTCTTCAGCAATTAGCTAAATTACAAGATCGAGAATGGTTAACAGAGCTTTTTCAACAGAGCAAGGTCAATATGCAGAAAATGCTCCCAGGTAAGAGAATGCTGGGGATTTTTGTTTTTAATACTAGATCTAAAAGTCCTTAGTACTTTGGGTGAATTTATTATATAGGTCAGTGTGATTATCTTGTCTGGATAACAATAAGCATTACCACAGATAGACTTCACCTTTATAAAAAAGTTATTATGATGTGACTATTTTCATTTGGTCCAAATACAAAGTTTCCTTTGCTCAGTTCTTTCATTATTTTACATAAATCTTGTGTGTTTGGAAAATTGTTTGTAAAGCAGTTTTAAGAGGCCAACTGAGTAAAATGAACTACCTGATGATGGGAATGGCTTTGTCTCTTCAGAAATTGATCAAAATAAGGACCGCATGCTGGAGATCTTGGAAGGAAAGGGACTGAGTTTCTTATTCCCACTTCTCAAACTGGAGAAGGAACTGTTAAAGCAAATAAAGTTGGATCCATCCCCTCAGACCATATATAAATGGATTAAAGATAACATCTCTCCCAAACTTCATGTAGATAAAGGATTTGTGAACATCTTAATGACTAGGTAAGATAACAAAGTTGTGCTTTTCTGCATCGAAAACAGTTAGCCTGTGTTTAGTTTACTAGAAAGAAAGTCTACAAGGCAAGGGATTGAGAATTATCTGTTTCTTGAATTAGAAATTTTTCATTTGGAGTTTGTAACAAGATCTTTTTCTGTACAGCTTCTTACAGTACATTTCTAGTGAAGTAAACCCACCCAGTGATGAAACAGATTCTTCCTCTGCTCCTTCCAAAGAACAGTTAGAGCAGGAAAAACAACTGCTTCTTTCCTTCAAGCCAGTAATGCAGAAATTCCTTCATGATCATGTTGATCTACAAGTTAGTGCCCTCTATGCTCTTCAGGTGCACTGCTACAACAGCAACTTCCCAAAAGGTGAGAGGACTAGCATCATAATTACGACAAATGGATGGGCAGTTGTTGCACTAAATAATGGGGTTACATTTTGTCTTCTAGGCATGTTACTCCGCTTTTTTGTTCACTTCTATGACATGGAAATTATTGAAGAAGAAGCTTTCTTGGCTTGGAAAGAAGATATAACCCAAGAGTTTCCAGGGAAAGGCAAGGCTTTGTTCCAGGTAAATCTTGGAGAAATTTGTTGTGCTTTTTCCATTTTAACTGGTATTACTTTCATGAAGTTTTTAAAGTGAGATATAAGCAAAATAGCCCTGGTAATATTGCATACCATGATTTTCTAACTTAAAATGAATTCTAGCCCTGAGGAAAATTTTTATAATGTCAGGGGATTCCACAGCATACATCAGTACATCAGTCACCTGGAAAGTAATTTTCAAAGGAAGTTTCAGGTCTGATTGTAGACATTCTGACTTAGGTCTGCGTGTGGTATACAACTCAGGAGATTCTCGTACTACTATTCCCAGGGGCCAGGCTTTGAGAAATGCTAGTCTGTAGTAGTCTTCAGGAGGATCACCGTCACAGTGTTTGTCCTTAGTCTTGTCCTTGGGGAATCTGGTCCTAAAGTTCTGGGTGGGACTAGAAATTACTCTTTTGGGATCTTCTTGTCCCCCTCCTCCCTCCCCAGCATTGCTAACATTTAAGTTTGGGATGAGCCACTGTCCCATATTAAAACAGTTCTGAAGTGTGATGGGAGTGGTGTCAAAGAACTGACACCCGCGTTAACTGCCCATAAACAGCTTGTGTCAATTGTTTATCACTCAGTTGTGTCTCTTTGTGACCCCATGGACTGTAGCCCACCAGATTCCTCCGGCCATGGAATTCTCCAGGTGGGATTACTGAAGTGGGTTGCCATTTTCTCCCCCAGGAGATCTTCTCTACCCAGGGATGAAATCTGCTTCTACATTGACGGGCAATTCTTTACCCCTGAGCCATCAGGGAAGCCCCAAAGAGCTTGTATGCTAGGTTCTGAACACTGCTTGCAATTATAAGATGTGTGGTACTGTCTAAAAACTTTTGTTCTTGGGGCAGTTGGTTGGTTGATTGGGAATACTGCTGTTCTGTATATCTTCTAAGTACTACTTATTTTGTTAAATTACAAATTACAGGTGAATCAGTGGCTAACCTGGCTAGAAACTGCTGAAGAAGAAGAATCAGAGGAAGAAGCCGACTAAAAGAACCAGCCAAAGCCTTAAATTGTGCAAAACATACTGTTGCTATGATGTAACTGCATTTGACCTAACCACTGCGAAAATTCATTCCGCTGTAATGTTTTCACAATATTTAAAAGCAGAAGCACGTCAGTTAGGATTTCCTTCTGCATAAGGTTTTTTTGTAGTGTAATGTCTTAATCATAGTCTACCATCAAATATTTTAGGAGTATCTTTAATGTTTAGATAGTATATTAGCAGCATGCAATAATTACATCATAAGTTCTCAAGCAGAGGCAGTCTATTGCAAGGACCTTCTTTGCTGCCAGTTATCATAGGCTGTTTTAAGTTAGAAAACTGAATAGCAACACTGAATACTGTAGAAATGCACTTTGCTCAGTAATACTTGAGTTGTTGCAATATTTGATTATCCATTTGGTTGTTACAGAAAAATTCTTAACTGTAATTGATGGTTGTTGCCGTAATAGTATATTGCCTGTATTTCTACCTCTAGTAATGGGCTTTATGTGCTAGATTTTAATATCCTTGAGCCTGGGCAAGTGCACAAGTCTTTTTAAAAGAAACATGGTTTACTTGCACAAAACTGATCAGTTTTGAGAGATCGTAAATGCCCTTGAAGTGGTCTTTGTGGGTGTGAAACAAATGGTGAGAATTTGAATTGGTCCCTCTTATTATAGTATTGAAATTAAGTCTACTTAATTTATCAAGTCATGTTCATGCCCTGATTTTATATACTTGTATCTATCAATAAACATTGTGATACTTGATAAAGTTGTGTGACATTTAAAGTATGTTCAGTTGCTCAGTCATGTCCAACTCTGCAACCCTGTGGACTGTAGCACGCCAGGCTTCCCTGTCCATTACCAACTTCCAGAGCTTGCTCAAACTCATGTCCATCAAGTCAGTAATGCCATCTAGCCATCTCATCCTCTGTCATCCCCTTCTCCTGCCTTCAATCTTTCCTCGCATCGTGGTCTTTTCCAAGGAGTCACTTATTTGCATCAGGTGGCCAAAGTATTGGGAGTTTCAGCTTCAGCATCAGTCCTTCCAATGAATATTCAGGACTGACCTCCTTTTTCTCCAACACCACAGTTCAAAAGCATCAATGCTTTAGCACTCAGCTTTCTTTATAGTCCAACTCTCACATCCATATGTGACTACTGGAAAAACCATAGCTTTGACTAAACTTTGAAGTAGTACATACAAATATATGAAGTGACAGCTTTTGTTTTGAGCTAGGACTTAGGAACTTTAAATATACATTAGGAAATTCAAGGTGGTCGTTGCTCCTTATTTCAGGTTACTGTAAGTAACCAATATATAGTTCCTGTAATCAAGAACAGTGCTGGGAAGTCTCCTGAATTGGGAGGGACATTACTAATGCATAGCAACAAAACTTGAACTCGGCTGACATCTTTTCATCGTCATACTGAAATGCATGGTGAATGCATTCTCACTGATTGTCCCTCCCAGGAAGTTCCTTGAAACCCCACAGTAACCATTAAAACTGTCTGCCTACTCCTAACTGAAGCTAGCTTTTTCCTGTATTCTAGCAGACTTCATTGAAGTTACAACATTTATAGTTTCTGGTAGATAATTTTTAAATATGAGATTAAAACTAGGCGTATCAAGAAGCTGACTTTACTAGGCTATAGATAAAAATGGCATTCCTGGCACCTCTATTCAACCCTCCCCAAGGGGGAAACTTAGCAAAGTATTCAGTTGGCTTCATTTACAACCAGAATTCTCCCAATTCAGCTAGAGAATTGGGCCAAAAGAAGGTCCAGAGTTAAATCTGGTGTGCATTAGTTTGTCAGGGGGTACTTTGATACCTCCCTACCCTGATGCTTCAAGAACAAATACCTCTTAAAGAGTAATATTCCCATCTTGTGCGGGGGGGAAAAGAAAACAGCATTTTACAACCTGCCACACTATGGAATGACGGTATTTACATGTTTCTTGTATCAAGGACAGTGCTTTGGTATCAGTGTACAAATAGTTACATGTAACAGTTACATGTCCAAGATTCCACATCATACCCAACTTTGGTGTTCCTTTATGTATCAGCAAGATAGGTGGTCTTCGTTTTGTCAACTCCTTCACATTCTCTAACAGGCTGCACTTCAGTCCTACACCAGAACTTTGTTGAGATCACCAGTAACTTCAGAGCTGTTAACTAGTAGGTATTCATTATCCCATAAGCAGCATTTAACAATTTCTTGAGACTTCAGAACATCTCTTTTCCTTCTTGCTCTGATCTTTCTTAATCTCCAGTGGCAAGTGCCTGATGTCAAACCCAATGTCCAACTATCAAATCTTGTTGATTTTCCCTTCAAAACATTAGAAATTGAATAACTCCCCTCTTCCACTGTGGCTCTCATTTCTCACCTCGGTACCATGCCAGCCTTTGTTTTCACTCTCCTTTTAGTCTCTTCAGCAGTAGCCAGAGGATGAGGCATCTTCAAGAAAAATACCACTTAGCACAAAATCTACCAAAGTGACTTCCCACCTAGATTTTTAAATCAGTATTTAAAATTGTTCTACACGGCCCTAGGTCTGATTTAGTGTCCCCCACTCCTCCCTCTACCCACACTATTTCTCTGATCTAGTTTTCTGCCACTGACTCTTGCTCATTCTGTTCCCACGCCCTTGGCCTCGTTGAGGGTCCCGGGATGTGCCAAGCACCGGAGGCTTTCTGTTCCTGCTACCCTGTGGATAACTGGGTGATGGCTGTCTTCCCCTGCCAGGTCTTGGCTCAAATATCACTTTATAGGGTCCACACTGTCTATCTTAAGTATAATCTTGGGCATACTCTTCACCTCTTTCCTGCTGTAGGTATCTCCCATGTCTGCTGATGTTTTGTGATATGCTGCTTATTTGCAATTGACTATCTCCAGAATGTGAGGAGCATGACATTTTTGACTGTTCGGCTCACTGCCGTATCCCCAAAACTTGTTACTGCCTAGCACACATAGGGTTTCCTTTGTAGCTCAGTTGGTAAAGAATCTGCCTGCAGTGCAGGAGACCTGGGTTGGATCCCTGGGTCAGGAAGATCTGGAGAAGGAAATGGCAACTCACTCCAGCATTCTTGCCTGGAAAATCACACAGACAGAGGAGCCTGGTGGGGCTGCAGTCCATGGGGTCACAAAAAGTCAGGCATGCCTGAGCGACTGACCCTTAGCACACATAGGCATCTCAGTATTTGTTGAACAAAATCACCAATTATCCTACATTGGCAGGATTTGGACATAGAGGAATAGAAAGAACACAGGCTGGATGGTGTTCTAGATTGAGGGTTGGTTCCTATCACTAGCAATGTGGCTAGGCAAAATACTTGAGTCTTGACTTCTGTTGAAAATGAGACTAATGCTTAAGTATTGCCGTAAGATCTAAGTAAGGTGGTTACGTGGAAGTCGCTAGCAGAGGCCCTCACACAGCAGTCCTTCAGTGTACACGTGAATGACCTCAGCAGCTTTTCTACAACATGAGAACTGCTTCCCGCCTGAGCTTACAATCACCTGATCAGTCCAGTGGGCATTTCCAAGTCTTCCTGTTTGACATCAAAAGCATTCAATGATTGCTCGCTTTCCTATCGTTTTCCTCTCAGGCTTTTCCTTGGTCTCCTTTAAAGGTGCTCTTCTGTAGCCTGGTTCATGAGTGTTACTGTTCTGCTTTCCCCTCTGAACACTGCCAACTCACCCCAGTAGCTCCAGTTACCACCTATCTGCTGACACCTGTATCTTGAGTCCAAACGTCTTTCCAGAACATCAAACCAGCTTCTGGATATTTTATCTGAGTGTACCACAAGCACTTCAGACTCAACATGTCCATCACTAAACTTTCCCTCAAAGCAACACTTCCTCCTCTCCTGGCTCTCAATGATACCCCATCCAAGCCAAAAACCTGAGTCATTTTTAGCCCCCTCTTAGTTTCAACCAATCACCCCCCAGGTGCCCATCTTTCATTACAGCTCCTGCAGTCATTCACTTCCCATTTCTTCACTGTACCACCCTAGTCCAAGCACCAACATCTCATGGGTGAAGTGCTGCAATAGGCTTCTACATGGTCTCCCTGCCCTTCATCTTGCTCTCTCTCTAGTCCATTCTCCACATTATCCTCAGAGCAGCCTTTCTGTAAAAGTCTGATCCTTCCTCTGCCCTTCAGTAGCTCCTAGTTTTCCTCAGAATAAAACTCATATTTTCTAATAATCAAGGCTCCAAGTCCTCCTTTTGCCCGCTTTTGCATTCTCTTCATTTTCTTTCTCAGCCTTTGCACAGGCTGTTTCCTCTGCCTGGAACGTTGCTGTCACTGCTATACCCACCTCTTTGTGCCCCTTCATCTATCTTATTCATCCTTTAGGTATTAGCACAAAATCCCCACATTTGGGGAACCTGATATTTTCTGCCTAGGCTTTTAGGAGCTTGTGCCTGTCAGGGTTCTTGGTTGCAAAGAGAAACTTACTATGGACAAACTAAGAAGAAAAAGAATTGACTATAACTCAAGGGATCCACAGGAAGCACACTGCCTTATGATCCAGCAATCCCACTGCTGGGCATACACACTGAGGAAACCAGAAGGGAAAGAGACACATGTACCCCAATGTTCATCGCAGCACTGTTTATAATAGCCAGGACATGGAAGCAACCTAGATGTCCATCAGCAGATGAATGGATAAGAAAGCTGTGGTACATATACACAATGGAGCATTACTCAGCCATTAAAAAGAATACATTTGAATCAGTTCTAATGAGGTGGATGAAACTGGAGCCTATTATACAGAGTGAAGTAAGCCAGAAGGAAAAACATAAATACAGGATACTAACGCATATATATGGAATTTAGAAAGATGGTAACAATAACCCGGTGTACGAGACAGCAAAAGAGACACTGATGTATAGAACAGTCTTATGGACTCTGTGGGAGAGGGAGAGGGTGGGAAGATTTGGGAGAATGACATTGAAACATGTACAATACCATGTAAGAAACGAGTTGCCAGTCCAGGTTCGATGCACGATACTGGATGCTTGGGGCTAGTGCACTGGGACGACCCAGAGGGATGGTATGGGGAGGGAGGAGGGAGGAGAGTTCAGGATGGGGAACACATGTATACCTGTGGCGGATTCATTTCGATATTTGGCAAAACTAATACAATTATGTAAAGTTTAAAAATAAAATAAAATTAAAAAAAAAAAAAAACCGAATGGGGGACTTCCCTGGTAGTAGAGTGGATAAGAATCCACCTGTCAGTGCAGGGGACACAGGTTCGATCCCCGATTCTGGAAAATCCCACATGCTGCGGGACAACTAAGCCCGTGGGCCACAACTACCAAGTCTGCCCTCAAGAGCCTGCAAGTCGCCAACTACTGAAGCCCCTGGGCCTAGAGCCTGTGCTCCACAACAAAAGAAGTCACCACAATAAGAAGTCCTTGCACTGCAGCTAGAGAGCAGCCCCCACATGCTGCAACTACAGAAAGCCCACATGCGGCATGGAAGACCCAGGCTACCCAAAAATAAAACTTTAAAAATGAATAGACTAAGGGAAGGTAGGCAGTCCTGTATCAGAGAAATAGCCTGTCTAGGGCAGTGCTGTAAAACCAACCCTACAGACTTCAGAGCATCCCCTGCCTGTATCTGAATGAACTGCCTAGTGACACCATGTCTGGGTCAGAGGCCTGGGCAGAAGCCTGCAGTTGACTTAGGTCATATGTTCACCCCTTGCCACCTTGGTTTCCTTTAGTAGACCAAGGATCTGGCTTTTGCGTCAGGCAGACCCCAATTCCCAGCAATGCTGTGTGTGTGAGGGGGAAGGGAACTCTGGGAGAGATGTGGATGGACAGCTGGGGAAAAAAAGGTCATTGTCCATTGGGAGTCCTCTCTATCCCACTTCTCCACCTAGAACTTACTACACTGTATTGCGACCACCGCTTGCTGCCTTTCTTTCCACTCTCTACTCCAAGAGGAGGTGGGGAATGTCTCATTCGTTGCTCTATTCCCAGTGCCTAGCACAGTGCCGGGCAACATTCAGTTCAGTTCAGTCGCTCAGTCATGTCCGACTCTGCGACCCCATGAATCGCAGCACGCCAGGCCTCCCTGTCCATCAACTCCCCGAGTTCACTCAGACTTAGGTCCATCAAGTCAGTGATGCCATCCAGCCATCTCATCCTCTGTCGTCCCCTTCTCCTCTTGCCCCCAATCCCTCCCAGCACCAGAGTCTTTTCCAATGAGTCAACTCTTCACATGAGGTGGCCAAAGTATTGGAGTTTCAGCTTTAGCGTCATTCCTTCCAAAGAAATCCCAGGGCTGATCTCCTTCAGAATGGACTGGTTGGATCTCCTTGCAGTCTAAGGGACTCTCAAGAGTCTTCTCCAACACCACAGTTCAAAAGCATCAATTCTTCGGTGCTCAGCCTTCTTTACAGTCCAACTCTCACATCCATACATGACCACAGGAAAAACCATAGCCTTGACTAGACGGACCTTTGTTGGCAAAGTAATGTCTCTGCTTTTGAATATGCTATCTAGGTAACATTAGGGATCAATAAATAGGTATGGTGTGCAGCATGAATCTAGGTTTTGTGGAACCCAGATTTTATGCAGTTAAGGGTGGAGGAGAAGTTGTGGCTCTTACAGAATACAAAATTGGGTTCAGGGTCCATAGGAGTCCTATGTAAGGAATGGTCTTGAACTGTGAGCTTTGTTCTAGGCCAAACTTGGTAACTCTAAGTGAGAGACTAGAGTTTATACACTACATTATAATAATTTTCATACCTATTTGTACCCAGTAGGCAGAAACTAAAAACGGTGTTTATCAAAACTCCTTGTTGAAGGGACTTGACATTTTCTCATTGGTGACTGCCCTGGCCCTCCTGGGCTTCCCAGGTGGTGCTAGTGGTAAAGAACCCACCTGCCAATGCAGGAGACATAAGAGATGCGGGTTCAATCCCTGGGTTGGGAAGATCCCCTGGAGGAGGGCATGGCTACCACTCCAGTGTTTGCCTGGAGAATCCCAAGGACAGAGGAGCCCGGTGGGCTACAGTCCATGGGGTTGCAAAGAGTCGGACGTGACTGAAGCGACTTAGCACACATCGCACGGCCCTACCATTTCCCAGTGCTTCCAATCCAATCACAAAGCACCCAGTTCCCAACATCCCATTAACTTATTCATTTGTACATGCAAAAATAAGCGCCTCATTTGTGCCAGCCGGGCACCCGGGGCTGGAACATAGCATGAGTAAGATGCCATCTCTCCCCCCAAGGGAGCCCACAGTCCAGCAGGGGAGCTGACGGGAGCAGACCCTGTGGCCATGGGGCAGGCGCTGGACACACTGAGATGGGAGGATGGGACCTCCTGAGGGGCAAGGAGGAAACATCCAGAGAAGCTGAGACTTCAAGGAAGAATGGCTTTCCCAGCAAACATCTGAGGGAGGACTTTCAAAGGCACAAGTGGAGAATCCAACTCCACTTGTCTCCTGGCTCCACAGAGCTTCACTCTCCCTTCCACTTGACACCAGGACAGAGTCCACTTCCAAATGAGGGGATGTCTTTCATCTTCTGCTGGAGAACAGCAGCTGTTCAGCAGGGCCAGGAGGACAAGGAATCACAAAGCTCTTCACATTTATCCCAATCGATTTTGAGACTTCCAAGAAGCATCCTCCAAGGAAAACCAGAGCTCTTGCCAAGGGGACTTCTCAGCACGCAGCAGAGAGGAGCAAAAACAGGATGCTGAAGTCACATAGGCTGCCCAGACTTGCAGGCTGTCCTCCCAGCCTACATCACCTGGAGTTAGTCCAGAAGGATGGGGTAGAGCAAGGCCACCTATCAGGATGCTGTCTCTATCGCACCCTCTGCTGAGCTCCCAGGAGAAGACACTCCTTCTTGGCAGAAAGATATTGTATCCTTGTCCCCAAGGAAAGGCCAAGACCTGTTGGACATGCTCTTCAGTGGGAGAAGAGACAGTGAGAATTTTGGCCTCAACGCTAGACGGTGTAACAATGTGACTAATAAGCACTGAATCCTTGAGGGCTGTTCAGGTCTCCATGGGACATACAGAGTAATAGACCAGAGCCTGCATCCCAGCTTCCCCATTAATTAGTTCTGTGAGCTTAGGTCAATAGCTTTACCTCTCTGGGCTTCATTTTCCTTAAATGTGAAATAATCCTTGGTGTGTCCACCTCCTAGGGTGGTCGTGAGGAGACAGGCAATGAAAAACGGTGTTGTTCAGGTATGGGATTGCTCTCCAAGTCCACTCATCTCATAAATATTTATTGAGTCTCAGTTATGTGCCAGGCACTATTCCAGTGCTAGATATACCAGCAAATGAGGGAAAGTCTTCTTAGGAAGCAAACACTCTAGGTGATAGGAAAGAGAGAGAGCAAACACCTATATACTGTCAGTAGTGAAGAGTGCTTTACGTGAAGAAATAAAGACATAAGGAGGTACACACATGCTACTTGAAACAGGGAGGAAGTGACCTTTGAGCAAAGATCTAAATAAAGCGAGGCAGTGAACTATGCAGATATCTGCAGGAAGTGGGGAGGAAAGCCGCCAATGGCCCTGAGATGGGAACACTGGTGGAGTGCCTGCGGGTCAGTGAAGGGATCAGTGTGACGGAACAGACCAGGGGCCTGAGGCTGCAGAGGGGCAGGGGTGACCTGTAGAACTCGTAGGACATAATTATGGCTTTAGGTTTTTTTCTAAGTGGAGTGGACTGTCTTTGGAGGATTCCTATTATTATTTATCAATGATGTTAATAACATTAATACTATCCAGTGCTATGCTATGGCATATTATTATGATGATTCTAACTAATGGGGCTTCCCAGGTGATGCTAGTGGTAAAGAACCTGCCTGACAATTCAGGAGACATAAGAGACATGGGTTCAATCTCTGGGTGGGGAAGATCCCCTGGAGAAGGAAATGGTAAGCCACTCCAGTGTTCTTGCCTGGAGAATCCCATGGACAGAGGAGCCTGGCAGGCTATAGTCCACAGTGTTGCAAAGAGTCAGACGCGACTAAACGACTAACACACTTTCTAGCTAACATTTCTTGGGCATTTAGCCTATGCCAGGCTGGACTAGGTACCATTTCATCTTCCCGACATCCTTGGGGCAGGTACTGTGCCATTTCTATTTCACTGATGAGGAAACGGAGGCTCTGAGAAGTTAAACACCTTACTCAAGGACTTTCCTTTACTCAGCCCGTGGTTAGGAGCACCTTCTTCATGCTCTTTTGAAAGTTTGAAGTCACGGAGCTGTGATTTGGACCCTGCATCGCATCTCAAAGAGCCAACCCTCACCACCACATGCACGACTACATGTTGAGGGGACAGAGAAGGGGTAAGAAAGTAGAAGATCCATCCTGGCAGCAGTGAGCCCTTCCTCCCTGGGGGTGCGCAGAGCTGGTGTAGCACTTCTGAGGGCTGGGCCACAGGACAGAGGCGAGGAGCAGTCAGCCTCTAAATCCCCTGGTTATGGGGTTCAGTTGTGACCCCTCAAAAGATATGTTGATGTCCTCACTCTCGGTACCTGCCAGTGTGACCTCATTTGGAAATCAGGTCTTTGCAGATGTCATCAAGTTGTGTCAAAAAGCACAAAGAAATTTAACACAGATTTAACCATTATTCCTGGGGACATGATCACACAATCCAAAGAGTTAGGAAAAAAGGTAAACAAGCCATTTTAAGGATCATTTTAAAACTCCGTACTCTAAACAGAGTTGGGAAATACCCCACCTACTGGACAAAGGGGAAGGTGGAATATCCCCATGTGATGCTGACAGGCACTTGTAACTCAGGTGCCAGGAGTAATGCTGCTCCTGTAAGCCTTATGTTTCCCCCGGCAATGATGCGTGTATTACCAGAGCTGCAGGAGACAGTATCGTCCAAGGCCCTCCATGCAGCCTGAACTGGTTGCCCATCTTCCCATTGGGCCTCACCCCCTCCTCAGTTCAGCAGAAACCTGAAGCCCCCTGACATCCACCCTGGACCCCCCGCCTCTGAACTTCTCCATACATCTGCTCATCTACCCCAATTCAATGCTCGCCAAGCCCTCACTTCATACCCTCTAGGTCCTCGCCCCTGTTATCTGCAATCTCTCTCTGAACTTTCCTGCTACTTGTTCTGAGGGAAACTCAGCTGTCCCCGACGCCATCACTTCCCCTACTGTCCCCTCCTCTCAAGCCAATGGCCTCGGGGAGGCCAGTATCCACCTCGCTTCCCACGAGCTCTTTCCAACCACTTCTGCCCTTCTTTCTTCCAAACCCCAAGATCCTTTGAAGTTTGTACATAAGACATCACTAGCTCCCTGGCATGTTGACTTCACTGTTCTTCAAAATAGTAATAAAATAATCTCAAATCTTCTCCTCCTTCCCTAAGCTATATCTGAGTCTTTCCTCCCCTTCTCCATACCCCAGCCCTAGCTGGTGAAACTGCCTTGCCAGGTTTTTCAGCCCCAGTGGGAAAAAAAAAAAAACCACCGTGGGTGTTCCCCTGGTGAAGACATATTTAGACATATTTGTAATGATACACAACCTCGCTACTCCAAGTAGAGTCTTTGTTCTAGTATCACCTGGAGACTTACCCAGTCTCACTCCAGACCTACTGGATCAGAATCCCCATTGAAGTTTGATGAGCCTCGATACATAACCTAATAGAGCACCCCCCACCCCTTGCTGACCACCAACCTGTGGTGGCCTGGGACTCAGCTTCTAGTTCATTGAGAAGCAATTCTAGTCCTTCCAACTCTTCGTACCACTGAAACTATCGACTTGCCAACAATTGTCCCCATGTGACTCCCTTCCTTTTACTATGGATCAAAGGTCCCAGATCTTTCCAAAAGCCAAATCATCTCCCCATTCTTGGAATCCATTCCCTGGGGCCAAATAACTATAAGGCACTTGCAGTCCCCACCACAGGAAACAGGGCTCACTGGTCACAGCACGACTGTCCCTTGGAGTGCACTGTCAGCTCATACGACAAGTGAGAGCTTCAAAGTTGATTTGAGTAGGGGTTTTGGACAAGATCAGCCATTTGCAGTGTGCAACTCCAGCAGGAAGTGTCCCCGAATCAGTCTCCTTGGAATCAGAAGAGTGGAATACTGACTTCTGCAATTTCTGTGAACCATAAAAAAGAAAGATGCTTGCGACTCCAATGACGGGAAACTCAGACTAGACCAAAAAGAGGGTTGCAGGTGCTGCAGCAAGGTTTGAACATCCACTAAGCCAGCCCCAGCGTTGGTCCTTCCCTAAAGTGCTCATGGCCAAGGGATATGATGGTGCTGCCTTCTCCCACCTCCTTGCCTCGTTCCCATCGCTTCACTGCCACTGCGGGCTGGAAAGATAAGCAAGGAGCGTGTCTGCACCCAGCAGTGGGCTGCAGCAGGAAATGAAGTCTCCACTTCTTTCCAGCCACGGAAATTGGAGCACTAGTTCCCACTGGAGAAATCAAAGCAGCATTGTTTCAAAGAGCAAAACTGCCCAAGAGAGAACAAAGGTTTTGGCATTGAGCCCTTTCTGGAGAAGATGCTATCATGGACACTTCACCTCACTTAGAGGAACCCAGTCTGGGACTAAAAACCAACCCACAGTTTTGTTTATTATGCTCATGCTCAGAGGAGTCACCTTTTGGTATGTTCACTAGTGTCTGTGCCTTCACAATTGTCAAAATGAGAACAAAATCTGGTGAGCCAGATAAAGGTTTCTAAGAGGACTTCCCTGGTGGTACAGTGAATAAGAATCCATCTGCCAATGCAGGGGTTACGAGTTCAGTCCCTGTCTGGGAAGATTCCACTTGCCTTGGAACAACTAAGCCTGTGCAACACAGCTACAAAGCCCATGCTCTAGCGCCCAGGAGCTGCAACTACCGGAGCCTGGGCAATCTAGGGCCTGCACACTGCAACCACCGAACCTGTGTGCGGCAACAAGGAACACACTGGATTACTGTCCTACTAATACTTAGGAGATAGAATTGACAAGAAGGTAAATTCACAAATTTAGTCACCTTTGGATAAGAGGCATGAAAATCCAGCATAATGTCTTTTTACCTAATAAGTGTCCACTTCACTGCTTAGCTGTGGACTGCATTAAAAAAAATACAGATTTGCTCCCAGCAGTGTTGCCTTAGTGGCAATCTAGAATTGATCAACTATGTCAAGAAAAAATGCATTAAAAAGATATTTTTCAAAACTCAATATTTTTAAAATGAAAAATGTTACAAAACAGCTTTTGCTGTAGTAAACAGAATAAATAAAAGCAAAAGAGTAAATACATATATTTCATAAGCAAAACCTAAAAATCTGTATTGATGGAAAAGTTAGGTTTGAAATAGCAGACTTGATTTCCAATTACTTGACACAGAAAAACCTTAAGTTACTAATGCAGTTGACATAGACTAGACAACCTGTTTAAAATTTTCTGCAATGACCCTGGAATGTATAACTTTAAAGGGTCTCAAGAAAACAACAAAATTCTGTAAAGCAATTATCCTTCAATTAAAAAATAACTAAATTTTTTTAAAAAGGGTGAGCCTCAGACAACTTTATATTTTAGGTAGGTAAGGATACTGAAGCTGAAAAGTCAAGCATTTTGTCACATTAGTAGGGATGACAGTCAGGCTGGAGGCCTGGGAAGCCTTCCTATTGCCGGAGCTTGATGCAAAGTGAGTCTCTGATGACAAGCTGATTTGCTCCACCCAAATCAGTGGACACCCTGAGATCTAGATGAACTGGATTAGCCTGTAGCGTATACAATTTCCTGTGCTCCTGACATTATATGGCGAGCATCACAACTGACCTGCACTGCTCTAACATACCCAAACGACCAGAGCAGCAGAAACTACCTTTAGGAAAAAGTTGCTCTGCCCATGCTCCAAATTCTCATTTTAGGAGCTGACTCTAATCTCCTTTAAATAGTCTTTCCAGACTCTATTGGCTACCTACTCTCCCAGGGAATAAATTATTCATGCGTGGGATCAAAACAAGGGATACTTTAAAATCTCCAGGAAAGTCATATTTCCTGGAGATTAAAAATATTTTTCTCAACAGGAACTAGGAAGAAGCATGCAATTTTAAAAGGATGACCTTCGAAGGAGTAACTGACCCAGTCCCCCCTTGGACTGAACAAGCATCTGTGAGTTTGATGAATATTGTCAGACATTCAGAATTGATTCAGTGATAGCGAGGGCATTCCTGGGAATTCACCATAGGTTCATCACTGAATCTAACTTTATAATCCTCACAACAATCCTATGAGTTAGGTATAGACCTCTGCTATATTGGAATAATTGCCCAGTTAGGAAACTTCATGTTATAAACATAGTAACTCCAGTGGAGGAAGTGAGTTAGTTTCAGAGTCAGACTAACAGTGGTTTTTCTTACCTCAATTTAAGCGAATTTTATTTTAAAGTTTAATAGCTCAAATAACGGTTGTGGAACTTGGTCTGATTCTAACCGTTTTTTGTTTCTTTTGGGTGGGGGGGGGTGCGGCGGGGGCCACATCGCACAGCAGAACTTCCCTGACCAGGGATGGAAACTGTAACACCCTGCATTGAAAGGGTAGACTCTTAACCACTGGACCACAAGGCAAGTCTGGTTCAGTTCCGAAGTTGCATCAAAGTCAGTGTAAATAGCATTCTCTAATTGTGACAGATGCAGGTGAGGCTTTCAAAACATACAGGGAGAAGAAACGGCTTGTTAGACAGAAGGTGACTACAGGGAAGCAGCTTGCCCCAGGCCAGCGGCACAAACCGAGATTCCAGGGCTCCTGGACTGCAGGATCTCTGCTCTTCGGAACTATTCCCTGCTGCCTTCTGCTGACACCAAGTTCACTAAGAAAAAAGGTGTAACAGTCCCTCAGTCATGTCTGACTTTTTTGCAACCTCATGGACTGTAGCCTGCCAGGCTCCTCTGCCCATGGAATACTGGAGTAGGTGGTCATTTCCTTCTCCAGGGGATCTTCCCCACACAGGGATGGAACTCTGGTCTCCTGCAATGCAGGCGAATCCTTTACCGTCTGAGCCATCAGTGAAGCCCAAGCCATTTCACCAATTCACCAAGTAAAATAGAAGATGAAGATTCCAGTTCAAGTAGGGGACTTGAGGGGTCTTGAATTCTTTCCATGGGTGTGCTGAATCTACAGCTACCTATGGAACGATTTTCTCTGGAAAAAAAAAAAAAAACACCCTAAAAACTAGCAGAACAACTCCTTTGTATTGGGTACATGAGAAAAAGACCACATTAAACTGGGTGGAAAAGGCTGAGACACAATTTCATTATAAACCCCCAACCCACAATGGGAAGGGAACTCCAACCCAGAGCTCATCCCTGAGCAGAGGGTTTGGACTCCACATTGTGCAACCCAACCTTTAAGACCTGCTCCTAAGGCAAGCCCCCAAATCATCTAGCTTTGAAAACCAACGGCTCATGCCCCAAAGACCCGTGGGGCCGTGGCATACTGAGAAGTGTCTCCTAAAGAGTTCGCATGCAGACTGCTTCACCCCAGGGTCCCGCAGAGAGCAGACTCTGAAAACTGCCCAGACTTGACGTGAGCAAGGCTCATTTGCTGATTTTAAAGCGTTGGACTGAGGGGCCCTGGCCTGCTGGGGTACTCTCAAGGGATGGTGGCTGGTGGATCCTTCAGCACTCCTTCTGCCTTGCTAAAGCCAGCAGGAACCCTCTTTTTCTTTTTATCTTAAAAAAAAAAAAAAATCCTTCTTTTAAAATCCTTTTTTTTTTCCCCTGTGAACGCCAGCCCTGAACCTCCCCCGCCGGCCTCGCTCCAGCTGGACGCCATCTTTGCTCCCTCGCTGCCCTCCAGAGCCAGCATCTCCTGGAGGGGAGCTGCTACCCTCGTCTGGTGCCCGGGTTTTTACATCTGGTTCGCTGGCCCCCAACATCTGGTGACCCAGTTTTTACAGCTGTAGCCCAGGGGACGCCTCCTTCATCGCCTGGTTCTGGGGGTGGGGTTAGTTCCTGGGGCCCAGGGGGCTGTAACAATCAGATAAGTAGTTATCTTTGGCACACATCCACCCGCCCTCATTCCCACCCCCAGCGTCACAGACAACAGATTGAAACTTACCCCCTCTTTCTGGTGAAAGATGCCTATTTTCTTGCCCAGGAGCTGTGGCCTGAGGGGCAGGCACACTTCAAGGGCCATTCTAGGGAAGCTAAGGCCTGACGCCATTTTTGCATTCTCTCTCCGCCTTACCCCAGCTCATCTGTATCTTAAATACCTTCCACTGAGACACTGACAGGTGTCAGCAGACCCTCCCCTGCTAGGATCTATTAAAAATGAAGCAGGCTTGGACAAGCACCCAGGTTTGAGAGACAGCCAAGAGCAAGGGCAAGATTAACGATAAAGTTCATCTGTTACCCTGTATCATTACAAAACATTTTTTTTCCTTGTGATAAGAACTTTTAAGATCTCCTCTTTCAAATATGCGTTACAGTATTATTAATTATAGTCTCCATGCTGTACATTAAATCCCATGACTTATTTATTTTATAACTGGAAGTTTGTACATTTTGACTTCCTTTACCCTTTTACCCACATTCCCCCACACCTGCCTCTGACAACCACCAATCTGTTCTCTGTGTCTATGAGCTTAGGTTTGTTTGGCTTTGTGTTTTAGATTCTACATATAAATGATCATAGGATATTTTTCTGACTTATTTCATTTAGCATAATGCCCTCAAGGTCCACCTGAGTCGTTGCAAATGGCAAGACTTTTTTTGTGTGTGGCTGAGTAGCATTTCATTTTGTGTGTGTGTGTGTGTGTGTGTGTGTATCACATCTTTATTCATTCATCTGCTGATGGACACTTAGATTGTTTTAATATCTTGGCTATTGTAAATAATGCTTCATATTTACAATATATAACATGTGTGTGTGCTAAGCTAGTTCAGTTGTATCTGACTCTTTGTGACCCTATGGACTGAACCCTGCCAGTCTCCTCTGTCTGTGGTATTCTCCAGGCAAGACTACTGGATTGGGTTGCCATGCCCTTCTCCAGGGGATCTTCGTGACCCAGGGACAAAAGTGTGCTCCTGAATTGCAGGCAGACTCTTTACCGCTGAACCATGGGGTGGGGAGGCGGGCAAAGCGCAGGAACCCTTATATATCATAGTGAAGACATACATCTTTTTGAATTACTGTTTCATTTTCTTCTCATAAATATGCAGAAGTGGAATTTCTGGATCTGTATGGCAGTTCTATTTTTAATTATTTGAGGAATATCCATATTGTTTCCATTTTTGTAACAACATCAGATGACAGATGTTAGTTAGATTAAATGTGGTGATCATTTTGCAATACAAATATCAAATCACCTAAAAATAACATCATGTTATATGTCAGTTACACCTCAAAAAAAAAAAAAAAAAATTAGGAAGAAGGCTGATCCAGACACACAGGCTCCAGGCAGTTCAGCTGCTCTGAGTCCCGGAGAGCAGCGGCAGAAGAGCAAAGGCAGCAGGTCAGTCAGGTTTCCTTTGTCAGAAGGGTCTTCCCCATCCTCAGGGGCACCCCCTGCTCCTTGGTCATTTCCGTCATCTCCAGGCTCCTAACTAAGACCAGAGGGAGCTGGACCTGAAGAAACCACACGGTGCTTTCTGACATGAACAAAGTGACTGCAGAGAATATTCCTGTTCTGCTGATCTGAGGGCTTCCTGATGGAAGAAAGAGCCATCTTAAGTGGAACTGACTTAGACGTGCAAAAGTGCTTTGTAACTGCACTCCAAAACACCATCCTAGCCAAAACCTGCAGTGGGCAGTGGAATATTAGGGAAATCACTCTCATTAGGTTAAATCTCTCCATAAACGGCTCTCCAAGGGAACTTCTACCAATAGACTTGAGTTATTGCTTGAAGTGAGTCATCATTTAGGAAGTGATTACCCAGTAGTTGGATTTGTCATTTGGGGATTAACTATGTCACCCCAAGTTACACGTGACATATTGGAAAAAGCAGGGAGTAGACAGAGGACCTGGAGTATAGTCTGAACCTCACCTTTGCTATTATAGATTCTGAATCTCAGGCTTGTCATGTTTCACAGGGGGTGGGGTGGGGTGGGGTTGATAGCCACCTTTCCTCCTTTAGTTATTCTAGTTCCTAGAGTTGCACATGCAGAGAACACCTTCCTTAACTCTCCACTGGGTGAGTTGCTTCAAGTTGCTTCAGGAAACCTTCCCTTGACTTTGTTCTCCCTTTGCTCCCATAACCTGTGCAAACATCACTCCATTTGAGAATAGGAAAGACATTTGATCTCTGTTCTCAATGCCTTTTATAATGCATTTCATACTTGCTAATTTTAGTTCTTTTTACAAACTGTTCAGTGCTACATAAAATGATGATCCTTAAGTCATTAATCACAAAAGGTACTGAAAATAAAAATACTAGCATCTTGGTCTTACATATTAAAACATCTTTTTCTTTTGAAGTATAGTTCATTTACAATACTGTGTTAGTTTCAGGAGTACAACAAAATGATTCATGTATATGAATATATGAATATGTATATAATTTTTTAGATTCTTTTCCACTGTAGTTACTACAAGATCTCAAATATAGTTCCCCATGCTATACAGCAAATCCTGGTTATATAGTAATGTGTATCTCTCTTAAATCTCATACTCCTAATTTATCCCTCCTCTCCTTTCCCCTTTGGTAACTGTTTTTTACGTCTATCAGTGTGTTTGTTTTGTAAACAAATTCCTATTACTTTTTAGATCCCACCTATAAGTGATAGTGTATATTTGTCTTTCTCTGATTTATTTCACTTAGTATGATAATCTCTAGGTCTGTCAACATTGCAGCAAGTGGCAATATTTTTTATGGCTGAGTAGTATTCCATTATATATGCATTATACATACATCTTCTTTATTCATTCATCTGTTGATGGACACTCAGGTTGCTTCCATGTCTTGGCTTCCATAGTTTTTTTGTTTTTAATTTTTTGGCTGGGCCACACTACATGTGGGACCTTAGTTCCCCAACCAGACACTGAACCCACCCCTACTACATGAGAAGCCCAGAGACTTAACCAGTGGCCTGCCAAGAAAGTCCCTGTAAATAGCTTCTTGCATCTTTAAAAACACTCCAGAAATCTACAAAGAATTACAAAACTTTTGAGTAAACAGCCTTGTTTAATTCAGGTTCTTCCAAATATTTACAGTTTACTGATACTAAATTTTCATATACAAATGTACTGCTCCCCCCCTCCCCAAATGACACAAAGTTTACACATAAAAATTGGTAAAAGAATTTTATTATGTGGCTTAGGTAGGTCTTTGCATTCTACTAACAGAAAAGCATTTTTCCACATCTTAGTCAACCTAACGATATATTTGTGGTTTTATCTACATGGCTGCAGTATTACCCTATCGAAGAAACCTTCCTTTCATTTGTACTTTGGTGCAATTATACAGTAGATACCTCTTTCTCCAGAAAATAAAAATATTCTTGATCTAAGCTTGAAATGGAAAAAGACAATAACACCAAGTTTCTCACACCACTTGGTAAAAGATTGTAATAGAAATCCAAACAGTGTACTGCTTAACATACAAAGATGACACGTGTGCCACTGATGTAGGCACTCAAAACTCTGTAGGAATGCTTCAGCACGTGGGTTTATTTTTCTGGGGTTTTCACATGTAATAGGTGGAATTGTACCATAATGAAGAATAGTCACCTTTTGCTCAAGAGACTCAAATATTAGACTCTAACACGGGAAATATCTCTTGCGGTCATAGTAATGTACGAATGGATAGGGAAAAAAATTGCCTTAGCAAAAATTTCACCACTGACCAAACACCTGAAATGTTTTTATCACAGCTTTCATATGTAAAAAAAAAGTTTCCTGCAGAGATGAAGCATATTCATGAAATAAAGCCTAGTCGCTATCATCTGAACCACGTTCTGAGCCCCTATCCGAGGCCTCGTTGTTGGATCCCTCGGGTTCAGATTCATTTCCGGAACCTGGGCCGGAGCCCTCATTGTCAGATGCTCTTTCGGAGTCGTGGTCCGACTCAGCACTTGGGGACGCGGGCCGGGAGTCCATCTCAGAGCCTGCGGAGCGGCTCCGCCCAGACTGCAGGGATTCGTTGTCCGACTGTTCGGAGCCTGAGGGCCTGCGCTTCCTGGCCGGCTGGTCGCTGTCCGAATCCTCATCGGAGTGGGATCTCCGGGACCGCCGGGGGCTGCCGGCCTCGCTGCCGGACTTGTTCTGGTTCTCGTCAGAGTCGCTCTCCGAGGAGGCACCCTTCTTCCGCCGCTCGCCCTCATCCGAGTCGCTGTTGCTGTGGCTGTTGCGGGGATGCCTGGCAAAGAGAAATGCTTGTTACAGGCCAGGTCTCCGGACGACAACACCTGACAATCGGGGGTTGCCCTTTTAAAAGAGAAGGGCAGAATATTCTGGACCTGATCGGTGTTTTTACTGTAATATTTCTTTGGTGTACGTTTTTGCAAATGAGATGTTGTTCATAATAAAAAGGGGAGTACGTAGGCAAAAAGAATAAGGCACATTAGCTCTAAGACAGAATAAAAACAGTGAAGGATGACTCTCACTGGTCATACCAGGCACCTTTCATCAGAATGAAGCATTTCTCAATTTCACCTGTAAAATTATGTAAGGAAGGACTACATTTATCTTTATAAGCAAATCCATAGCAGCAGAGGTAAAACCTAGGACCTGACTTGGCTGCAGAGACTCTGGACATGAACCCTCTCCCAAGGGTTGGCCGAGTGGGGCTCCCCTGTCCCATCTGTGTAGGAGTCGGCCAAGGAGCCAAGTCACCATTCCTATTCTGGGATTTGCTTCTGCTCTGATGCCCTCTGACAGGACTAGACTTACTCTGCATAGGAAGCTGTGCTAAGGGGGTTCTGCTGCTTGCTTGTTTACTTTTGCCCAAGTTTCTCCTCTACATATCAGATGTTAAAGGAAAGGGACTAATGCTCGGGATGGTGGTGGCAAGGTAATCTTGGCTTCCTACAGGAACAAACGTTCCCTTAACCACTGTGACAGCTGCTACCTCCCCCCAATCCCCCACTGCACTGCGCTCACCAGGAGGGACATGCTTCTCCTCTGGCATATTCCTTGGTTTGGGTTTCCATGACAAATATACCAAGAAAGGAATATTAAATCCTACAGGGTCAGTCTAAGAAGGGTGATGGAGGTGAAACAGACTACTCTCCCCAGCAATGAAAACATCCCTGCAGACTGAAGAGAGGCTCTTTGTGCTTACATCTGAAAGAAATCTAGACACATATCATGTAACTCAGGTCACTCTGAAAGGATGTGAAGCGTGGAGAAGAGGATGCTGGATATTCCTTCTGTATATACACCAAGTACCAGTGGGCCCCTTGAATCTAATTCACTCCGTTCCATCTGGCTAAAGAAGGAAACACTTCCTGAGGGTTTAACCATCATGCCTCTAATCAATGGACTAGGATAACATTGTGGGCAAGGACCAGTGGAAAAGCAATCCAAATCTGTGTCAACCACTGTCTTCAGAGAAAATGGGAACCAAACATCTTCACAGATGCTTTACCATACCAGGCTAGCCACCCCACCCCCAGCCGCAGACCCCTAGCCCCTTCAACATGCTAACCTCTCACTGCTGCTTCACCTCTAACCCACCAGGACTCCCTCTCTTGCTTTTATTTTAAAAACTTTTATTATTTATTGGTTTGGTTTTTTTTTTAGAAGTACAGGTGATTAGGACTCTTTATTCTTCTAAAAGACTTAAACAGCCTTTTACAAAATTTATCTCAGTAATTACCCTCACTACTTCAACTCCAGATTCATTGCTTGCTTGTCCCTGGCAAGCAATAAATGGAAAATATAAGTGATAACACTTTCCCCAGTATACTGTAGTTTTGGTTTATCTGTCATTCTCTACTGTTTCTAAAGCACAAATTCCTTTGGGCGGGGTCAATGTCTTTTTCCTCTGCATCTCCAGCACTTAGCACTCACTTCATAACATGGATGTTCAAATATCTGTTGGATGAATGAATGAAATGATGGCCATCAGTGAAATGATGGCTATCAGTGAAATGGCCATCAGAAGAACAAGGCGTAGTACGGTATTAAGAGTTCTAGTCTAGGAATCCAAATGTGGAGCTTCAGGGGCAAGTTCAGGACAAGTACAACAGAATACTGTTTGACCAAGTGGGCTGTAAGCTAAAGGACTGCAGGATAAGCCCTCCACAGGCAGGTAGTGCTAAGTCATCCCTGCCTGACAAAGGACGGAATGGTCAAGAAAGTGCCTTTCTTCCTGTGACCAAGATCCAGCTACTCCTACTACTTTAAGCCAGTCAATGGCAGTGTAGCCAAATGATACATTTTGTGTAGGAGGATGTCATATAGAAAATTTCAACTAATATCCATGAAGAAAGAAGGTTTCAAAATAGGTTTCCTCCTGTAAGGGACAAATATTTGGTAGACAAAATGACAAGATCAGAATAAGGTGTGTGATAAGGTGTCTTCCAGTTCTAAGATTCTAAGAAACTACAGAGATGACATTCTGTCACAGTGACCACTCTCGGTTATCTTTCATTAGGAGAACACACCAAGCAAAAAATTCCTACCCTTCATCAGCAATTTTCAGTTTATCTTCATCAGACGAATCATCACTTGATGATATTATGGCTTTGGATTTTATTTTTCCCTTCATTGAAGGAGGCAGACGTTCTGGCTTGGGCTAAAGAAAGAACACACATAATAGATTAGTGAGGACTCTTCCGTTAGGATGTCATGTTAAATTGGGTTTGCACTGCAATGATACAATCAAACGGCAACCAACAAACTTCAAAAACAAGCGTCTGTGCTTGAAGACACTGCAGGAGAAGGATGTATCTAGCAGACATCTTTCATGCCTACCAGGGACAGAAAAACGTGTTGGACACTTACAGCCTTCTTCTTCTCTGCTCTTGGTGGACGGCGCTTTTTCGGTTTGGGGCCATTTTCTGTTTCATCATCATCAGATCCTTCATCTCCCTTCGGAGGTCTATAGTGAACACCAAAAGAACGTGTGTCAAGATTCACTCATATGCCTATAAAGCCCAAGACTTCTTCGCCATTCAAATAGTACGAGTCATTCTCAACGCCCTCCTCTACGGGTGCTGACTGCAACCAGACTGTGGGGCCACAACGTGCAGCCGCTGCACAAGGCTCAGCAGTCTGCCACACAGATAAATCATGGATTTATGCAGTCTGCTGACCACATGAGTCACTGCTGAGCCCTCTTAATGAATGTAAGATAAGCTCAGATCTTGCCCTGGGTGAGTGACAGAGGATGTGAGAAAAGATCCAGGCTCCAGACTCAGCATCCTCCCCCTCCTCTTCCTTCCTTCCCAACTACTCATCCTAGGTCTGCTAATATTCAGCCACAGCTTCAATTCCACAGGTCAGTGTGTCTGATTGAATCCCACAAGCAGAGTCAGCCTCGGTTTGGGAAGAACAGGCCTAGGTAATCCTGGAGGTTCCTGGACAGGGAAGCACCGTGAGAGGAGTGGGAGAGTTCAAGGGCCCCTCCAGGTAAGAGGGGACAAGGCACCACTTGTCCTCACAGTGGATGGCATGGGAGGATGAAAAGCCCTTCTTTCAGCTAAATTCACATTTTACACATCCTGTAAAACTTGAATTGAGCGATGACTCTCACCATTTTACAGAGAGAAACTGAGGTTTGGGGCTTTTGTAAGGTTATTAAGATAGACAGTTGGCACGGACCCACTAACTCTTCTCATTCTAAATTGCATAGGTTTTCCAATTAAGTGTTGCAATTTTATAGACGTAAGAAAGGCAATTATGACTGACTCATAGCTCTCAGAAGGAAATTTGTAGTGTTTGGTAATTGGGGTCCATTTTAGGATTAAAGCAGGAAGCAGGAGCATGAAAGGTTTCTGTCTGGGTGCATCAAGAGATTACCAGGTGTTCCCAAATTCTAGCCCTAAGATTCAGAAGGTGAGAGGCGTTCCCCACTTTCATGAGGTGATTGAAAAGGTTTTCCCATGATGCTACCTTCTCCTCTTCTTCTTCTTTCTCTCGCTGCCCTCCTCTTCCTCGCCTTCCTGCTCACTACCACTGCCCTTCCTTCGCTTCTTCTTTTTGGAGACAGGCAGGTCCTCATCGGTGTCATCATTGACAAATTCATCGAACTCTCCTCCTTTCTTGGAACGCTGAAATCCAAAGAAGACCACAGTCAGTGCTTTCCTGGCTGGTAGAATATGGCTGTATGAAATAGGCCTCATGCCACCAGCCCTCCGAGTCACACTGAAGAGGTGCATGGTGAGGCCCATACTTTAAAACTGCTAATTGGGATGAATGTTTCTCATAGCAAAGACCATCAACTGCAAGGTTGCTACAAGATAAACTATACTAAAACTAACACTGAAGTGCATTTCTAAAGACTAGATACCATTTAAAGCATTCTCTGTGTTGAAGACTATCCTTTAGCAAAGGAGGAAGCCAAAGCATGACTAAATATTGAGTGCATTTAGTCAGTTAACTTCATTTCCAGCTGGAGTCACATCTTACCCGTCCACCACCACCACCTCTTTTCTTTTCTTTTGTTGCTTCAGTCTCTCCAGTAAACATAAGAATATTTTTGGTCTTTTCTACATACTGGGCCCGCTGTTCCAAAAGTTTCTTTTGCTCTTCTTTTTCTCTGAGACGTTTCTCTTCCTATGAGGAAAAAGGGTAGGGGAAAATCTCATCAAAATGTTCTTATGACCATAAAATCATGGCTATCATCAAAAGAACTTTTGATGAACATACAAAGTGTATGTATGCCCACCTTTAATTCTAGTATCACCACAAACACAAGAAATACCTGTTCTTTGAGAAGTTTCTGCCTTAGCAGTTCTTTCTCTTGTTCTTGTTTGGCCCGCAACTCCCTTTCTTCTTCGTCTTGTTTGCGTGCCCGAGCCACGTGGTATTGCGCCTGGCTCAGTAAGTCAGAGCATTGCCTAGAACGTTCCCAATTTCGAGAAATATGAATGTAGCTAGTACACTTTTTATTTAAAAACTCAGAGCATTTACATTATTTACACATATTTAAAAGTTTGAAGCAGGATCATAGAAGTCTTAATTAGCAAAATTAACTTAATTTCTCATAAGCCAATACTGTCAACTATTTTAAGTTTCCAAATCATAACTGTCTTCCCAAAGCACAGCTAAAAAGATTCCCAACAATATCTTCACATGTAACTCAGCATTGGGAATTGTGTCTTGATTCTGAATCAGAAAAGTCTTTTCCCATATAATTTTAGGACTTAAACTAAATTAACTTTGGCATATTCCCCGAAAGAACCCTCAAGAAAAAGCCTTAGCCCAGGGTGGAACATCCCAGAGAGGAGTGTGAAAGACTGATGCCTAGAAGGTCAGAATCCCTCACTGCTGTGTCACTCTCCCAGCCCATATGGATATCACTACCTCACCCAAAGTCACCCTCCATAAACAGTAACATTACCTGGCTTCTGTAGCAGCGAGGGCCAAATCAAATCTCATTTTATCTCCCACTTTACTCAAGTAACTGAAATATCTAAATGGAATGAGAAAATAAAATACGTAAAAAAAAAATTAATGGAACAGACCCTTTAGATTAAAAACAGATTAAAAATCTGTTTTCAAAAAAAGTTTCAGAGAAGGCTTACATACTGACTGAAATTAATGAACACTTAATACTTAAATGTATTCACAAAGGGCTGTCATCTCAATAGGAAAAACACATATACAACTCACTTAAAAAGAACTCTCAACAACATACCACGCAATACCAGCAAGTTCATGAAGATAAAGTTATATTTAACATTATCAGTAAATTCACAAACAACCAAAAATCAATTCCAGCAACTAATATTTACTAAACACCAAGTTTACTAAATATGTCAGCATGGAGGTTAGGAGGCTTAAGCCATGAAAGCACATATAATTTATTAGCCAAGGCAAGAAATACTTAAAACAAGAACTCAAATAAGATTGGATAAAACCTGAAGAGATGTAAGATTTTAACTTTAACATACACTGAGTTACCAACTAAATACTATAAAGTTACATAAATTGCTGCTAAGTCGCTTCAGTCATGTCCGACTCTGTGTGACCCCATAGACGGCAGCCCACCAGGCTTCCCCATCCCTGGGATTCTCCAGGCAAGAACACTGGAGTGGGTTGCCATTTCCTTCTCCAATGCATGAAAGTGAAAAGTCAAAGGGAAGTCGCTCAGTCATGTCCGACTCTTTGGGACCCCATGGACTGCAGCCTACCAGGCTCCTCTGTCCATGGGATTTGCCAGGCAAGAGTACTGGAGTGGGGTGTCACTGCCTTCTCCCCATACATAAATTGAGTTGAGCCAAATAAACTTATTCAGTCATTTAAGAGAAAAGGCCTTAATCTTAGCTCGAGGAAAACTCGTACCTCAAAGAAGACACTGGTATAACAGGTAAAAACAACATACTGCTACTGCTGCTAAGTCGCTTCAGTCATGTCGGACTCTGTGCGACCCCATAGACAGCAGCCCACCAGGCTCCCCCGTCCCTGGGATTCTCCAGGCAAGAACACTGGAGTGGGCTGCCATTTCCTTCACCAATGCATGAAAGTGAAAAGTTAAAGTGAAATCGCTCAGTCGTGTCCGACTCTTAGTGACCCCATGGACTGCAGCCTACCAGGGTCCTCCATCAATGGGATTTTCCAGGCAAGAGTACTGGAGTGGGGTGTCACTGTCTTCTCCAAAACAACGTAAGTGGAGTCTAAAAGTTTCTAGTGTGTAAAATGCTGGGTCATATTACTCTCAGATTAATAAAAAATCTAGGGCAAGCCTGTAAAGCTAGCCAGTTATAGGGGTCGGACTATAGGATCCAATTCTAGCAGGATCCTAGCTATGGTTTGAAGTCACCTAGTGGCAGCTGTCTGCTTTGGTTTAAAAGTTGCCAGAATGATTCTACTAGAGAATGATTCTCCTTTGAGACATATGGGTTTAAAGAAACAAACAATTTCAAAGGTTGTTTGGAAAACAGGTACAAAATCTTACCTGTGTGCAAGCTCCAGTTCCTTCACAGCATTAAGTACTTCCTTCAGATTACTCTTTTCATCTTTCAGGACAGAGGTAGCTAATCTTTGTAGGACCAAGGCCACATTAAACATAAGAACTGTATCACTGGGTGCCACGTGTCTAGCCTATAAATAAAAACAAAGCAAATTTTTCATATGTTATAAAGACATGAAAAGAATTTTAGTTAGAGTATTAGGCATGTAAGCATGTGTAAAACAGAGTAAAAAATACAAACCAGCACAGAATTGAGTTCTCTTTTTTTACCTTCAGCAGGGTTTGTTTGCATTCCTGTAACTTGCCACATTTGAAGAGGGCCCGGGCCAAATATAGCACAACTTCTGTGTTCTGGTGCTTATAAAACTTTCTGAGGCAGTTTTCATACTACAAAAAGAGAAAAAGTTAATTAAAGCACAACAACAATTATATACTATTATTTTATAAGAAAATTTCAAGCGATTTTAAAGCTATGTGAAAAGCTTTAAATTAGCTTTAAACCATCTTCTGGATGGTTAATTTCAAAGACTAAATTGAGACTGATTCTTGACATTCACCAGCATACATTTTCACAACATAAAAACCTGGTAAGAAAAATTACATACTCGAAATAGTCTTTCCATTTGAAATGTGGACCAACACTGACAGGTGAAACAGATGGAAGGTCTTTTTGTATCTTTAGCAATACAATCTAGACAAGACTTAATGATGATTTATCAGAAGTCATACACCTGGCTCCTATGGGGCTCTACCACCTTTCTTTAGGGCTGGTGGAACCTACTGGCAATCAATATGAGAAGCCTCACAGTTCTGGTTGTTAATCTCTTAGTAAAACTAATATAGCAATACTGGTATTAATTTTGCCACGAACAAGTCAGTTTCTGACCATGCAATATCAGGAGTGTCGTAGGCAAGTTCTTCTCGGTGAAGACGGTTAGATGGTTTTTCCCTGATTATTCCTAGCAATTGATTTGCAGACCAAGAAGGCTGACCTCCAAAAATACAACCTCTGAGACTACCATATGCAATCAAGGTTCTGTAAGTCCTTGTGACAAGTTACCTTTCCAATAATACTACTACTACTCGTCCTTTTTAGAAAAAATGGTTAACTACTTCCCAGAGCCTGGACTGCTCATATCTTCTACCTTGGGTCAGAAACTTGTTTTTTTCTGGCCATAATAATTTCAATAAGAGCATTTTTCCTTTTTCACTAGGTATGCTAAAGATGCTCACTATGCTAAAGATGCTGGGCATGACTCTTTTACTTCAAGTAATCAACAAATATGAAAAGTATAACAAAAATCTCTAGCTATGAAAACTTATCCCCATGGAGGGAGTTTTTTCTTTTTAAATGTCTTTTAACCTTTCTGAAATGCAGTTCTCTCATCTGAGAAGGAAGAGGATAAAATGAGCAAATAATTGCTCAATCGTGCCCGACTCTTTGCGACCCCATGTACTATACAGGCCGTGGAATTCTCCAGGCCAGAATACTGGAGTGGGTAGCTGTTCCTTTCTCCAGGGGATCTTCCCAGCCCAGGGATCGAACCCAGGTCTCCTGCATTGCAGGAGGATTCTTTACCAGCTGAGCCACTAGGGAAGCCCAAATGAATAATAAATCCCACTATCTTCTGGCACTTACTGCTATGCTAGGCAAATTAGTGCCAAGTATTTTTCATTCTGGATCCGCATAAAATTCTATGAGATTAAGGTTACACGTATTTCTGTCTTATAGAGACATGCCCAAGACGTGCAATTAATGGTGGAGCCAGGACTCACATCTCTGTCTGGACATCAAAGACTGGTCTTAACCTTATAAAATTATAAACCTCTAAACAGACGAGGCCAGAATGGTTAAGAAAACTGCTCAACGATGACCACAAAATAAAAATATTTTGAAAAATAAAACATTACCATCTGAACAGCGCTGATATATTGCTTTTGTTCCACGTAGATGTGTGCTAGGTTCAGCCACACATCACTGATATCTGCTGTTGCTTCTCTTACTTGGGCAAATACATCACGAGCTTCACGGAAATATCCTTTGTGGGCCAAAACAGCTCCTAAAGTTATAAAAAGGTTCACAGAATTAGAACTTCCTATTTGTAGCCAGAAAAAAAACTAGAGAGAAAATCTGATCTATAAACATCCTTCCAAAAGCATTTATTTCACAATTATGGATATCCAAATCTTATAATTACCTATGCCATTAGCAGCGTATAGATTCTTTGCATCATTTCTGAGTACTTGTTTGTAGATAGCCAGAGCACGATCCTGATGACGCTTTTCCTATAAAAAGATTATTAAAAAAATTCAAATAAGAATCAAGTAAGAATCAACTTTGTTTTAAAGAAATGAAAAGAGATTACCTTTTCTCTATCTCGGGTGGGCTGATGCAAAGTCTGAAGCCAGACGTTGCCAAGGGCCAGCATAGAATAAGTGTCACTCTGAGTAGCTGGTTGTTTTAATATCCTCTCAAATTTCTTCTGGCCTGGACCCCATTCTTGTTTTGCTAAATGAAGATTACCAATCAAAGACCAAGCATCTGGATGGTCCTAAAAACACATATAAAAAGAAGCAAGATCTGTAATTTGGATTCTTTCCACAATAGGTGATTCCTGGAGAGGTTTATAGGCTACGTTTACAACAGTGTTTTTCAAACTGAGAGCTGAGATGGATTAATGACTTGTAAAATCAATTTAATGTTTAGTTATCAGCATAAGAAATGCAATAAAATGGAATACAGTAAAAATATCAATGTACTGTCTAGGACAATATGATTTTACAAATCATTATTAATTTATAAAACTTTGATCTCAAGTATAGGGATTACTAGTTAGAAAACCTGATCTCTTTGTTTGTATACACGTGTGTGTGTCCTAGGCTGTGACGTGAAATCTAATTCTTATTGTGGGCCACAATCCAAACATCTAGATGACTCTACACCCTTTGAAGTGAAGTGAAAATCGCTCAGTTCTATCTGATTCTGCAACCCCATGGGCTATACAGTCCGTGGAATTCTCCAGGCCAGAATACTGGAGTGGGTAGCTTTTCCCTTCTCCAGGGGATCTTCCCATCCCAGGAACTGAACACAGGTCTCCCTCATTGCAGGCGGATTCTTTACCAGCTGAGCCACAAGGGAAACCCAAGAATACTGGAGTGGGTAGCCTATCCCTTCTCCAGCGGATCTTCCCAACCCAGGAATCAAACCAGGATCTCCTGCATTGTAGGCTGATTCTTTACCAACTAAGCTCTCAGGGAAGCCCTTTAGTATCTTTAAAAAGTAAATGGGAAAAAAAAAAGGGGAGGGAGATGCCAACCTAGACAGCCATTAAAAGAAAAAACTGATTTACTGAAGGAAAATGGTGAAGTAATTCTTTTTTCAAACCCAAGAGTTATTATTACCAACCTGATTAATCTGAAGAGCCTCCTTAAACCAATCTGAAGCCTCATAAAAGTTTCCTTTATCTCTAGCCATTGCTCCTAGGCGCAGATAGCCTGAAAATGCACAAGTTTTTATGTTTAAAATATTAGCTATAAAGTAGGATCATAATTTTAAAGTTGTACTTTTAAAATAATTGCTTTCAATTAACACATCACAGGTGAAAAAATATCAAGCACTGATACAGCTAATTAAATATCTAATAAGTTAAAGTACAACTTCAATACCATCAAACCTTCCTGTTTGAAATCTCAGATTCTCCCTTCTACTCCATTCCTCAAGCTGGTACTCTGGATCAAGTCATTATCTCAAGCTAAGTTATTTTAAAAGCTTGTCATCGTTTTGTTTCCAGTTTCTCTCTGATATACAGCACTGTGCTTGGCATATCACACAATAGTGAAAACACAGACTACTAAGGGATTATTAGTTAGAAAACCTGACCTCTAACTGTGTCTCTTTACCTTAAGTAATTTTAAAAGTGAAAGTGTTAGTCACCCAGTCCTATCCAACTCTTTGTGACCCCATGGACTGTAGCTAGCCAGGCTCCTCTGTCCATGGGATTCTCCAGGCAAGAATACTGGGGTGGATTGCCTTTCTTTCTTCAGGGGATCTTCCCTACCTAGGGACTGAACCCAGGACTCCTGCATTGCAGGCATATTCTTTACCATCTGAGCCACTAGGGAGTGCCACACAAATGTCAAATTGTTATCTGTTCCAGAAAATGTCACTCTCTCAAGAAACCAACAATGGTTTATAATTGCCTATCAACTCAGTTCAGATTAAGCCTGGAATTCAACTAAAATCTTATTTATTTTAAATCACTTTTTTATTCATAATAGTATGACAGGGGTCAAGTTACTAGCCCTTGATTTGACCAGAGTCAAAACATCATAGCTTTAGGTTCTTTTAAGGGAAGTACAGCATATAAATGATTTTTAGTTAGAAACTTTCCAAATTTCACACTGTTCAGGTTGCAAAAACTCAAGGTAGGACATTTTTAGCAATAATTATTTACAGGAAAGGCCCTGTCCTTTATGACTATTAAAAACACTGTAAATCAAAACAGAACCCACCATAAAGATAAACCCATAACCAAATACGTCAAGGAGTTGTTAAAAGCCTAGTAGAGGTAGCTGACCCATTGAAGATGGACTAGTCTATAAAATATGGTCCCACTGGTTTTCAGTTGTTTCCTTCTGTTTCCAGGATAAATTTAAGTGAAGCTGCATTTTTTTTTTTAAGGCCACAAATTTGCTTTGAAGAAAAGGTATAACCTTTAGAACAGTTGTTTTGTTTTTTCAATAGTTTTTTTTTTTTTTTGCTGCACTGTGTGGCTTACAGGATCTTAGTTCCCAGAACAGGGAGTTAATTTCCAGTGGAAGCAAGAAATCCTAACCACTGGACCACCAGGAAATTCCCTAAAACTGTTTATTATTAGTTCCAAGAAAGATTTTTTCCAGGCTAAATTTTTGCTGCTGTTGTGAGCATTTAATACATAAAAAATAAAGTTTAAAATTCTTACAGTCAACATAATTAGGATGTTCCCGTAAGATGTTTTTATATAGTTTTTCAGCTTCATGGAATTCACACATTGCTTCATACAGCCTGGCTAAATTGTATGACGTTGTAACAGAAATGGCGTTATAATAATGTTCATCATGCTCGGCTTCTGCCTTTGCACGATCCAAAGATGCCAAAAAGTATTTCTAGGAGAAAGAAAAGAAAATTACATTGTGAAAAGACTTGGTTGACACATCTAAAAAAGCATGCACTGAACTTGATAGTTCAAAAGAAGGAACTAGTCCTTCGTTCCTACCTTTGCCTCACCCAGATTTCCAAGTCTGAAATGAAGGGCACCCACATTATTCAGAATCTCTGGGGGGACATCAGCCTGCACTTTCTCCTGAAGGATGCGTGTTGCTGTTCCGTAGGCTGACAGGGCACCCTGTATTTTCATGGTGGACAGAATAAGGTGTAAGTGAAAAAGAGAGAAGCACTATACCAGGCTTACCAAAAACACATTAGGTAGATGAAAAATGTGATCAAATACCTGTATATCAGTCTGTTCTAAGATCTGTGCCAACTCAATCCAAGCTTCAACATCATCAGGATACTGTTCTGTGACCTTCTTCAAATGGCCCTGGGATAAAAAGAGATCATTAAGCTAAGGCATTCCAACTCTAGGCTATGAAAGTAAAATGTGGTAACTACTCTACCCTGTTTAATGTCAGTTGTTATTTCAACTGGAGCAAACTCAGCTATCAAAACCGAGTCCAATGTATTTCTATAAGCAATAACAAGAAATGAGCATCTAGGGATAGCTACCAGAAAATAACTAAGACTTTTAAAAGCGTACCTTGGCAATATCTCTTTTTTCTTGGTCTTCTGAAGCAGCATATAGAGAGCCAAGAATTTTCATAGTTTCATAATTATTAGGATAAGCTTTCAAAACTTTCTCGAAGCACTGAGATGCATTCTCTTTGTCACCTCGATAAATGTACATTTGTCCCAAACCAAAAAAAGGCAGCACAAAAGAGGATGAGGCAAACTGTGTAGCTTGATAGTAGTACTGGAAAGCTTGGTCATAATCTTCCTAAAAAATGAAAATAAAACAAGACCAATAATACATATAACAGTTTTTAAAAGACTTGGAAAACCATTAAAGAATTAAGATACTCCAGAGTGTAAAATTAACTTACCTGGACATGGAATGATCTAGCCAACTGATAGCAACTTTCTGCTTGCATGGCCTCCACTTCTGTATTATGGAATGCATGGAGAGCCAAGTGCTGGACTTTACTGTAATCCTGAACAAGGAAGACCCAAAAATCAATGGGTAAGCTCCAACAACTCTACTGGTCTCAGTCATAGGGTTCCTCAAATTTCACTTTAAAAATTTGTTAACTGAATTAACAATAACAGCACTGTACCCATATTTACAAATCACTCTCCTTATTCCCCTTGCTGATAAACTTAGGGAAGATGGGAACTAACATTTGTATAGTACTTAACATTTGCTCAGTATGTCTATTACTTCATTTAATCTCCACAATAATCCTTTGAAGCATCAGGCCTATTTTTGTGATGAGAAAACCCAAGAGAAGTTAAGTCCCTTATTAACAGTAATGGGAGCAGTTACAATTTAATAAGAACTATTATATCCAAGGGTTTCTCTTGTGGCTCAAATGGTAATCTGCTTGCAGTGTGGGAGACCCAGGTTTGATCCCTGGGTTGGGAAGATCCCTCGGAGAAGGAAATGGCAATCCACTCCAGTATCCTTGCCTAGAGAATTCCATGGACAGAGGAGCCTGGTGAGATACAGTCTATAGGGTTGAAAAAATCAGACACAACTAAGCGACTACACTTTCACTATATCCAAAGTACTCTGCTGCTGCTGCTAAGTCGCTTCAGTCGTGTCCGACTCTGTGAGACCCCATAGATGGCAGCCCACCAGGCTCTGCCGTCCCTGGGATTCTCCAGGCAGGAACACCGGAGTGGGTTGCCAGTTCCTTCTCCAGTGCATGAAAGTGAAAAGTAAAAGTGAAGTCACTCAGTCGCGTCTGACTCTTCGAGACCCCATGGACTGAAGCTTACCAGGCTCCTCTGTCCATGGGATTTTCCAGGCAAGAGTACTGGAGTGGATTGCCACTGCCTTCTCCAAAGTACTCTGCTAGGTATACTTATATTAGTTCTAAGCTTAATCAACCTTCCCTGGAAAGTATGTCATTATTACCATTTTATTGATGGGAAAACAGAAACTTAAGTATTAAGTTTGTTATCCAAAGTGAAAAGCTAGAACTCAGTTTACTTTCTTCCCCACTCCAAGGATATGTTCTGTCACATGAAGGTAACAAGTACCAGTGCCTGGACCTGCATTCAACTCTATTTGAATGCATGGGTCATGACCTTTCTACTAGATTTGACTTTCCTTTTGATTATTCTGCCAAGTGTCTCAGAGTTTATACATCAGGGGTAGAAACAACGTTTCAGTTTTAATAGGAAATGTGTTTTATTCATCTGACCAGAAATCTGGTCTGATGTAAAGTTTTTGACATTTTTAAAATATTATAAATAATAATGGGATTGCAGCTTTTAACACGGACTGTTTCCCATTAGGTAAGTATGTAATGTGAATATTACATTTAACAACCCTAACTACCACCCCTCAAATCCTATAAAGTAGGTATTATTACTGTTTTACAAGTGAAGCAATTAAGGTTTAGGGAAATCAGTATATTGGCCCAAAGCCAAAGAACTATATATAATGGTGATGCCAGAATCTGAACTAAGTGATTCAAACTCCACAGTTTTAATTACATGATACAGCCTTTAGCTAAATTTACATCTTGTTCACTGGAATGAGGGTTTGGAAATAGCCTGTGTACCTTCTAGAGTTGTTTTAATGACAAACTGAGAAAACATATGTAAACATGCTCTGTAAACCTTACAGACATATTCAGTGCAAGAGGACCTCATGACACCTGGCACAGCACTGATCATAGATCAGGTATTCAGTAACACTCAAATAGACTCCCTTGATTTACATATTTCACCTAGGTAATCTTTAAGGTTCTGAAATACGAATTGTGCTCAGTAGAAGCAAGTCTGTATCTTCAGCAGTGCAAGGGTGACTAGCATTGAAAATTAAAAATGCATTATTCTCATTTGGTTCAAGGAAGCTGTCCTAACATTTGTAAGCACTGACTACTAGATATGCACTCAAATATTTAGAATCATTAGTCCTCTGTTTTTTGTTGTTTTTTTCCCCAATAAAAACCAATATAACTTGCTGCTAAGTCACTTCAGTCGTGTCCGACTCTGTGCGACCCCATAGACAGCAGCCCATCAAGCTCCCCCGTCCCTGGGCTTCTCCAGGCAAGAACACTGGAGTGGGTTGCCATTTACTTCTCCAATGCATGAAAGTGAAAAGTGAAAGTGAAGTCGCTCAGTCGTGTCCGACTCTTTGCGACCTCATGGACTGCAGCCTTCCAGGCTCCTCCATCCATGGGATTCTCCAGGCAAAAGTACTGGAGTGGGGTGCCATTGCCTTCTTGTGCTAATGTTTTATCGTAAAACAGTAACACTTCATTTACTTTTAAAATACATTTCCATCTTCTCCCTAAGTAGTTGCCTTTTAGTACTGTAATAGTTATAGCATAAAGTTTAATTAATAATTCACTATGAAAGGGGAGTATGCTTCTATAGCCAGGGAGAATAAAGCACCATGGTTAACAGCTGTGTGACCTCAGGGTATTAACTCTGCTTCCATGATTCATCCACAAAATTAAGAAAATATTACCTACCTCAGAGGATTGTTTTGAATATTACATAAATTCATGGCATGCACTTTTAACAGTACTTGGCATTTAGTAAGGATAGAATGCATACCAATAGCAACAATAACAGCAATATAGCATCTATTACTAATAAGGATCGATGTAGTTTTGTGAACTTTTACTTAAATTGCTATTTAATTAAAAGTTCTTGGTATAATTTAGTACCTAGTTGCAAAATGATTAAACTCATGCTTACCAACTATATAAAAACTTTTCTAGTATTTGAGAAATCTAGAATGCCATTGTTCTACAGAATTAGTGGCAACTTTAAAAATGACATCATGATCAACATACAAAAATAAACAAGCAAAAAACTAAGACTATTTCATACAGCTGTGCCTCTCTTCTTTCAGCTACCTAGTGATCGTCTTCTAAAAACGTAGCTCAAGAGCGTTTTCCTTCTTGGTGGTAAACACTTTTCTTAACCACTTAATCATTTCCTCTTTCATTTCTCTGCCACAGCAGGGTAGAGACCTTTATTTTTACATTTACATTTGTTCACATGTCTGGGTTTTCTATGAAACTCAACTCCTTGAGTGTGAAAACTGTCTTACTGAACTTCACACCTCCATCACAATATTGGGTATGGTATACAGGGTCAATAATTATTAAATGATTGAATGAACAAACAGACATACCTAGATACTAATACAAACTCTAACTTGAAAAAAACTCTCTTGATTAAAATTTCTTTTGAAGTTAAAAAGATAAAGTGTCAACTACAGTGCAGAAAAGCAAAGATAAGGATTTAACATTAAACAACTTTAATAAATGATTTCTCCTACCTTTTTAAAGAAAAAGTGATTTGCTAAGTGGTTTAATACCATAGGGTTGCTAGGATCAATTGTATAGGCTCTGGAAAGAAGCTGGACACCATTTTTGATGGAATCAGCCTAAAAGAAACACAGTGATGGCAGGGATGAGTGAAACATTACTTAAATAGCACTTTTTCAAAGTTTCCTTTCTAGTCTGAAGAAATAAGATTATACAAATCTAAGTTCAGATACCAAAATATCGTTCTTTTTAACTTTCTCACCAGCAATAACAAGTTTCAAACTGTGATGGTGGGATTATAAATTGGCACAGCCACTAGGAAAACAGCATGAAGGTTTCTCAAAAAACTAAAAATAGAACTACCATACTACCCAACAATTCCACTCCTGGGTACACAGCTCAAAAACCAAAATATTAACTGGAAACACTACCTCAAAATACACGGCACCATTACTTATAATTGCCAGGATATATAACCTAAGTGTCCATCAACAGATGAATGGATAAAGATGTGATACACACACATATACATACAATGGAATACAACACAGCCATAAAAAAGAATAAAATTTTGCCATTTGTAACAACATGGATGGACTTGGAAGGCATTATGTTAAGTGAAATAAGTCACAGAACAAAAAATGCTGTATGAATCTAAAAAATACAACAAACTAGTGAATACAACGAAAAAGAAGCATACTCACAGATATAGAGAACAAACTACTGATTACCAGTTGGGGAGGGGAGGGACAATATAGGGGTTGGGAAGTGGGAGGCATAAACTATCAAGGTGTAAGAAAGGTTCAAGGATGTAATGTACAACATGAAGAATATAGCCAAGATTTTGTAATAACGCAAATGGAAAGTAATCTTTAAAAACTATAAAAATTAAAGGAAAAATAATAGAAATAAATTCAAATAGTGAGTTAAACTTTCAGAATTTAGCTTTCTTAACAGACTTAACTGCAGAAACACTGCCACTGGAAAGCATTTCCTGCCCTTTGAAATTGGTTGAATGTAATAAATATACCTGATATCACTGTCTTAAACCATTTACTGCTAATCCCCAAGGCAAATAATAGAAAAGACTCCATAAGATTGCATTTTTCAACAGCTCTGTTGAGATATAATTCAATATATAATTTAATACTATTCACCTGACAAAACGGTCAGAAACTAAACAGTTTTTTTAATCACACACCTCTTTATTATTGAGTTCTAGAACAGCCAGTCCCACCAATGCTCCTACGCACTTGGAATTGAGTTCCAGGGCTCTGCTGAATGCCAGACGAGCTTTCTCCAGTTTGTTAAGTTTCACAAAGCAATGGCCCATTCCTAAACGAACTTCCGCTACAAAAATAAAATCAAGTTATTTAGTCTGTCAAACTAAGGCATTCTTGGGTTCAAATTTTTTTAAATGCTTAAACACTATTTATAAGTTGCAAAATCCCAGAATTAACCTCAATATAATCCCACTATAAAATTTTTGGGTATATCACAATCTTGGCTTCACTGGAGGTCAGAAAAATAATGTTATTTTTCTTATCTTCCAATATGCCTGGCTATACTGTACCTTCAAGATCTAATTTTTAAAGAGCAATTTTTTAAACAGAGAGCTTCATTATAGGCTTAAATAAAGTGACTGGCTACATGCACATCTACAGAACTAAGCTTATAAATGCTTCCCAATTTCAAAGCCATGCCAAAAGTCAACCATGTTCTTATCAAAGGCCAACCTCTCCAGTGCTCATTAGATGTTACCCCTTCTCATCTAAGGTCACTGCACCAGCAACCCTCCCCTTTTTCCTGCATCATCAAAATTTCCCTCTCAACTAGATCATTCTCATCCATACACACTCCTATCCTTAAAAATCCTCTCTTGATTCCATTTCTCTTTCCAGTGTCTCTTCATTCCTACTTTCCTTAGAAAGTCAAGCTCATTAGACTCTATACTTGCTGCCTCCAATTTCTTTCCTTCCCTTTTCTCTCTGGACTCCACTCCGATGAGTATCTCACCTCTACCATTCCAATAGAACTGCTTTTATCAAGGTTACTAATGATTTGTACGTTGCCAGATCCAATGAGCAACTTTCATTCCCTATTTTACTTGGCCTAACAGAATTTGACACAGTCTGACACCCTGTCCTTCTGGAAACACTTAACATTTAATTTCAAAATTTGCTAAATGAATGTGATTTTGCAAAGGAAAAAAGTATAGGGCAAATACTAAGAACTACTTCTGTTCAGCCTTTGAATCAAATATCAATATTTTAAGTTGGATCATATACAGCTTAGACTTGAAGTTTTTCTCTTACCTGGACAACCTGGGTTAGTCCTCAAGGCTTTCTTATAGTAAGCTAGAGCGCCTCTGTAATCCTTCTTGTTAAACGAAATGCAAGCTTTACCTGTAATGATTTTTAAAAATAAACATGCACTTATTAAAGAACTCAAGTGTTATATACTCTCCACTAACTCACCTAGATCGAATATATCTCCCAGTAAAAAACGGTCAAAAATAGTAAAAACGATTTCATATTTAAACTTGCTTTCCATAAGGATGTATTAATCTATGTCTATAAATAGAACAGTCCTATATTTATGTGAAATGTTATAAAACAAAAATTAGCTTAGAGCTGTCCAAATAGGTTGTTTACTGATTCTCTAGAAGTAGATTACAAATTATGCTTAACTGGTATATATTTTATTTCTGTAATTTCAACAGAAATGATGATCTACTGCAATAAGTTTTTTCATTTTTGTTTTTTTGGCCACACTGGGTGGCCCTGAACCCAGGTCCTTAGCCATGAAAGCATGAAGTCCCAACCAATGGACCACCAGGGAACTCCCTGTAAGAGTTTCTTTGTTTTTTAAAATGTTATTTATTTTTAGCTGCACTGGGTCTTTGTTACTGCATGCAGGCTCTCTTCTAGTTGCAGTGAATGGGAGCTCCTTTATATGGTGCATGGGCTTCTCACTTGGGTGGAGTCTCTTGTTGTGGAGCACAGGCTCTAAAGCACTCGGGCTCAGTAGTTGAGGTACATGGGCTTAGTTGCTCCATGGCATGTGGAATCTTCCAGGACCAGGGATTGAACCCATGCTGCCTGCACTGGCAGGTGGATTCTTAACCACTGGACCACCAGGAAAGTCTCCTCCCCACCCCACAAGGGTTTTATTTTTACTAAGGTAAAGCTCTTCTACTTTGCTGCCCAGCCCAGTTACTAAGGAGCTATCAACAAAGAGATGTATTTTAGGCACATGCTGAAAAATAAAGATTCCTAAGATGGTTGCTGAAAATGACTTACCAAGCAGTGCTGGAATATTATTTGGAGACTGGTTGAGTACAAAATGAAACTGTGCATCAGCTTGATCCATTTTGTCACCTTCAAGAAGGCAGAAGCAGGCTCTTCCCAACAAATGGTTCTGAAAAAGTAACGTACCATTTTACACTTGACTCTACCCAGGACTAACCATGATAAGACAAATGTGTAATATGAAAATCAAAACCATACAGGAGAGCAGTCAAGCATCACACAAATTCCTCTATCACTATAGTGTGTTTAAACCATCAGTAATCACAAATTGAGAAATCTGAATCACAAATTGAGAAATTATCCCAAAATGCAAGCTGTCTGTGCCAGGAAAAATGACAAAAAGAAAAGTTCAAACTCCTTAAAATACATAAAATACATTTGAAATTCACCTGAGGATGTTAGAGTTATCAACTCAACATGTTTATAAATTTCTATGCTAAATCTGCCCATATTAATTCAACAGTATAAGAAATTTCTATTTTAATAAGGAACGCTTCTCCCTTTTTTACTGTTCTTATCAACCATATAAAAAAAAGTTTTTTCAGAAACTCTGTTGCCTATTACACACATTTTACTTTCATGTGGCAATTTTTTCCTCTTTCATAAATTCAAAGAAATCTGACTTAATTTACCTGATCATACATAATAATTTTATCTGCCATTGTATACAATAGGGTTGCCTGTGTAATAAGATCCTTCTTGTTGTCCTTATTCTTTTCCTTACGAGCCTGTTGAACATAATAGGCCGCCAATGTATCCAAGCAAGTCATCTGGTCTTTTTCATGGTCTCTGTAATCCAAATTGCCATCTATACGTGCTGCTTCCAACAACTTGACAAACTCTTCTGTTTTCCCTTGCTTGTAGTATTCCAGCTATAAGGCAAATAATTAAGTTAGAGTTATTGTATGTCCATACAAAACACTGTACACAAATGTTTACGGAGGTTTTATGTGTAATAGGGCCCAACTGGAAACAACCAAACTGTTGATGAAAAGGTGAATGGGCAATCCATGGTCTATCTGTACAATGGCTACTGCTCAGCAGTAAAAAGGAGCTACTGGATATATGCAACTACGTGAATACATCTCAAACTAATCTTCTGCGACAAAAAGCTGATCAGGGGTTGCCTGGGCACTATTTTGCTTTCATATGGCATTTTTTTCCACTTTCATAAATTCAAAGAAATCTGACTTAATTTACCTGATCATACATAATAATATTAATAAGTGCCTGGACACTATGGGAGGGTGGGGAAGGGAGAGTTGGGGGGAAAGTTTCAGGGGTGATGGATATATGTATTATTTTAAATATGATGATCATTTCACAGGTGTATATATGTGCTAAAACTTCTCAAATGTCTGTGTTGTATTCAGTAGCTCAGTCATGTCTGCAGTTTACTACAGTGAATTATATCTAACCAAGTTGCTTAAAAAATTAAAATCATTACAAATGTTTCCATCTCCTTACTCAGTAATAATTAACTGATTTCAAAGTAAATCAGAGCCAAAGAGAGAAAGAAATAGTGAGAGGTATAAAGAATTCCAAACAAAAAACTTGGGTTCTAGTTCTAGATCCACCAAAAATTATCTATGACTTTGCGCCTGTTGAATAACTTCTGTGGATATTTGTTTCATTTGTTAATATTATAAGGAATATCCATCATTAGCCCCTTACTTTGGGCCACAAACAATGCCAGGAGTTTCATAGACATTATCTCTAATCTGTACAACTATCTTTTAATTCAGTGTTAACAACCCCCTATTTTAGATAAGGAAATAGGCTCAGAAGATAGATCATTTGTTGAAGGTCACGGAATTAGTTAGCAGCTGAGTTGGAGTTTAAACAAAGGCCTTTCTAATCCCAAAGCCTACATTCTTTCTTGTTTTAACAACCTGTAGCCCACAATGATTCATAAATTTATCTTACTACAGGTGTCATGCTAACCCTGCAAGACTCCAATTTTCATATAAGTGCTGTGAAAGGAGGCATTTGTACTAAAAAAAAAACTTAAGTTCCCTTCTGGTTTTAAAAAAATGAGTGACAAGCATTAATGGCCTGTTCTCTAAAGACTGAGAAAATTTAGCACTTAAGTCAGGAAGGCACTGCTTGTCACTGATAGTACCTCTCTGTAAATCCATGCCTAAGAAACTCAAGAGTTAGGCTTGAGCACTGGACACAAACCTAATTCCAGATCTATTTCTCTGACTATTCAAGATAACATTAGATGCCTTGTTTATATCCTTACATGAAAAGTGACCTGTGGCAAACTTGCTTAGGAATAATGATTAAAGTATTCACTGTATTTCACTACTATAATCATTTCCTATAATGTTCCCACAAAAAAGAAACATAATCATGCAGCTAGTACTGAGGAGGGTAGAGGGTGCTGGATTGTTTACATCGTGGCACCTTGTTTTTTCTCAGTTTATCCACAAATCATAAGCCAGTCCTCACTGAATAACCACTAAATAATCAAATGTTCAATACTGAGTACTATTTGGCTTAAGTGAATTTTGCTTTTACCAACATATTCTAATTTACCAGAGGCCAGCAGACCACTTAGGAAACTGGACTATAATATAATTAACTTCCACATACACGGTACTGTCATTCACCCAAGCTGGCTATTACTGTATCTGAAAACAGAAACCACATATTTTTTTCCAGTCGACATATAAAAAGTATTTGTTACACAAATACTCACCGCCAAAGCAATCCATATGTGCAGTTGTGTGTGTTCCTGTTTCAGAATACTAATAACTTCATCTCCCTCCGGTAACTGATCAAAATCAAGTTCAATGACCTAAAATACAAAATGTAGGTTTTAACTCTTATTTTTCTTTTTTTTTTTTGGCCATGCCACCACAGCATGTGGGATCTTATATCCCAACCAGGGACCGAACTTGTGCCCTCTGCAGTGGAAACGCAGGGTCTTAACCACGGGGTGCCAGGGAAGTTCTGTTTCTCTTTTTGAAATTCATGTGTCTCCTCGGACTGCTCTTTTCCCAGAGATTAATGAGGCTGGTTATACGTAGAATTTTTTTTTTTTTTTAATACATAGGATTTGTGTTCACTTTCTGTAAGGCTAAAACAAGTATATGTTAAGAAATGTTTAAGGAGCATATGCCAAATACATTATATGGAATAGTAAAGTAAAAGCATAGCAAAAAAAATCCTGCTAGCTGTCTTCAAATCCCTAGAATTATAAAAAGCTTTGAAAAAAATGAAACGGAACTCTGCTTAATGCATAATGCAGGTAAAGTGTAGATAAGCACCCCAGACACTCTGGTGTCATTGGTCTGACAAGAAGCACAATCCTAGAAGCAAGGCAACCGTGAGTTGCCACTGCACACATTCTTCATGGAGGCAGCATTTGTGTCATACACATTCCTGACTGTGGCACAAAAATAACAGTAGAAAAATTTTCTAGAATTAGATCGTGGTGGTGGTTACACTGCTTTGTGACTATTACTAAAACCACTGTATTTTATGGTAAGTGAAACACATCTCAATATTGTACCTCAATCAAACAAACAAATAAGAATATGAGATAGCCAATAAGACAACAGCAATTCTGAGAGCTTTACTCAGACAAGCTATTGGCCATCCATAAAAGAGGAGACAAGGGAGAGGGGGGCAATTCTATCAGCACACAGCAGCGGCTTGGGGTCTCTATTTCGCTGAAAGAGCCTTGTGCAGCGACACTCGAGTTTCTAAGGGAGGAAGGGCGACATCCTACATATTCCCGGGGAGAGATACTTAGTTTGAGCAGCAGAGAGAACACAGTGACATCAGTGTCCACCTCTGTGGTCTGTGAGGTGCCTAACATTTGATCAAGCACACTCACACTCCCGCGCCTCTGAACTAGGAAGAGCAGAGTACTGTCAAATACGAGCAGGTTGGGGGGGAACTTTCAAGAACTCCTTCTCGGGGTGGCCTCAAGGTTTCGGGGACCTGATGCTCCCAGCCTGGGAGGGTGCCGGGGCTGGGGAAGGAAGTGGTCGGAGCTTCGGTAGGGGAGTTCGATCTGGGAGAGACAGTGTTCTTACTTCGGAAGCGAAGTTGGGAGAAAGGGGGAGGGGGAGATCGTCCAAGTTCACGGCCCCCACCCTCCCCCATGCTCGACACTTACCTCGTCAGTGTCCCGAAGGGGAATCTCAATAGAGCCCCGCGACATGGTGAAATCAGAAGGAGAGCGGGCGTCGGGCCCCGCCTGTCCACAGCCGGTACTCCTGGCTTACAGCTCGTCCGGAGACGAGCGGCGGCTCGGGCTCCAGTTGTGACTGCAGCCCCGCAGCGCCGCCGGAGCTTCGGCTTCTCCTTCCCGTCAGCCGCTCAAACAACGAACAGCAGACGGCGACCGGCGACTTCCGGCAGCCCCGCCCCCTGCCCCGGAAACTCTCCCCGCGGGAGGGCCTGTCCGTTGGGAACGCTCCTCCTGTGGTTTAGGTTCCCCGATTTTAAAGGCGGGTTCGGAAGATTCGTAGCCCCACCTGGCCGAGGGCCTGAGGCTATTGAACCTGAAGCCGCCCAGGAGCGGGGGTAAATAGGTGGAGGGCGTATCCGCCCCGCCCACCTTGGGGACGAATGAGGCTCGGATTCGGGGCCTGGCCGCTGACTGACGTGTGTGAAGTGAAGTGAAGTGAAGTGAAAAGTCGCTCCGTAGTGTCCGACTCTGCCAGGCTTCTCTGTTCATGGGATTCTCCAGGCAAGAATACTGGAGTGGGTTGCCATTTCCTTCTCCAGGGGATCTTCCTGACCCAGGGATCGAACCCAAGTCTCTTGCATTGCAGGCAGACTCTTTACTGACTGAGCTACAAGGGAAGCCCTTGTCGCCCGTGACTGGCATGGGAATTCTGGCCAATTATAGCCATCCTTTCCTGAGCCCGATTCCGCCCCCGAGCCCCGGATTTATCCTCTTCCAGGTTGGCCTGGCCAGTCTCATTTTCTACTCTAGATTACCATGAATGAGACAGTCGGTTCATTCCTTAACGCAAATTGGTGGTTCAGTTAGCAGCTACTTTTCGTTCGTCGTATCTGTGCTACCTTTGTGACGAGCTTAAATAGAAACGTTGCAGTGAATTCCGTAATCATTGTGCTAGTTCATGTATTTTGTGTGGGTTTTGTTTGGGGTTTTGGGGGGTGGGGGGTCTTTGAAGCATATGAGAATCTGCTAGATTTGTGATTTTTAATAAAATTGTTGAAGAATTGGATTAAATTTGTAATCAACGTTTTGATTATAGAATTTTACTAAGGACATTTTAATTAGTGTTTACATTAAATTATAGAATGTAATTAGATTAGCTTGTAATCACTGTTTTGAGTGAACAAGAAAAGAAACTGATTAAATAGATTTGTAACACCGTCAATTTTACCTAGTGCCTCTTATGTGTATGGGCTTCATCTCCACAACCTCCATTCTAGACCAAACCAATAGCCTCACTTTCCTGGAATAAATTCCTGTTTTATCCAGTATGTCATCCACTCTTGATCCCAAACTCCAATCCAGCTTCAGCATGTTACACATCTATCTTTAAAAAAAAAATACTAGTTTGATATTTGCATTTCCTCCCACCTCCCTCAAAACCTTTAAGTGGAAACTTCATTAAATTTATGTTTTGATTAGTCGTCCAATATAGACATAATACTGGGTATGTAGGTAATTTAAATTTTTCCGCTGCTGCTAAGTCGCTTCAGTCGTGTCCGACTCCGTGTGACCCCATAGATGGCAGCCAACCAGGCTCCCCCGTCCCTGGGATTCTCCAGGCAAGAACACTGGAGTGGGTTGCCATTTCCTTCTCCAATGCATAAAAGTGAAAAATGAAAGTGAAGTCGCTCAGTCATGTCCGACTCAGCGACCCTATTGACTGCGGCCTACCAGGCTCCTCCGTCCATGGGATTTTCCAGGCAAGAGTACTGGAGTGGTGTGCCATTGCCTTCTCCGTAAATTTTTCTAGTAACCACATTAAATAAATAAAAAGAAGTAGATGAATTTAGTTTAATAATACTGTTTTACCCAATATATAAAAAATATAGCTTCAATGTATAATCAATATAAAATTGAGATAGTTCACATTATTTTTCATAGTAAGTCTTGTAAATGCAGTATGTATTTTACACTTATATACTTAATTCAGTTGCTTAATTTTAATTGGAACTATTGGACCTGTACTTAAATTTCATAAAATTTGGCATTGAAAAGAAAATAGATCCAGGGAATTCCATGGCAGTCCAGTGGTTAAGACTTGATGTTTTCTTTGCTGGGGCCCCGATTCAATCTCTGGTCAGAGAACTAAGATCCTGCAAGCCCCACAGCACAGCCAAAAAAAAAAATGATCCACATACTTGAATTTTCCAAACAAATTTATAAGTTTTCCAGTAACTGAATGAATTATCAGTTTAAAGTTAAAATTTTAAGTTAATTAAAAATAAACAAAATTTAAAGTTCAGTTCCTTAGTTGCATTAGCCATTCCTTAGTTTCAAGTGTTCAATAGGCGCATACGGTTAGTGGATTCTGCATTGTATTTTCAGGAAATACTGTTTAATACATTTTATGGTTTATAAAGTGAGCATTAGACAAAAGTAAACTTAGTGATGAATGTTATTATTCTTGCCCAAACCCTCCTGGCCTTAAAGACCCTAGCAACACATTTGAGTTGGTGTTTCAGTTACTGGCAATCAACAGCATCCTAACTGACAGTGCAGAACACTATCATTGAATAACATGAGAGCCTGATTTAGAGTGGAATTTGAAGGAAGTGATATTTAGGTTGCCACTGGGAAGAAGAGTAAAATTTGGCTAGGTAAAGGCTCACGTGGAGTGTATGCGAGACAGAAGGGACAGTATTCTGGGGAAGAGCTTTGTGAACCTGAAAGTCATATTGCTGGAATTCCAGTATGCTGGAATGTAAAAAGTGATGGGGAGAGTAGCATAAGTTGAGGCTTGAAGACATAAGAAATAGCCCAGTCATGCCCATGTAAAGCAAAACTGGTGCCTTGCCCTGTTTCCATGTAAGTATAGATGTCACAGTTAGAAAAAAACAAAACAGCTGCACTCTGAGGTAACCAAACAAAATCTGTGTCACACTCTCTGTAGGTCTCCAAAGTGAATGAAACCTTCAATGTTTCCCATGTTATTGATTCCCTAACAAAAACAACTCAATTAATGACGTTTGCGTGGCTGACTTTTGCAAGTCTGAAAATACGCAAGAATTTGGGGGAATATCGAAGTCGTATGAGAAAACTGCTCTTCAGTCATGAATCAGCTGACTGTAAACCTTATAACCTTGGGTGCGGGGAAGAGTGTTTGATGAACCAGTCCTACTAAAGCCTTAACTCACTTGTAAAGTTTTGCAAGTATTTTTCTAAGGAAATCCTTTTTCTAATGCATGTGTCCATGAGACTTCTTTTGACATAAAGTAGGTTAAGGAGTTTGGATTTTATCTTAGGTGCAATGTAACTGAAAGTTTGAAGTGATGTATATGTATCATTGAATAGGTGTCTATGAAAGAGAATTGTTTTGTGGTTTTAAAGATTGTCTTGGCTACCTTGTGGAGAATGGATTAGATAGTGCTTGAGAGGATGTGGGTAGAATACATAGAAAACTACTGTCCGAGTAACATGATAAATAGCTAGGAATAGGTTTAAGGTGATGGAGGTGGCGTTAGTGGTAAAGAACCCACCTGCCAATGCAGGAGACATAAGAGACGCTAGTAGGGAAGATGCCCTGGAGAAAGGCGTGGCAACCCACTCCAGTGTTCTTGCCTGGAGAATCCTGTGGATATAGGAGCCTGGTGGGCTGTCATCCTTAGAGTTGCAAAGAGCTGGACATGACTGAAGTGACTTAGCAGGCAAACAGGCAGGTGGTGGTAGATATATATAAATATAATCTCTTCACTTTTCTCCATTTCCACATGTGTATGTGTGTGTCTGTGTGTGTGTGTAATCTTGTGGTTCAGCTGGTAAAGAATCTGCCAGAAGTATAGGAGATCTGGGTTTGATCCCTGGGTTGGGAAGATCCCCTGGAGAAGGGAAAGGCCACCCACTCCAGTGTTCCGGCCTGGAGAATTCCATGGACTGTATAGTCCATGGGGTCGCAAAGAGTTGGACACGACTGAGTGACTTTCACTTTCACTTCTTTTGCTAATGAACTGGATACAAGGGTCATTGAAAAAGTAGTGTCAGGAAGCACTTCCAGGTTTCTGGCATGGACAACTGAGTGAATGAGGTGCCATTTTCCAAGATACATATGATTAGTGGAGGAGCACATTTGGGCAAGTGCAGATCCCTAGTAGGGTTTCAGGTGTGTTGCCTGCCCTGTCTCTGACATCTCTGAGACAGATATCAGACAGGCTATTGAATATACAGGTCTGGAGCTTAGAAGAGAGTTTCTAAGAACTGGAGAAATAAGTCTGAAAGCTCCTAGCATATAGATGAAATTTAAAATTATGGGACAGGTTGAGATAAACTCAAGTGAGAATGTAGAGTGACAAGGGAGGGCCCAGCCCAAGCTATGAGGAACTGTAGCATATGCAGTAGGCAGGTAGGGGAAGAAGTTCTGTAAGGAATTAGAAGACTAGAAGGAGAGAAAATCATGAGGCAACCATTGGGACTTGATACAGAGAGTGACAGGCAGCCTTTTGTTTTCCCCTAACCATAGCAGACATGGGTGAAATTCAACTTTTTTTAAAAGATGTATTTATTTATATATTGGCTGTGGTGAGTCTTCATTGCTGTGTGCAGGGCTTCTCACTGTGGTGGCTTCTCTAGTTGTGGAGCCGGCTCTGGGCCCGAGGGCTTCAGTAGTTGTGGCTCACGGGCTTTGGAGCCCTGGCTTAGTAATTGTGTCGCTTGAGATTAGTTGCTCTGTGCCATGGGGGCGGGGTGGGGGGGCGGTCTTCCCAGATCGGGGATTGAGCCCGAGTCCCCTGTACTGGCAGGAGGATTCATAACCACTGAACCACCAGGGAAGCCTAAAATTAGACGTTTTTAAGCTGCAGATCTAGTTTGGTAGTGAGTACAGAGATTTTGCTTCAGCTGACATGAGTGTGCAAAGTCCGTTCACAAATGCTGTGCTCCACATTGGGCTTGAGTGGCCCAGATCAAGGTAAAGTAGTTAGTGTATTTGGTCAGTGTAGGTTTTGTTGAGTACGTATTCCAAATAGATTGCTAAGATTCTTCAGCTTTCTGATGTTGATTCTTTCTGTGGTTGGTTGTAGTGTTGGTAAACATGTATATTTAACCATTCTGAAGAGTGAGCTGTTTTACATGTTGATCAAATATAGTACTAATTGAAATATTTGATCTTTTGGTAAAGAATATTTGAGATCTCAAATTAGATATCTTTTATTTATTTATATTTTCTATTATGGGAGTATGATTGTTTTACAACATTGTATTAGTCTCTGCTGTACAACAAAGTGAATCAGCTGTATGTATACATACATCCCTTCCCTCTTGACTCTCCCTTCCACCCTGCCCCCTAAATAGCAGGACACAAAGGGGTATATATTTTAAGTAGTTTGTATATATTATTAAGAAAGAATAGGAATTGCATTCATTTGCTAGGGCTGCCACAAGAAAGTACCACAGGCCTGGTGACTTAAACAACAGAAATTTATTTTCTCATAATTCTGGAGGCTCAAAGTCCAAGATCAAGGTGTCTGCAGGGCTGGTTTCTTCTGAGGATTCTTCTCTCTTTGGGTTGTATGTGGTGTCTTCTCCCTCTGTCTCCACCTGGCCGTCCCTTGGGTGTGTGTGCCCTAATTTTTTCTTCTTTTAAGGAGGCCAGTCATAATTGGATTAGGACTAACCCTGGTGACCTCATTTTAACTTAATTACCTCTTTCAAGATCTAATTCCAAATAAGTCAAATTCTGTGGCACTGGGGGTTAGGATTACAACATCTGAATTACAGGAAGACACAATGCAGGCCTTAACAGAGCATATCATAGGATATGTCTTTGCAGGTGAATTTTTATTTTTTAAAGATTATTTTTTATGAGGACCATTTTTAAAGTCTTCATTGAATTTGTTACAATTGTTTCTGTTTTATGTTTTGGTATTTTTGGCCATGAGGCATGTGGGATCTCATTTCCCTGACCAGGGATTGAACCCATGCCCCTTGCTTTGGAAGGTCAAGTCTTCACCACTGGACCATGAGGGAAGTTCCCAGGAGAATTTTTAAATTGTGCTTTTCCTTGTCATTTTTAAAAATAAGGCTTGTTTCTGTAGTAGTGGGACACCTGATCATTAGTAAAACTTTTTAGGCTTATAGTTTGTCATTACATTTTTCTGGGCAGTTGTTTTATGATCTATGTCACAGTTTCCTTTAGGTTTTTTTTTCCCCCTTATTATTCCCCCACCTCTAGGTTTTTAATAAACTTTCATCTCTAAAACATGAGCCTATTTTCAGGAATTTAAAACTATATAAAATGCTCCTTTAGATAAGAACTGGGAATGTAAAGATCAACAGAACTATTAATAATTTCATTGTCAGTAAAAAAGAAAAACTATGATAGAAATCTTAGTTCTGGCAAACTAAAATAACCAGAAAATCCTTCTGCTAGACATGTTTAATATGCTGCTAGATAACCTGGATATACTGAATTAAAAAAAAAAAAAGCAATGAGAACATTATAGTATGGCATGTCCTTGTAAATGCACAGCTGAGAGATCTACTGATCTGAATGACAGAAACTAAAGCCCATACTAAGACTACCCAGATAGTGGTGGGTAAAAGTAGGATTGTTTCCCATTACTTCAAGGCATTGAGTTTTAATGCTCACAGAGAGAGAGAATTAGAGGTTTGGGGCTTATGCTAGAATCCTTAAGAGGCTATTCTCTAAGTAAAAGAGGGTAGGGAAAAAAATCCCACCAATACAGATAACAGTCTGGTCTCAGGGTATAAAATTTGCAGTTGGTAGTGGGAGAGGGGTGGGAGAATCTCCCTCAAGAAGTTGCAACCACAGAGTCTATATATCAGGTAGATTGAGTATCTGACATTTTCGTCTTGGTCTGGGAATTCTCAAGGCAAGACATTAGCATAGGAATTATCCGTAAGTGTGTGGTATCCCTGGCATGACTGGGCAAGTTACTTAATATTTTTGATTGATTGGCCCTTACTTCCCCTGCTGCTGCTAAGTTGCTTCAGTCATGTCCGACTCTGTGTGACCCCATAGACGGCAGCCCACCAGGCTCCCCTGTCCCTGGGATTCTCCAGGCAAGAACACTGGAGTACTTCCCCTACTAGAAATTAAATAGTAGTAACTAAGAGGTACTGAATGTTTGCTTGTTCCATTACTTGAAATGCCAAAACTCCTTTAATCTTCAGAACAGCTTTATGACATGGGTACAGTAATCTGTCAAAGGTATGGAGGCCAAGGTGGGTGGTCATATCTCTCTCCTGGGATCAGTGTGGAAATAAGATGAGGTATAAAGTGATGGGCCAACATGCATGTGACTCTACTTTGGAAACCACAACCATATGCTCTATCCCTTGGGGTTTTCTACTTCAGATCTTCTCTTCTTATTGTCCCCAAAGGTAAGAAGCACAAGGTCCCTTCTTATTTTAAGGACGTTATAGATTCTTGTTGAAAGAAGAAAAGAAGATGGACTTTGAAATGGGTAGGATTTGAATAGGCAGAATGTGGGAACCATTTCAAGCAAAATCTTAATGGCAAGAATAACACTCTTTAACGGCCAGTGACAAGTGAGTACATCCCAGCATTGTTGTTCTTTAGTTGCTAAATCGTGTCTGACCCCATGGACTGTAGCCTTTCAGGCTCCTCGGTTCCTTGGATTTCCCAGGCAAGAAGACTGGAGTGGGTTGCTGTTTCCTTCTGCAGGGGATCTTCATGACCCAGGAACTGAATTTGAGTCTCCTGCATTGGCAGGCAGATTCATTACTGCTGAGCTACAAGGGACGCCCACATCCCAGCATTAAAACTTACCAGTTCTTTGACATTCATTATGTGTATGTTGACAAATATTCAATTAAAAGTCACATTAAGAAGAAAAAAGAGGATTTTATTTGGGCCAAACTGAGGATTAGAACCCAGGAGACAGACTCTCAGAAGCTCTGAGACCTGTTAGAAGTTGAAGGCAAGGTCATATACATTCTTGAGACAAAGGATCGTACATCAAAATGATAGACTGATATATAACATTCACCAAAAATACATAGTCCAGGTAAACATGTACAAATTGAGCAGTAAGTTCCTACGACTGCCTACAGACTTGGGAAGGAATGTGAATCTTTTGGGAAGTTATGTTGCTAGCATCAGAAGAAAGAAGAAAAAAAATTGATGTTTAAGTTCGAGTAGGAATTTCCATCTTTGAGGAGCTCTGGTTAACTTGTAATGCAGATAGACCCACACTGCACATTAGGGAGGAAGGGAAGAGGCCCAAATGGAACAGAAAGGCAGAATTTTGTTTAAATGTTCTTGCCTGCCTTAAAATATACATTTTATTTCATGTCCCATCTCCTCCAAGAAGCCTTCCTTTCTAGCATCATTCAAGAAACTCTCTCCTTTCTATTTGTCTTATTGTCTCCAAAAATAGCTTGGCATTGAACTATATTCAGTTTTGTTGTTCAGTCGCTAAGTCCTGTCCAACTCTTTGTGACCCCACGGACTGCAGCATGCCAGGCCTCCCTGTCCTTCACTGTCTCCCGGAGTTTGCTTAAACTCATGTCCATTGAGTCAGTGATGCCATCCATCCATCTCATCCTCTGTTGCCCCATTCTCCTCCTTTCTTTTTGGAAAAAAGTATGTATCACAGTATACTAATTTATTTTTTTACATTAGAAAAATTGAAGTATAGTTGATTTACAATGTTTTGCTAATTTATACACACATATATATATATTCTTTTTTTAATATTCTTTTCCATTAAGGTTTATCACAGGATATTGAATATAGTGCCCTGTGTTATGCAGTAGGACTTGTGTTTATCCATCCTATATATAATAGCTTGCATCTGCTAATCCCAACTTCCCCTCCATCTGCCCCCCAATCCTCTCCCCCTTGGCAACCACAAGTCTGTTCTCCATGTCAGTATATCACAGTATATATATTTTTTTTTTTAGGTAAACAATCTCAAACTTCTACTGTCTTCATAATAAAACTGTGAAGCTCAGAACGGGATCATTTGCCTCTTTCTCTTCTTATCTCCTCCCAGCTCAAAATGCTTGTACCTCTTTTTAGCCAAGATTCTCTTGTAGTTGGGCTTCGTGCGTTCGAGCTGCAGCACAATCTTCTTTGTAGTTTTAGCCTTTTTCCGGAAAATCGGCTTAGTCTCGCCGCTGTAGTCACTCTGCTTCCTGGCATAATGCCGCTTTTCCTAGGCAGGCAGAGAATCCTTGCCCTTCCTGGCGTGTGTCACTTCATGCGGTTGGTGCTTGCCACACTTCTTATAGAAAGTCTGGTGGGTTTTAGAAACATTCACCATGTTTGTGAGAGCAGTGTCAGCATGGAAAGAGGCTAAAATACCAATTTTGTTTGAGTGGCAGGTGAGATCTTAATTACCCAACCAGGGAGCAAACCAGTCATCCCTCTGCATTGGAAGCACAGTCTTAACCCCGGGACCCCCAGGGAAGTCCCTAAAATACCTATTTTGAATGCAGTCTTTTCTCCCCTCCAACTCTTCCTTTCCTCAAGGTCAGAATACTTTTTGAATACTCCCCTCTCCCAGCTTAAGGAGCCTAGACGTTCTCAGTACATAAATAGATTTTAAACTGCTTGGTAAAAGCCACAGTTGGATGCACAGTAAAGGATATTCCTTTCAAAAGCAAATGTGCCCAAGGAATTTGGGTGCTATTGCTTTGTGTAGATGAAGCTTTCTGCCTGACTGTTTAAACAAAATTCTCAAGATAGTCTCAGAACTTTGAAAAGTGAATACTTATCTTTGCATTCATTCCTAAAAATCGTGAGAAACATTTCAAATTCAAGAAAAAATGGATTATTTTGATGGAATTATTCTAGGTTCTGTATATTAAAAGATCCCCTCTGTTTATAAAATGAGTTTCAGTTCAGTTCAGTTGCTCAGTCGTGTCCGACTCTTTGCGACCCCATGAATCGCAGCACGCCAGGCCTCCCTGTCCATCACCAACTCCCGGAGTTCACCCAGACTCACGTCCATCGAGTCAGAACTGTTTAAAAATTACTTTAACCTGATTCTTTGTCCAGGTTTATGTATATGATAAACACATCACTGAATTCTGGGACTTGTTCAGGCAGAGAAAAAGTTAATGTGCACTCCACTGAGAATTCTTGTTACTTACCCTCGAGGTGACTTCCCATCTAGAGAAGCATCACAGTTTAAGAAATTCTTTTCCAACTATTCTGCTGACTTACCCCCTTTATGAGTGTGGAAAATCAGCTCAACTGTGTAGTTCATGATTGGTCAAATTACTGGTTTACATGGTGTAACCAAAGTAAGTCAATTGATCAGTGCTTTTTGGCTGAGGGCATGCTTGCCAAGCCCAGGTCATACTGACATGTTTACTCCAGAATGCAGATGACTCCTGCCTGCGAAACCTGCTTACAAAGGCAATTGCCTTTTAAAAGTCATTTGGATCAAGATTTCAGCACTAATTTTATTTTATGGTGGAAAAAAGAGAACTTTTCAAGTTTTGGAGAGATTTCCCATTCTTATGTTTCAGAGACAAGACTGTTGCTTAGAGAACTGCTTTTCAAAGTCGTTCACAGTCTTTAGTGTAATAAGCATCACCTGGAGAGCTAGTTAAACCTTAGATTTCTGGGGCCCAATCCCAGTTTCTGACTCAGTAGGTGTGAGGTGGGATGGAGAGCTTGCATTTCTAATGAGTTCCTGATGCTTGTGTTCTTGGTCCAGGGACCACACTCCGAGAACTGCTGCTGAGACACCCTGGGGTTAGAGAATCCTAGAGTTGGACCTCTGAATGTTGATATTAGGTCAGATACTGTCCAAGCCACTTTGTGTCTGTTAACATCTAATCCAGATGACAACCTTACAAATTGGGAACAATTATTGCTATTTTATAAATCAAGGAACTGAGGCTCAAAAAGTTAAATTGGTTATCCAAGATCACACAGCTTGTAAGTGGAGGAGCCAGAATGTGAACCCAGGTTTTTCTGTCTCTAGATGAATGTTACTTCTGTTAAAATATACTTTTTTGGAGGGGTGGGGTGGGAGGGAGACTCAAGAGGGAAGGGATGTATCTATACTTACCGCTGATTCACATTGTGGTGCAGCAGAAACTAATACAACATTGTAAGGCAGTTATACTCAAAACAAACAAACAAACAAACAAAAACAAGAAAGAAAGATGCTTTTTTATCTAGATTAAAGATCTTCTAGTCCCAGTTTCTTCCTCATGTAGGAATAATTTCTCTAACATCCCTGATCCATGACTCTTCAGCTTTTGTCAAGCCTCTCAGGAAGGGGCACTCACTGCTTCACAAAGGAGCTCTTATTGGGGACAGGCCCCATTTCCACCTACCATCCCACTGGGGGTTAGAACTATGTATGTGAATTTTAGGCGGGAGGAAATTCAGTCCATAGCAGTACGGCTCTGCGATGGGAGGGCAGAGAAGTTGGCTGACTGGGGCAGGCCAGAGCTGTTCTGGCCTCACTGGACAAGCTTTCCTACCTCCTGGAACGCAGGAGGGGGCATGTGTCACGAGGGTGGATGGTCTGGGGCCCTGGCTTAGGGAGGAGCCCTTTAGAATATGTGGCGGGGCTCAAGTTTTTGAGTTTTAAGGGAAGGTTATTCTACATAGGCTAAGGCTGCAGGGCTGCAGAGGGACAGTGCTCTGGGCCATGGCTGGGCAGGCTCTAGTCCCCACACCCACCTCCAACCCTGGAAATGACAGGAAAGCCTACTCTCTCCTGCGGCATCCCTCCAGTGCACTCAATTAAGAAAGTTTTCACATCCTGCTCACTTTAAAGGAGAAATGCTTAAAGGGATCCTGTTGTTTAGCACAGCACACGAAATGAAAGGGGCATTCGGAACTGAGGCCGTAATTCATTACAAACAGTTGAGTGCCAAATTTTTAAAAAGTGTTAAAAAATAATATAAATCCAAGGTGAAACTTTTCAAGTCCTTCAGCTTTACTCCAGAAAACACGAAAATGGAGAATCTTGTTCCTTCCCTTCCCATCCCATTTTCTCTCTTCAAAGGTAAAAAGCATAGTTTCCTATGATTCCTTCCAGAAAAAGATGCACTTACCCACTTATGTGTCAATGCCAAAAATTATACAAAAGGGATCATTCTCCTCTACAGAATGCTTTCAATAACAAAAGAGAATTAATAATTAAATAAAAGTAATTATTAATTAAAAATTAAAATATTAAAAATTAATATATTAAAAGTCTTTCCCCATTGGCATGTCCAGAACACCCATATTCTTGTTAATCTCTGCACAATATTGCTTCATCTGGGGAGGGAGGTGGGAGGGATGTCCAAGAGGGAGGGGACATGGGTAAACCCATGGCTGTTTCATGATGATGGTTGGTAGAAACCAAGGCAATATTGTAAAGCAATTATCCTTCAATTAAAAATAAAAGAATATTGCATCATGTGAATGATGGATAATTTATTTTCTTCCAGTTGTATTGAGATACAAGTGACACCAGTTCAGTTCAGTTCAGTCGCTCAGTCATGTCCAACTCTTTGCGACCCCATGAATTGCAGCACGCCAGGCCTCCCGGTCCATCACCATCTCCCGGAGTTCACTCAAACTCACATCCATCGAGTCGGTGATGCCATCCAGCCATCTCATCCTCTGTCGTCCCCTTCTCCTCCTGCCCCCAATCCCTCCCAGCATCAGAGTCTTTTCCAATGAGCCAACTCTTTGCATAAGGTGGCCAAAGTATTGGAGTTTCAGCTTTAGCATCAGTCCTTCCAAACAACACCCAGGACTGATCTCCTTTAGAATGGACTGGATCTCCTTGCAGGTATAACCATATCTAAATTTTTTGCTATGTGAAAGGATATGTGCCTTTTAAATTTTGGTATTTATCAAACTTATCTGCAGTAAGAAACTGTATCAATTTGCACCCTCCTTTCCTTAAAAGTCGGAGAAGGCAATGGCACCCCACTCCAGTACTCTTGCCTGGAAAATCCCATGGATGGAGGAGCCTGGTAGGCTGCAGTCCACGGGGTCACTAAGAGTCGGACATGACTGAGCAACTTCACTTTCACTTTTCACTTTCATGCACTGGAGAAGGAAATGGCAACCCACTCCAGTGTTCTTGGGGCGGGGGAGAATCCGTTCTTGAGTGTTCTTGAGAATCCCAGGGACGGGGGAGCCTGGTGGGCTTCCGTCTATGGGGTCCCACAGAGTCGGACACGACTGAAGTGACTTAGCATAGCATTCCTTAAAAGTGAATGAGAGTGTTGTGTGCCTGTGCTCAGTTGTGTCAAACTCTGTGACCCCCGCGGATGGTAGCCACCAGGCTCCTCCGTCCATGAGATTTTCCAGGCAAGAATACTGGAGTGGGTTGCCATTTCCTACTCCAGGGGATCTTCCTGACCCAGGGATCAAACCTACAGCTCTTGCATCTCCTGCACTGGCAGGCAGATTGTAGACACTACAGCCACCTGGGAAGCCAGAGTATTAGTTTCTTCATATCCCTCCCAGCATCTGAAAAGTCTTGTACTGGTTTGATAAGGGAAAAAAAAAAAAGTTTTCTTGCCATTTTGATGTGCATTTCTTTAAATATGTGTGAATTAGAGCATCTTTCCACATGTTTATTATCTTTTGAATTTGCTTTGTTTATGAACTCTTTCTATCCTTTGCACACTTTTCTATTGAGCTATTTTTAAAAATATTCATTTATATCAGTTCTATCTAAATTAAGGAAAAGAGTTCTTTGAATTTGTTTTCCCTGTTTTGAAACTTAGCCTTTCATTTAAATTTCAGTTTCTGTCATTATTTTCCTTTTTTTTTTTCATTCCAAAGTTACATTGCTACCTAGAGAACTTGACTAATTCTTCCCCATATAGTTTCTAGATTTCATAGTCTTTTTAGAAAAGCCTCTGTCTTAGATTAGCATTTAGTTAACATGCTTTTACGGATATTTTTTGAGTTATTTTTTACAGTTCATATTTGATATATCAGAATTGGGTATAAGAAATAAGATCCCAGCTGTGTTTTTGTCTCAATGTATACAGACGAGTTGTGCCATCACTACTCACTTTTATTCACTAGCCTCTTTTCCCCAGCATTTTGAAATCTCACTTTTCCATCTTTACAGTAAATTCCCTTGTGCATTAGAGTTTATGTCTTATGTTTCTTTGGTTTCATTCATTTATTCTCATATCAAACTGCTTTATTAATTGAAGGCTTGAAATATATTTTGATACCATACAGAACTAGCAGTGGACATGCTTTGGACAGGGTAAACAGAGAAGGTCTTGCTGGTGGGTGACATTTAGGCTGACATTTGACGGATAAGAAGTCGCTAGCTTCATGGAGATGAAGGCAGAAACATTCAAGGTAGAGAGAGCTACATATCCAGAGGTTGGGAGATAGAAAACAGCTTGGCTTATTTGAAGAAGCTATTAAAAAAAAAAAAAAAAAGACCAGTGTGGTGAGCACAGCAAACACAGAAGAGAAGGACATGAGATGGGGTTGGAATGATAGGCCACATTTTGTTGGAGAGCTTGGTTTTGTCCTCAATATAAAGGAGCGCACTTAATGGATTTGAAGTAGGAAAGTGACATGCTCCAGTTTCCCAGGGTATAACATCGTCACTGGTTGTTATGTGGAGATTGGCAGGAGGAGAACAAAAGTTGCAACAAAGAAGTGTTGTTTTCCTCTTCGTGCAAGTAGCTTCTCCTTATTATATTCTATCCCAGCATCTTATTTATTCCTTTTTAGGGTAGTTTCTCTCTTAGTCCTTTTTGTGTCCTTAGGGTTAATACAGAGTTTAGCAAGTAGCCTGTGATCAATTTTTGAATCATGAATGAATGAATAAGTAAGCCCTTTCGATTTGCATCCTGGCCCTATGAAGTGAGAGTTTTAAATCCCATACACATTTTAAAAAATTAATTAAGCATTTGAGTAGCGATAAGTGGGTTAAATATTGGTTAGTTATATTCCAGCAGCCAGACTAAAGAGGATTCATCTTTTAAAAGAGTTGATTCCTGGTTGCAATGGCATCCCACTCCAGTACTCTTTTTTTTTTTTTCATTTAACACATTCAATAAATATTTATTAATGCAGTTCTAGGTAGTTCAAACAGTTTTTAAAAGGGGGGAATATTTTTAAAAAATTGAAACTGAAAACATGGTAACAATACCAAAGTTTTGAGTTGGAATTTAGTTTGCTTCCTAAGAAGCAAGCGTGCTTTGCCTGTTGTGTTTGTAGAAGAAAAAATAATATCCATATATTACATGCTTCCTTTGCCTAAATATATATATCCATATATATATACAAAAGAACAACTTCAGATAAATAATTACAAAATAAACCTTCAGGATTTAGTCATTAAGAGTTTGTCAAGATACTTTTTCTATGTAATCTTTTTGAATGGAAGAGATAAGATTCAAGGTGATGTATTCTCTAAATAGCACTTTAAATGAATTTTTGTGTTTATTAAGTTAAGTACTCAAGGACTTGGTTTGAAGAGTCCAAGAGACTAAAAGTCTGCTTTTCAAGAGCATTATGATCTTCCATCAATGGAGAGATTTTGGCATTTCTGTATTCTAATAGTTCACGATCCTTGCTTGACGTCAGTAACTCACTGTCGTCTACTCCAATAGCCGCATGTTCCACCAGAATACTTGCTTGGTATGCTCCAACTGGCAGCTCGGGCATTCCAACATAGTCATGATCCGCCACTACTGAACCGGGTAAGAGATGGAGACTATCTTGTTCACCCGATTCTCTGACATAGGGCTTCAGGTGGGACATCTTGATAGGTCGTTTAAGTCTAGCCCCAGAGCTGTCTCAAAGAACAGTGCCCCGTTCTCCATAATGTAGTCTATGACACAAGGGCTGACCCATTCAGACCGGAAGCGACCGTCCTTCCACCAGTTTTTCCTCTGCCTTAACACTTCATTACCCACTTTCAGATGAAATGGATTTAGTTGCTTCGGTTTCTTTTTAACAATGATTTTGCTTTTATTTAGTTCATTACAATTGTTGTTCTCCATCTGGCTCACTAAAGTTGTCTTATTCTCCATTATTTTATCAGCTTCTTTAATTGCATCTAGAATTTTGGCAAACATACTTGTATTATCACCATCCACTTCATGAATATCTGAAGATTCAGGCATGTAAAGATTTCGATTAAACATTTGAAAATATGGTGTATTTTTAGTAGGTTCAAAGTGAGTGACATTGAAGGCGAATGAAACAGCTGGCAGGTGGTCATCCCAGTCGTTTGGGTAGTCCGCACAATGTTTGGAAAGAAAGGTTTTGATAGTGCTAGGTGTACTTTCAGCTGGATTAATTGTTTGGGAGGCATGAGAAATAACAATTTGCTTTGTGCCAAACAATTCACATAGCTCTACATTGATCTGATGAATGAATTCATCTCTTTGGTCCATTATTATTTTCTGAGGAGGCCCATATAAGAAAAATATGTTGATACTAGCTTTAGAAATTTCTGATGCTGAAACATCCCAAAGAAGCAAAATCACAACCCATTTTGTGAACAAATCTGTCATGATTATAGCATATACATGACTTCTGTTGCTTGTATGAAATGGGCCCATCAGATCAACAGTAACTATACTCCATGGATTCTCCACTTTGAGAAGGTGCTGTTTAGGTGCTAGAATAACTGTATTTTTTGCCACTTGGCAATGCTGACAAGCATATACCCACTGTTTGACATCATTGGTCACAGAAGTCCAGTAGTAACTGGATTCCACTAGAGTAAGGGTTCTGGATATGCCATGATGGGCTCCAGTGTCATTTTCATGACATTCTCTTAGGACTTTATTTTTTTCTTCTTCTGAAACAATTACCAAGCGATCCTGTTTTCTGTCTTTTCCAACATAAAACAGCCTCTTTTCTTTGAAGACAAATTTTTTTGCTGCTCTTCTTATGCCACTTCTCTCACTAGGCAGTGTAGTTGGATGATATTCACCAGTTCGTTTGTAATATGCAATCTCTTTAAGATGAAGGTCACCGTTTTTTCCACTACGAACCATCATGAACCGAAGTGGTCCAAAAGGCTACCGTCAAGATTTAAGCTTCTTCTCGGGACTTTTGTGGTGCTGCCGAAAGCGGAACTATCCACGTGGTGGTTTACAAGGGGCGTGTTTCTGCCCCACTCCAGTACTCTTGCCTGGAAAATCCCATGGACGGAGGGCCTGGTGGGCTGTAGTCAATGGGGTCGCTAAGAGTCGGACACGACTGAGCGACTTCACTTTCACTTTTCACTTTCATACATTGGAGAAGGAAATGGCAACCCACTCCAGTGTTCTTGCCTGGAGAATCCCAGGGACGGGGGAGCCTGGTGGGCTGCCGTCTATGGGGTCGCACAGAGTCAGACATGACTGAAGCGACTTAGCAGCAGCAGCAGCAGCAGCAGCAGCAGCAGCAGCAGCAGCAGTGAATTCCAGGGCTGTGTAAGCAAAGCCCCAGCAGAGGGCAGTAGAGGGCCGCACATGGTTGTGGTTCTATGGTTGTGGTTCTGCTGGATTGGCCTGGCCCGGGGGATGAGGGAGGTTGGCTAGGCAGCAGGCAAGGCAGCTAGACCCGCCCCAGACTGGGGCTTGGGGAAAAGGTGACGAAAGTCACCGGTCCTTCATGGGAGCCTAAAGTGTGCTGATGAAGAGCGTGAGGCCATATTTCTGTGTTTAGACTGTGCTGCTTCTTATCACAGAGTATAATGAAGCTGATTCACTGTGGCCCGGTTGCTGCTGCGAAGGGCGGTCTCCCAGGCCGCAGTGATGGGGAAAAGGGGAAAGGAGGAGAAAGGAGGAGGGAGGAGGAGAAAGGGCCCTGAGGTGAAATGGTGAGCACAGATGGAAATTTTGGCCTGGGCTGCACGGGAACAGGTTTCCTGGAGACTGTTCGGCAAAGCAGGGAATTAGACGTGTCTCAGTCGCAGCCACGAGCTGGGAAGGAGCAAAGGCAGACAGCGCCTTGGGGTTAACAGGAGGTAATTATTGGCTCCTCGGTGGACATTGTCAGAAATAACTTTGAATATTTCTTATGCTCTCTGAATTGACTACTTTTCCTTTTTGTTAGTATAGTTTTCAAAATGTCCAACCTCTCAGCTGTACTTAGGGGTAAAGGATTTCGTACACAATTGGCCAGAGGGTCCCGGAGCGGGGCGAGGGAGGGGGGGGTGGAGGTGGGGGTGGGGGGGGTTGGGTGGAGCGGGGGGTGGTGAAGGGGAGCGTAGTGCTCCTTAGTGGCCATCAAGATGGTAGCGGCAGAGATCAGAGTGACAGGCCCCAAATAGAAGCAACACTTAATCTAGACTTGCCTGGTGGCTCAGATGGTAGCGTCCGCTTGCAATGCAGGAGACCTGGGTTCAGACCCTGGGTGGGGAAGATCCCCCAGAGAAGGAAATGGCAACCCATTTCAGTATTCTTGCCTGGAGAATTCCAAGGACTCCGGTGGGCTATAGTCCATGGGGTCAGGGTCACAAAGAGTTGGACTGACAGCAACTGAAGGACTGAGTGAGTTTCACTTAACCTGGACACTTGGATTTCTCAACACACACGTTTTGCATACACACATATATATACACAATTGCATAGCATACATACACTTTAAACTTTTCCAGTTTTATTGAAATATGATTGACATATTTGTTGTTCAGTCTTTCAGTCATGTCCGATCTTTGTGACCCCACAGACTGCAGCATGCCAGGCTTCCCTGTCCTTCACTGTCTCCCAGAGTTTGCTCAAACTCATGTTCATTGAGTTGATGATGCCATCCAACCATCTCATCCTCTCTCATCCCCTTCTCCTCCCACCTTCAATCTTTCCCAGCATCAGGATCTTTTCCAGTGAGTCGGCTCTTCCCATCAGGTGGCCAAAGTATTGGAGGTTCGGCTTTAGCAGTCAGTCCTTCCAATGAGTATTCAGGGTTGATTTCCTTTAGGATTGACTGGTTTGATCTCCTTGCAGTCCAAGGGACTCTCAAGAGTCTTCTCCAACACCACAGTTCAAAAGCAACAATTGTTCCACGCTCAGCCTTCTTTATGGTTCAACTCTCACATCCAGTACATGACTACTGGAAAAACCATGGCTTTGACTATATGGATCTTTGTTCACACAAGTGATGTCTCTGCTTTTTAATATGCTGTCTAGGTTTGTCATAGCTTTTCTTCCTAGGAGAAAGCGTCTTATGATTGACATATAGCACTGTATAAGTTTGGGTCTTCCCAGGTAGCTCTAGTGATAAAGAACCTGCCTGGATTGTTCCTTGGGTCAGGAGGATCTCTTGGAGGAGGGCATGGCAACCCATTCAAGTATTCTTGCCTGGAGAATCCCATGGACAGAATCCCTGGTTGGCTATAGTCTACAGGGTCACAAAGAGTTGGACACAACTAAAGTGACTTAGCACGCATGCACACAATGTATAAGTTTAAGGTGCACAACATGATTTGACTTGTATATGTTGCAAAATGATTACTAAGCATCCTTACACTTATAGACACACATCTCACACACAAGCTCACACAGACGCATCACGTACACATAGCACACTCATACTTTACACACAGTGGCATATCAAACATGTCACACACAACACAGCATACCTGCACCCACGCTGATAAAGGGGTTTTGTAGCAGATACTGTGGTGGCCTCGCCATCTCAGCATGTATAACCACCATGTGGTTTAAGTCAAGGGTCAAGCCAACTTTTGGTTTCAGGGGTAGGTTTCAAATGGCCTAAGTCATCAATCAACACAGTCCCAACCCTGTTGGCATAGGAGTGGGCATGCAACCACATCCATCTATTAGCTGTGAATGAGGAAGCGTGTCACCCTGGAAACTGGCAGCAGCCATCTTGCTACCCCAAGAAAAGGCTACTTTGGAAAGAGCTGATGGGGGAGGGGAAGAGGGAGGGGAGAGACTCATGGACAAACTGGGGTATAGACCCCCACATATTGGGAGCCTCTGAACAACCCATGCTAGAGCTCACCCTGTCTTTGGATTTTGTGAACCAATAAGTCGTCCCGGTGTTTAAGGCCTTCAGGTTGGGTTTTCTGTTTCTTATATCATAAACCTCAGAACAGAGCAGCTCCTCCCCGAAGTCCTCTATAGGAGGCTTTGGAGGAGTTCAGCCTCTGCTTTAAGAAGGAGACTGTTCCTTTCTATCCCCTCTTGGCCTCTTGGTCCTCTAAATGATTACTGTGGACCTGGAACAGTTCTCAGAGATTTTCATGGATTACAGAGAGGAAAATAGTACTTAAACCCAAGACCATCTGTAGCCTTTTTGCCTTCGAAGGAAAGTGACACAATTCTGATTTGTGCAGAAATAAATCTCTAAATGGATCTGGTCCCTGGCAGAGGCTGAGATGAGATTCAAGCCAGTGTTTTTGAATTTCAAAGGGTAGGCAACCTGGCTGACAACGTAGATTTTGTATACACAATTGGGCCTCTGAATCTGCTGGATTTTGCAGCTTCTGATTCAACCAATTGCTCAACCCTTGGTTGGATGAATCCATGGATAAAAACCCCATGGATACACAGGACTGACTGTATTGATTATCCTACACCATTTTATTTAAGAAACTTGAGGATACGTGGATTTTGGCATCCGAGGAAGCTCCTGGAACCAATTGCCTACGGATGCAGAGGCAAGACTGTATACATACATGTTTAGTCCCTTTAACCACCCTATGAGGTGGGTATCATTTATCCCATTTTACAGATAATGAGGGGCTCAGAGAGAGTGTCCCCTGCCCAGTGCTACACAGAGGTGGTGCTGGGCTACCAACCCAGGGCCCTTTGGCTGGAAACCTCTCGGTCTCCCTTACAGGGCAGCATACCACCCACCACACCCCTGGCTGCCTCCTGTGTATGATTCAGTCTGGGTGGGTCTCCAGGGGATGGGGCTGCAAAGAAGTGGGAGGAAAGTTATCCTTGTACATTTAACATTTCACAGGGGCGGTGGTGGGAATGGGGAGGATAGAGGACCTTTTACACCAGCGTTCCATTTGTGCTGGGACGTATCCTGAAATGGACCTTGAAAAGTCGGCCTCTGCCAGGGAGGCAGTGCAGCATGGTGCTGGCCACCCAGCTGGACCTGGGGTCAGGTCTCAGGGTCAAAATTATACAAGTTTTAGGTGTACAACATAGGGATTCACAGTTTTCAAAGACTATACTCCATTTACATTATTGTAGAACATTGGCTGTATTCCCCGTGTATATTCATTGTGGGTGTGTATGTGCTCAGTTGTATCTGACTCTTTGCGACTCCATGGACTGTAGCCCACCAGACTCTTCTTTCCAAGGAATTTTCCAGGCAAGAACATTGGAGTGGGTTGCCATTTCCTACTCCAGGAGATCTTCCTGACCCAATCCGTGTCTCTTGCATCTCCTGCGTTGGCAGGCAGGTGCTTTACCACTCTGCCACCTGGGAAGCCAACAGTATATCATTATAGTTTTTTTTGTTTTTAATTGTATCCATAGAAGGGACAAGATAGGGGTAAGGGATTAAGAGGTACAAAGTACATCTGTTTACTAATGACTCTCAAATTAAGGGAGCTGGCATAGATGGGTTGACTTTCAGAGAGCCTGGTGCCTCTTCTGGTATCTGGCCTAGGAATCAAGCTGGAGGTGGCACCATGTGATTCCACATGGAAATCTCACCATGGTGTCCAGCCAGGACCTGTTTCCAGATTGTCAAGCCTGGGGGAGGAGTACAGGTTAGTCTCTCCTGGGAGGTGGCTGGAACTACGATGAGGCGAACAGAGGACTGAGTGCACAAATATTTAAGGAGACACTCACTCCAGGGGCTGACCTTGCATTTGCATGAGCCATAGAAGTGCCTCTTTCAGCTTTGGGCCTCTGGTGCCCATTGTCTCATTCCAGTCCTGGCTCTGCCTGGGGCCAAGGAGTAGGGCACCCATGTGTGTGTGGCCCAAATTACAAGGATGAGTGCTCAGGAAAGAGTCCCTACCTGCTGGGTAGGCCCAGTGGATCCTGACTGTGATGGACTCTCAGATGTCTTCCCTTGGATGGATGATCAAACCTCAAGGTGTGAGGCAAAAGAGATCTAGCGGGGAGCCAGGCAGAGGCCAGCCCTTTGCTGCTCCTGCACTTTCTGCTGGCACTGCAGCTGAGAGGCTGACTGAGCTTTCTCTGCAGGCATGAGTAGACATCCCGGGGTCCTGCCACAGTCTCATAGATGCTGGGAGGCCCAGGATTATGCATTTTGCCGCTGGCCTTGTAGCAGGAGCAGTGCTGATCCTGGAGCAAGTGGCTTCCCTGGTGGCCAGGATCTTCTTTGGAAGACTTTACTGCAAGCTCAACCTAAAATCTTTTCTAAATTCTTCCTAGTAGTCCTGTAAGACACTTAATATCCTGTCATAAATCCCTTCTTGCTTAATCTAGCTTGAGTGGATTTTGTTCTCTTCAATTCACCAATACAAACGGGATGGAGAGACTTTTACTGCCGGCTTCCTCTTAGCAAAAGATTGTGTGTGTGCTTTGGAAGGAGGCCTTGAGAAATCCTTGGAGATAGGGTAGTTCTCTTCTGCCACCAACCCTCGCCCCACCCACACCCCAGGCCTAGGTTTCAGCTGGACTAAGACCCAGGAACTTTTTGAGTTGCTTCTGAGAAAGAGGAGGAAAGAGACAAAAGTGTGGTGAGAGGGCACAGGGCTGGCAGAAGGCCAGGTGCTGTTTAATATGACTGCATCCCAGGAGCCGTTCTCCCGTATTTTGGGAAACCTGTGTGTATAAATTCTTGGTGTGATTGAGTTTTTCTTGTGCAAACCAGATGAGTGGCTGAATTTTGTGTTGGGGGAGGGGGTGTCCTAAGGGGACAGAAGTGGTGTGTGAGGAAGCTAGCATTTTGAGAGGTAGGAGGGCCAAGAGACTGAGGTCCCCACAGGGAACCAGCAGATATGCTGGAGAGGGCGTGGAACTCCTCGGTCCATGGGATTCAGAAGTCCAGGCCACCGCACTTGGACATCAAGGCTCAGAGGCCCTCAGCAGATGTCTGGAGGACATCAGAATGCATTTAGGACGGGCTCCTTCATGTTGTGCTTGACTCTTTACCTTACAGCTTGATCTCTCTCCCCCAGGAGCTCTCAAAATACTTAAACGCCACAATCCTCCAGAGCACGCGTAGCTGTCTTATCCTTATTTCTGTGCATTTCTGTCCTCTCATTTACGTTCTCTGTGGGACTCTTAGCTTCTCGAAGGCCTGTCTCTGACATTACTATGTGCACCGAATGTCATGTGTATGTGCTTGTGTGCATTTTTCTGGGGAGAATACCTAGAACTTTAATCACATTCCGAAAGAGGCCCAGGACCTAGAAAATGTTTGGAAGCTGCATAACGAGGTCTTCTGGGGACACCTGGTCACAGATTCTTTACTGCAATTCAAAAAAGAGTCCTCTTTCAAAAGCCAAATCCGTTTCGTCCTCTTGCTTGTCTCCCACCGAGGCCGAGCACCCATGGAGATCTAAAGCGTACAGACTCTGCAGGAAATGTAGACTCGTTTCTGGTTTCAGGATTCTGTCAGTCAGGGGCTCAACCAAGTAGTGTGTGTTTATTGCCTCTTGCCCAGGACGCCTTGCCCTGCACTCAGAGAGGTTTACAAGCCAAGCTGACATAGGGCCAGTCCCACTGTGGGTGGGATCCATGGGTGGTGGTGTGGGCTTTCCAGCCAGAGCTATAAATATTTATCAAATGAATGTGTGATGTCAGTCTCTGAAGAGTATCTGGAGTGGTGTGTGTATGTGTGTGAATGTCTGTAGTGGGGGAGCCTGCTAGAGAACGAGAACCCCGCTGAAGCTGGCACGTGATGTCGGTACATTAATGATTGAAAACAAGAGCCGTAAAAACCCATTGCAAGTCAGCATCTCTGCAGCCCAGGACTGGGGGGAGGTGAACTCTGCTCTAACTAGCACATCCCAGGTACACAGCCCAGAAACCACGGGTAAACATCAGTTGCTGGCTTCCTGACAACTGCTGAGTTTATAGACTTTCTAAAGATCCCACATTTATCTCTTAAATGGATCCAGCAACACTTTCACTTGGCTGACAGCTTTGCCTGTGTGGATGGGTTCCGTGAAGGAGACAGTAGAAGACTGGAGAGGGCCAGCTTAAGCTTTTTGTTGACATTTCATGGTTTTTAACTTGGAGCAACTGGTTGTTAAAATGAAATGGCTTCACTCCCAGCTGTAGTTAAGGCTCCAAGATCCTGGCACTTTGCAAAGGCAGATCACCTCTGAGGGCCTGCAAAGGGTGGCCCCTCCCTCATTTAAGGATATGAAAGGGTAGAAGTTGAGGTGAACAGCAGACACAGGAGGGAGAGTTTGAGGCAAACTGTCCCTATGCTCTGAGTTCTTCTACTCCAACTCTAGATGAGGTTCTGGAAGGCCTGAACATTTTCTACTCTCAGGAATCAATAGCTGTCGCTCCAGAACCATCCCACACTGGCCACAGTCTCACTAGCAAAAAAGATGCCCCTCTCTCTGCCTTCTCTGGACACCCATGAGCTAGTGTCTGAATGCTGAGGCTGCTACCACACGTGCTGCAGAAAAAGCAAATACCTCCACACAAGCTTGACAGCAGAAATAGTCAAAGGGATGGGAGCTTGGCTCATGCCTGATTCCTGCCCTCTACATCATGTTTGTGAACCTTATGGGAAGAACCTAAACCCTATCCAGAGCGCTGCTTGCAAGGAAATCTGAGAAAAATAGTTTTATGTTAGCAGCTCCTGCAGTATCGGGAACACTGGAAGAAGGTTGCAATGGGGTTGAGCATCAGCTCACCTGATCTAGTACATTCCTACTCACACTGCGAGGCCCACATCAGATGCTACCTCCTTTCAGACTCTCCCCTCCCATGGCCTTCCCTCCCCAAGAGAAAACGTTCTCTGTGTTCCCATGGCTTAAGTAATCCAGGGTGACTTGTCAGTCTCCTTTGTTGAGCTGAAAGCTTCTTGATGACAGCAATTTCTTTTTTAATTGTGCATAGTTGATTTACAACCTTATATTTCAGACATACAACAAAGTGATCCAAAATTTTTATAGATTGTACTCCACTTAAAGTTATTATAAGGACTTCCCTGGTGATCCAGTAGCTAAGACTGCCTGCTCCCAATGCAGGGGGCCTGGGTTTAATCCCTAGTCAGGGAACTAGATCCCACACATGCTGCAAGTTAGAGTTTGCTCACTGCAACTAAAGATTCTGAATGCTGAAGACTGAAGATTCTGCATGCCACAACTAAGACCCGGCACAGCCAAATAAATAAGTATTTTCTTAAATTATTATAAAATATTAGCTATATTCCCTGTGCTGTTCAATATATTATTGTAACATTTATTTTATACATATTGGTTTATATCTCTTAATCCACGATTCTGAACTTGCCTCCCCTCCCCCTCCCCACTGGTCATCACTAGTTCATTCTCTGTATCTCTGAGTCAGTTTCTATTTTGTTATATTCATTCATTTTTTTCTTTTTCAGATTCCACATATAAGTGGTAAAATGCAGTATTTGACCTAATAAGTCTCTTATTTCCCTCAGCGTAATGCCCTCCAAGTCCATCCATGTTGTTGCAAATGGCAAAATTTCATTCTTTACTGTGTCGGAGGAATATATTTTATATGTATATAAATATGTATATATACATAACTTTTTGCCTTTTTCATACCTACCAGGTTGGTAGGTGAACAATATGCTACTGAGGTAGGGTGGAAAAAGTAACTACAGAAAGAATGAAGAGGCTGAGCCAAAGTGGAAACACTCAGTTGTGGATGTGACTGTGGTGGTGAAAGTAAAGTCCGATGCTGTAAAGAACAGTATTGCCCAAGAACCTGGAATGTTAGGTCCATGAATCAAGGTAAATTGGATGTGGTCAAACAGGAGATGGCAAGAGTGAACATCAACATTTTAGGAATCCGTGAACTAAAATGGACAGGAATGGGAGAACTTAATTCAGATGACCTTATATCTACTACTGCAGGCAAGAATCCCTTAGAAGGAATGGAGTAGCCTTCATAGTCAACAATAGAGTCCAAAATGCAGTACTTGGGTGCAATCTCAAAAATGACAGAATGCTCTTGGTTCGTTTCCAAAGCAAACCATTCAATATCACAATAATCCAAGTCTATGCACCAACCTCTAATGCTGAAGAAGCTGAAGTTGAACAATTCTATGAAGACCTACAAGACCTCCTAGAACAAACACCAAAAAAAGAGGTCCTTTTCATCATAGGGGACCAGAATGCAAAAGTAGGAAGTCAGGAGATATCTGGAATAACAGGCAAGTTTGGCCTTTGAGTACAAAATGAAGCAGAGCAAAGACTAACAGAGTTTTGCCAAAAGAATGCACTGGTCATAGCAAACACCCTCTTCCAACCACATAAGCGATGACCCTATACATGGACATCACCAGATGGTGAATACCAAAATCAGATTGACTATATTCTTTGAGGTGAAGATGGAGAAGCTCTATATAGTCAGCAAAAACAAGACCTGGAGCTGACTGTGGCTTAGATCATCAGCTCCTTATTGCAGAATTCAGGCTCAAATTGAAGAGAGCAGGGAAAACTGCTAGGCCATTCAGTTATGACATAAATCAAACCCTTATGATTATACAGTGGAGGTGGCAAATGGACTCAAGGGACTAGATCTGGTAGATAGAGTGTCTGAAGAACTATGGACAGAGGTTCATAACATTGTACAGGAGGTGATGACCAAAATCATCTCCAAGAAACAGAAATGCAAGAAGGCAAAGTAGTTGTCTGAGGAGGCCTTACAAATAGCTGAGAAAAGAAGAGAAGTGAAAATCAAAGGAGAAAGGGAAAGATATACCCAGCTGAATGCAGAGTTTCAGAGAACAGCAAGGAGAGATAAGAAAGCCTTCTTAAGTGACCAATGCAAAGAAATAGAGGAAAACAATAGAATGGGAAAGACTAGAAATCTCTTTAAAAAGGCTGGAGTTACCCAGGGAACATTTTATACAAAGATGGGCACAATAAAGGACAAAAATGGAAAGGACCTAACAGAAGCAAAAGAGATTAAGAAGAGGTGGCAAGAGTACACAGAATTATACAAAAAAGGTCTTATGACCCAGTTGACCTTAATAATGTGGTCACTCACCTAGAGCCAGACATTCTGGAGTGTGAAGTCAGTGGGCCTAAAGAAGCATTACTACAAGCAAAGCTAGTGGAGGTAATGGAATTCCAGCTGAGCTATTTCAAATCTTGAAAGATGATGCTGTTAATGTGCTGCACTCATTATGCCAGCAAATTTGGAAAACTTAGCAGTGGCCACAGGACTGGAAAATGTCAGTTTTCCTTCCAATCCCAAAGAAAAGCAATGCCAAAGAATGCTCAAATTACGTATAATTGCACTCATTTCACATGCGACTAAGATTATGCTCAAAATCCTTCAAACTATGCTTCAACAGTACATGAACTGAGAACTTCCAGATGTACAAGCTGGATTTTAAAAAGGCAGAGAAACCAGAGAATAAATTACTAACATACTCTGGATCATAGAAAAAGCAAGGGAATTCCAAAAAATCATCTATTTCTGTTTCATTGATTATGCTAAATCCTTTGTCTGTGTGGATCACAACAAACTGTGGAATATTCTTAAAGAGATGGGACTACCAGATCACCATACCTGCCTCCTTAGAAACTTGTATGTAGGACAAGAAGCAATAGTTAGAACCAGACATGGAACAATGGACTGGTTCATTGTCACCCTGTTTATTTAACTTCTGCACAAAGTACATCATGTGAAATGCCAGGCTAGATGAATCACAAGCTGGAATCAAGATTGCTGGGAGAAATATCAACAACCTCAGATATGCAGATGATACCTCTCTAATGGCAGAAGGTGAAGAGGAACTAAACAGCCTCTTGATGAAGGCGAAAGAGGAGAGTGAAAAAACTGGCTTGAAACTCAACATCCAAAAAACTAAGATCATGGTATCCAGTCCTGTTCAGTTCAGTTTGGTTCAATTCAGTAGTTCAGTCGTGTCCGACTCTTTGCAACCCCATGAATCGCAGCTGCCAGGCCTCCCTGTCCATCACCAACTCCCAGAGTTCACCCAAACTCACATCCATCAAGTCAGTGATGCCATCCAGCCATCTCATCCTCTGTCGTCCCCTTCTCTTCTTGCCCCCAATCCCTCCCAGCATCAGAGTCTTTTCCAATGAGTCAACTCTTCACATGAGGTGGCCAAAGTACTCAAGTTTCAGCTTTAGTATCAGTCCTTCCAAAGAAATCCCAGGGCTGATCTCCTTCAGAATGGACTGGTTGGATCTCCTTGCAGTCCAAGGGACTCTCAAGAGTCTTCTCCAACACCACACTTCAAAAGCATCAATTCTTTGGCGCTCAGCCTTCTTCACAGTCCAACTCTCACATCCATACATGACCACTGGAAAAACCATAGCCTTGACTAGATGGACCTTTGTTGGCAAAGTAATGTCTCTGCTTTTGAATATGCTATCTTCATATTGGTCATAACTTTCCTTCCAAGGAGTAAGCATCTTTCAATTTCATGGCTGCAGTCACCATCTGCAGTGATTTTGGAGCCCAGAAAAATAAAGTCTGACACTGTCTCCACTGTTTCCCCATCTATTTCCCATGAAATGATGGGACCGGATGCCATGATCTTCATTTTCTGAATGTTGAGCTTTAAGCCAACTTTTTCACTGTCCTCTTTCACTTTCATCAAGAGGCCTTTGAGTTCCTCTTCACTTTCTGCCATAAGGGTGGTGTCATCTGCTTATCTGAGGTTATTGATATTTCTCCCGGCAATCTTGATTCCAGCTTGTGTTTCTTCCAGTCCAGTGTTTCTCATGATGTACTCTGCATATAAGTTAAATAAGTAGAGTGACAATACAACCTTGACGAACTCCTTTTCCTATTTGGAACCAGTCTGTTGTTCCATGTCCAGTTCTAACTGTTGCTTCCTGACCTGCATACAAATTTCTCAAGAGGCAGATCAGGTGGTCTGGTATTCCCATTTCTTTCAGAATTTTCCAGTTTATTGTGATCCACACAGTCAAAGGCTTTGGCATAGTCAATAAAGCAGAAATAGATGTTTTTCTAGAACTCTCTTGCTTTTTCCATGATCCAGGGGATGTTGGCAATTTGATCTCTGGTTCCTCTGCCTTTTCTAAAACCAGCTTGAACATCAGGAAGTTCACAGTTCACATATTGCTGAAGCCTGGCTTGGAGAATTTTGAGCATTACTTTACTAGCATGTGAGATGAGTGCAATTGTGTGGTAGTTTGAGCATTCTTTGGCATTGCCTTTCTTTGGGATTGGAATGAAAACTGCCCTTTTCCAGTCCTGTGGCCACTGCTGAGTTTTCCAAATTTGCTGTCATATTAAGTGCAGCACTTTCACGGCATCATCTTTCAGGATTTGGAATAGCTCAACTGGAATTCCATCACCTCCACTAGCTTTGTTTGTAGTGATGCAATAGTTTCCCCCAAATCCCGCAGCTCCTAATTGAGGCTCTGTTTTCATTCAGGGTTACTGGTTGGTATTAGCCAAGCCTGATCAATCCTGCCAAGAAAGGTGAGGAGGTATATCAGGAGCTCGGAATCCCCTCACCTCTCCTTGTCAAAAAGGAGCTTATGGTCCTGGTGAACCCCAGGTTTTTGGGCATGGCTCTCACTGGAGAAAGGAGAACCTATCAAGGAGGTGTCTTCTGGGTCCCATCCTACCCTGGTGCAATGCGGGTGAGTGATCTGGGAAGGCTGAAGGAGAAGGGTTGTTACTCAGCAGTAATGGAAGAGAGTCCAGCCTGGCTCCCCAAGCAATGCCTCTAACAGGAGAGACCACCCTCTCTTGGCTTCCTGGGGCAGTTGAGGATAAATGAGCAAACTAGCAGAAGGTAAAAATTAGCTTTTCCAAGGGACTTCCCTGGTAGTCCAGTGGCTAAGACTCCATGTTTCCAATGCAGGGGGCCTGGGTTTAATCCCAAGTCAGGGAACTAGATCACACATGCTGCAAATAAGATCCACGTAGCCAAATAAATAAATGAATAAATACTTAAAAAAAAGAACTATGTTAAAAAATTTTTTTTTGCTTCTCCTAGAGGGCAGGGCCTTGGCAATCCTTGGCCACTTTTCCCATGCTGAAATCCTACGTATTTTCTTTCTGACTTACACAGTCAACACATTTTCTTTCTTTCTTTTTTTGTGAGTGTGTGTGACTGTTTTTCCTTTATTTATTTAACTCATTTTCATTGTAAAATAAAGTTCAAACAGTATGGAGTAAAAAAAAAAAAAGAATGTTCTCCTTTATAACCTTAATCCCATTTTCTCCCCATAGGAAACAACAGCTAACAGTTTGACTCGCAGCCTGCCAGACCTCATGGATCTTGAGGCTTAAATGTATCTCAGACGTGCGATATACATGTATCACACTGTATTTATGACCCTGGAACTTATTTGTTTGTTTGTTTTTTCATTTGATGATAAATCATTGACATCTTTTGCTCATGTCAGCACATACAGATCTAATCCTCCCTCTTTTCTAATAGCTGTTTAATTTCCATAGTATATGTGAAGGAAGGAATAAAAAACTGTGCTAAGAATAACCACTTTTCACTGCCTTCTCTGGAGTGGGGAATGAGAGTGTATTGAATGGAGCATTTGGCAGGTTTGAGTGGAGGAATGTTGGGGAAGGAGTTGTGGAGAGCAGAGTTATTCTTTATAACGGTGGTGGTAGGGGGGTGGATTTGGAGTCTCTGAGACCATGTGGGTGGAAAAAGGAAAAGGGGAGTCCAAGGTTGCTGGCAAGATGAAATACGCGTGTCCTGCACCGTGATCCTGCCACACAGCCCTCACATCTTTTTTTTTAATTAAATTTATTTTTACATTACAATTGTAATTTATTTTTAATTGGAAGATAATTGCTTTACAATGTTATGTTGGCTTCTGCTGTACGACAACGTGAATCAGGTATAGTATACATATATCTCCTCCCTCCCGAGCCCCCCTCATCCCACCCCTCATCTCACCCCTGCAGATTATCACAGAGCACTGGGCTGAGCTCCCTGTGTTATGCGGCTGCTTCCTGCTATCTGTTTTGCACAGGGTAGTGTATATAGGTCAACGCTACTCTCTCAGTTCGTCCCACCGTCTCCTTTCCCTGCCATATACGTAGGTCTGTTCTCTATGTCTCTGTCTCTATTCTTGCCCTGTAAATAGGAACATCAGTATCATTTTTCTAGATCCCATATATATGCATTAATATACAATGTTTGATGTACTCTTTCTGAGTTGCCTTACTCTGTATAACAGGCTCTAGGTTCATTCACCTCTCTACAGGTCCTCACATCTTTGGCAAGCTTACTAAATTTATGAATGAATATGTTCCTCATCTCTTGTGCATATATCCTTAGAATGACTTTGCAAGGGTGCTATTACTGGATCAAAAAGTAGAATTTCTCTATGGTTCTTGTGACATTGTTCGTTAAACTTATCCCAAAGAGCTGTAAGAATTACATTGCTACTCATAAAATTTTGCTTTTTCAAAATGTATATTGGATTAGAATGTACATCTAAGGATATTCAAAATGGTTATCTGTGTCCCACAAAAGATTGGTGAGGGAGTCCTGCAGCAGTGTGAACATGGGTGAGTAGAACCCAGAAGGGAAGCAAGTCCCCTGCCACCAGCTTCCTGAAGGCTGGCCTTGGTCCCAAATGATGAACCCATAAGCTCATATCTGGGACCTGAGACACTCCAGGAAGTAGTGGTGGCCCATTGATAGTGTCTGAGAAACACTCGGGAAGTGGCTGGGCGTTTTGGTACCCTATCTTGTAGGAAGTCAGGGCCTACAATCAGAAGAGAAATGAGGAAAGCATGTTCTGTCTGGAGCTGTTAAAGACTTCATGACCTTGGACGTGAACTAGACCTAGTAGCAGCAGAGGAACCCCAGGCGAAACTCAGGATGGCTGTAAGCCTGCAGCTGGGCAACTGCCTTATGCAAGATTTCTCCCATTTGCTTCATCTGCACATGAGGAGTTATTTCTCCAGTAGTTAGATGAAAAGCCTCTTCTCTTCTCTTTGTTGTTCCCACCAAAGTCAAGCCCATGACATCAGCCTCAGAGACCAGTTACTTCTGACTTTGAGCAACATCTTCCCTGAGGGGCTTCTGTGGCCTGTCCTCACCTTTCGGCCTTGAATTTCAGCTTCCCTGGTCTCTGTGGATCCCAGATCCTGCATTTCTGCCCCTGTCTTTTACTTATTCCTCTCCAGGCTCAATTTTTAATAACTACCCATCTATTTCTCGCCTGCATGGAATTCTTATTGGCTTCTCTTGGTCCCCAGTACCATCCACCTTGCAGATCCATGACTGAGCCTGTCAGGTCCATGAATACTGGCCCCACTTCCTTGCCAAATCCTGTTAGCTGGATCTCATCTGTCAGCCCTTGCTGACCTGTTGTCCACCGTGAATCCTGCGTGGCCATCTGGAAACTGCCAAGTGTGGTCCATGTGGTCCATGCCAGTGGCATGTCAGGAAATCCACTGAGTTGACAACAGTGAGTTGAGCATGTCCACATGGGGAGTGCAGCTACCAGGCAGAGCTCATGTGAGCCTGGTTCCCATGATGGCCTTATTCATAACTCTTAAGGCAGTGGTGGGTGGTATAGAAAATAACAGGGCTTTCAAAGTCAGGCAGCAGAAGTCAAATCTTGGCTCCATGATGTAATACTTTGGGCAAGTTTCTTAACCTTTCATAACCTTAGAGGCCTTGTTTGGAAAAATGAGGATTAAAAAAAAGTACCTAGGGACTTCCCTGGTGATCCAGTGGCTAAGACTCTGTGCTCCCAATGAGAGGGGCCCAGGTTCGATCCCTGGTCAGGCAACTAGATCCCACGTGCTGCAACCAAGAGTTCTCATGCTGTAATTTAAGATCCCATGTGCCACAACCAAACATCCTGCATGCTGCTGAGAATCCCACATGCCACAGCTAAGACCTGGCACAGCCAAAGAAAATAACTAAATAAAGATTTTTAAAAGTACCTGACTCATCAGGCTGTTGTAGGGCTAACTGAAATAAGTGATCGTGATTTATAGTGAGAATTTCTCAATGGTGAGAGTATTCATTTGCTAGGGATAGCATTACACAGTACCAAGCACTGAGTAATTCAACAACAGGAGTATGTTGTCTCACAGTTCTGGAGGCCAGATGTCTGAATCAGGAGTCGGCAGGGTTGGTTCCTTCTAAGGGCTGATCAGGAAGGATCTATTTGAGGCCTCTCTCCTTGGCTTGTATATGTTCATCTTCTCCTGTGTCTTTCCACATGGTGCAGAGTATGTGTATGTTTGTATCTGTCCAAATTTCTCTTTTTATGAGGACACCAGTCACTGGATCAGGCCCACCCTAGAGACCTCATCTTAAATGATTACATCTGCAGTGATCCTATTTCCAATATGGTCACATTCTAAGAGGGTTAGGACTTTAACATAAGAATTTTGGGGTAATACAATTCAAACCATAAGAGTAAGTTATCATTATTTGTTAGGAGCTCTTGTAAAGCCCTGATAACCGATGGGATTTTAGTGGAATTCAATGGCAACCATTCAACATTTGAAGTGAAGTGTCTTCTACTGAGATAGCAGTTGTATCAGTCACACATTGGTAGTGGCAGGCCTGCGGGGCCCCACAAGCCTCCAAATTTATGTGTAGGACCTAAACTTGTAGATGTTCTTATTTTCCCCTTTTCCCTAAGCTGTGGTGACGGTGATGGTGGGTAGTGATGGTGGTGGTAAGCTCCTAAAGTGTCAGAGAGGCTATCCCCAAGCCCGCTGTCCATGCTGGATCCACAGAGCCCAGAGTTGAGGTCAGATCCCAACTCTGTTCACCTCCTTTCCCTTCTATTTTCAGCCCAGGACACTGTGAAGAAGCTTCATACCTCATGGCAAATTACAGCCTCACTGGTAATTCAATCCCTGATAAGTGAAGGGGATGTCAGCTACCTATTCTCCTTGCTCTATAGGAAATCTAGGTTCCTATGAAGGCTGGAGGACAAGCAGGGCCAAGAACTGACAGCTGGGCCTTCTTTATGCCAGACCAAGGGAAGTGGGGAAGCTGAAAGCCAAAATGATGTCAGGGTGTGTACAGAGTGGAACAGAAGACCTTTGATCACTGGTAACACTTATGCACACCCCAATACATTTGATGCTATGCATGGGAGCCCAAGGTCATGGCTGAGTCTCCCTGCCTGCTCCTTGCTCTTAGAAGGAGGCAAGAACATAGGTGCTTGAGTCTGGGCTGCACACTTTCAGCATTAATGTGTCAGCATCTTAACACCGAGGAGACCTGAGTTTGGACAGTTGTTGCTCTGCTTCTCACCAGGTCAAGATTCTATCTCTGAACACCGTGGCAGGATTTATGTGACTAGAGACAGTAGTGAGCCACTGGGATGTGGCCAAGCCCGAGGACACTGCAACTTCCTCTCCAACTTCATCCCTGGGGGCACACTGGCCTTGTGAGGACACAGAGCCAGGTTCTCAACTCTTTCTTTCTTCTATTAAAGGGAATCCCAGAATTCCCTTTCTGATTTCATCTTCTGGATCAGCTCAGATTTAGAAAATATTTATTGAATATACATACCATGCTAGCAATTTAATATATGTCTTCTTTGGAAAAGCATCTATTTGAGTCTTCTGCTCATTTTTTAATTGAGTTGTTTGTTTGTTGGATGTTGAGTTGTATGAATTCCCTTCTGTAAGTAATTGTGATTTTGGTATGCCTGTGGAAAGAGGTGGCTTCAGGGTCTTCCCATTCCATCTTGGCCACAAACCAGCAATCTTTTGCAAGAAATGGCGTGGACTGGTTTGTTTTTTTTTTTTTTTTTTTTTTTGAGAGAAGTTATAGGCATTTAGGGGATTCTAAAACTTCCATTTCACATGAGCTCATTAGTCTCTTTTTTTGGCCTGTCACTAGTTAGGGCAGTGGTTCTCAAATTTCAGTGGGAATTTCTTAGAAAGCTTGTTAGAAATGACAGAACCCCCTGCTCTACAACCCTCAATCTGGAATAGAATCCAGGAAATTCAATTTAAAGCATATGTAATAGGCAATTACATGTTGAGAAGCACTACTTTAGGAGAAGCCTTCCAGATGTAAGCCTGCCTTGACAGAGTAACTAGGGGAAGGCCCACAATCTCAATTTTATAGAATTACATTTTTGTTTATACAAGAGTTTTTGTTGAATGCAAAACCCGAATATAATAGTATTTTTAGGCCATCAGGGGACTTTTCCTTTAAGTACACTCACAAATCAGAAGAGAAACTTCTCTCAGCAAAGTATTTTCCTAGTTTTGATTCAAAGCATACGGTCACCTTTCAAAGGGTAAACTTTAGCATGCCATTTGTTCAGATGCAGCGGTAATTGCTAATTTTCCAAATGCCAAGTGTGGGGCTGCTTAAGGCCTTGAACAATCCGGGCCTGCCACAGAAAGACTCTGGCACTTGGAGTATTTTCAATATTTTAAAATTCCTGTGTTGTTCTTTGCTGAATAGGTTTGCTTCTAGAAATGGGACCTCTCCTTGTGAATTAGGACAAATTAGCCTGTGCTCACTGTGCACTTGCTGGAGGGTCTACTTTGGGGCTCTGCCCCTTTCCTAGCAGAGCTGGGCGCTCCCAGTGCAGAACTGGGGGCAGAGAGTTGCCTTCAGAGATGGACTAGAGGCAGGTAGGTGGCCAGTCTTGGCAAATGAGGGAAGGGCATGGAAGCCAGGACGCTGCAGACAACCTTGACCTTTTGGGCTGGTCCCAGACAGGTTTAAACATTTCAACTTTCAGGATGTGGAGTCAGAGAATGGGGATCTTTGTTTGGAGAGGCTCCTGGCATTGCAGTAGCAGGAGTGTACAAGAGAAAACAGGCAAAGACGCAAAAAAGAAATGGTGTCAAATTAGTAGAGGAAAAGGGCTGAAGAGATGATGTCAGAGCAAGGGCATCACAGGGAGGCAAGCAAATCTGGTTTTGAGAGAAAATTCTGGAGCTAAAGAGGTTTGGGTTTGAATCAGAGCTCTGCCACCTGCTAGCTGTTGGAAAGGATACTTCACCTTTCTAAATCTTAATTTCTGTAAAATAAGGGAAGAATACTATTTACTTATAAATTCTTGTGTGGGTGGTGGTAGTGGTTTAGTCGCTAAGTTGTATCCGATTCTTGCTATTTCATGGACTGTAGCCCACCAGGCTCCTCTGTCCATGGAATTCTCCAGGCAAGAATACTGGAGTGGGTTGCCATTTCCTTCTTGGGGATCTTCCTGAACCAGGGATTGAACCTGCCTCTCCTGCATTGCAGGCAGATTCTTTACCACTGAGCCACCAGGGAAGCCCCAAATTCTTGTGTAGATTAAAGTAATTCATATGAAGGGCGTAAGAGGGCTTATCTGGCATGCATTACTGTGGATTGACTGCTAACTGTATAACCATAAACCACCTTCACCTTCTTGATTTTGCATAAAATTGTTAGGAACTGCCTTCCCAACTTGGTGTACAAGCAAAGTCATCTTCTTTGAAATTTCCAAGTACCCACAATCCTGCCTTTTAGCTGGAAGTCCAGTATCTTCCACTCAAGACGTCTTTTCCCTTGAATTTTCTAATAACCTCAGAGGCTTACTCAGTCCAAACATACAGTCTTGCCTCCAAATCCCAAGCAAAGAACTCTAGAGCCTTATCGGTCCAATGATGATGTTGCTGCCCCTGTTTCTGTTTCCATCATATGGCGTCACAGTTGAAAAAAGTCTCAAATAGTTGTGATCATTGCCATAGCAATGCCTTCATTGGTCTAGAACTCTCTGTGGTAGATTGTCTTTACCCTCCTTGTGAAAGGGTTGTATTTTTCACTTCGCTGATGTCCAGCTTGGCCCTATGACTTGCTTTGGCCAATGAAACGAAAGTAACACAAGCTGCTTCCAGTCAGAAACTTCAAGAGCCATCACTCTCTTTTTCTTCTGCCACAAAATTGGCAATGTGGGGTTACTCCTTTAGTTTGAGTCCTGGAGAGAAGAGTTCATGGAGCAGAATGAAACCACATCCAGAATGTAACATGCCTAAGACATAAACCTTTACTGTTGTAAGCTGCTGAGAATTTGGAGTTTTTTTGTTACTATAGTATAACCTTCTCTAATTGACTGATATATCCTCTTGAGTCACAGGAGTGTCTCTTATTTAGGTTCTAAAGTTATAGCATTTTTGGAAAGATTTATTTATTTGGCCACATCAGTTCTTAGTTGTGGCACGTGGGGTCTTCAGTCCTCATTGTGCATGCAAACTCTTAGTTGTAGCATGGGGGATCTAGTTCCCTGACCAGGGATTGAACCTAGTCCCTCTGCATTGGGAGTGCAGAGTCTTAGCCATTGGACCACCAGGGAAGTCCCCTAAAGTTATAGTTCTTTTAATTCATATGTTTGACTCAGGCTTTATACCAAAGCACACCACTACATCAAGGTGGCTTGGTTGAGAGGGGCCTGCAGCCTCCGTTACGAGCTCCACCCTCCCCAACCCCCTTCCTCTGTAACGACTGAGGCTCTTATCACAGGTCCCAGCCCAGACCCTCACAATGTGTGCCCCTCTGGGGCCCTTGGTATCACTTTCTGCTCACAGATTCCAACTGGGGCCCTCCCAATACATCATTGAGATTGCAATAATATTCCTGCAAAAAGAAAGGGTTAGGGGCTCAATGCCCTTGCTTCCTGTGCAGATTTACCACAGTGGACGTATCAGAGATGTTTGGGAGAGATAGTCTTTGTCAGACTACAGGAGTTTGTTACATCTCTTTCCTGTGTACAAGTGCTTATTTGCCTTATATTTGTTAGGGGAGGTCACTTGGTTGATTTTTCCCCCATAGTAGATACAGTCTACCCCAATATAGTTTGCTATTCCCACTTCTAATGACAGCAAAAATTATAGGGTTGTTTTTTTTTTTTGAAGTCCACATTAGCAGCCCCTCTGTTATTTGTAGATGTTATATGGAGGTCTTAATGAGAGGGCCTGAGGGCAAAGCAAAGAGGTAAATGATTCACAAAGAGGCAACATCATTTGTTCTACCCCATTCTCCTTTTCTCCTGCTGCTGCTGCTAAGTCACTTCAGTCGTGTCCGACTCTGTGCAACCCCAGAGACGACAGCCCACCAGGCTCCCCCGTCCCTGGGATTCTCCAGGCAAGAACACTGGAGTGGGTTGCCATTTTCTTCTCCATTTCTCCTTCTAAAAACTCCAAAAAATAAGATGAAACTCTGAGAGTTCAAAGAACTATTCTAGTGCAAAATCGAAGGCGACATCACTCAGGGTTTCATATTAACACAACTAGAAAAGGTATGTGAAGGGTCTATGGTCAGCAATGGATCTGTTTTTTAAGTTTTTGCTGTGCTGGGTCTTCTTGCTGTGCGGGCTTTCTCTAGTTGCAGAGAGCAGGGGTTACTCTTTAGCTGCGGTGTGGGGGCTTCTCGTGGCGGTGGTTTCTCTTGCTGTGGAGGACAGGCTCTAGACACACAGCTCAGTAGTTGTGGTGCATGGGCTTAGTTTCCCCATGGCACGTGGGATCTTCCAGGACCAAGGATTGAACCCGTGTCCCCTGTATTGGCAGGCAAATTTTTAACCGCTGTACCATCAGGGAAGTCCAGCAATGGATCGTTTAAGCACGAAGGAGGAGGGAAGACCTAGCCAGGCTCAGGGAGAGGAGCTCTCAATACAGGGAGTAGAGACCTTTCAGTCGCTGTTGTCTGGTCTCCCTCTGCCAGTGGGTGTAAGCAACAGAATGGCATTTTAGAAGTGTCTTTCTGGCTACTGAGGTGGGGGGACTGGATTGGATTGGACAAAGGCAAGAGTAAAGGCAAGCAGACTCGTTAGCAGGAAGTAGAAAAGACACATGTTTATTGAATGAATGAATGAATGAAGAAATGAATAGTAAGCTGTGGATTTTAAGCTGTGACTTTGAACATGTGCGTGCTAAGTTGTTTCAGTCATGTCTGACTCTTTGTAACCCCATGGACTGTAGTCCACCAGGCTCTTCTATCCATGGGATTCTCCAGGCAAGGATGCTGGGGTGAGTTGCCATGCCCACCACCAGGGGATGTTCCCAACCTTGGGATAGAACCCATGTCTCTTACATCTCCTGCATTGGAAGGCATGTTCTTTACCACTAGCACCACCTGGGAAGCCCCTTTCCATCCCTACTCTTGGCCAAAGGCCATTCTCTGTGGTGTGTGTCATGTTCCCTAAGGGCTATGGAGGGTCTTCAGACTTCTGGAAGAGAAAAATTCTTCCCTTACTGCTGTCCTCCACTGACTCTACGGATTCCCACTCTCTCCTTCCTGGCAGGTCCCTTGGACGGTAGCCCCTGAGATCCTCTCCTATTTTGCTTTGAGCAATTTGGAGTTTTTGGAGCTTGACCATAAGCTGGCATAAAGTCTGGTTCTAGGCTTTGGCATGTTCCCTCTTCTTCACCTCTCATAGTTCGGAGCCTTTTCTCAGAGGCTTTCTGGTTCACATCACAATTTTAGCCCACCAAAATCCTCACCCCATCCCATAGATCTACATTTGAAGCACAAGCAGATTCCTTTGGGTCATAGGGTGACAACTTCCATGCAGAGCCAAAGCTATGCACTTCCAAGGGGTAACTTATCCCTTTGGCCCTTACAGCTCTTAGGGAACCCATCACCCAGGGGCCCTGCCCTCAGGGTCCAGCCTTACAGTTTTTCATTCCCAGAGTATTTTCAACATTCAGAAAAAAACAAAAATAAATCTAAACAAGGAGCAGCATTCCCATCCAAGAAAGACAAGGGAGGTCCCTAGCACCCCTCAAAACTAGCTTTTGGAGAATCCAAAACAAGCTGTAAGATGTCTTTTGCTTTTAATCCAGAAGAAGAAGGGATGATCACAAAGAAAGGCTCAGATCCAAAGTGAATTCTTTTGTCTAGTACATGGTTTATTTTAAATTTGAAAGTTCAAGGTTACACAAACAAATGGATTGGATGGGACATTTGTGAATTCTGAAGCATAGACATTTCTCCATGTTTGGAGGATGTGCTCAGATATGTGTTTGTGCAATTTTTGTCATTGTTGAAAGAAAAGAGGTAATGAGCCTGAGGATCACTGTACCCAGAATGTTGTGAAAAATAAAGAAATGATATTACAGGGCCCAGAATCCCAAGGATGGGAAGGAGGGTAAATATGGCCCTAGTTGGTTTTATCTTCACATGGCCCCAGGAAACCTGGTTGAACAACCTTTTTCGGATATATCACACCATAAGTTCGACAGAATGGAATTTACTGACTAAATGGAATAAATTGGGCAGATAAACTGCTGTCAAGATGATTGACCTACAGAAATGTTCCTCCTACTTTTCTTTCATTTTTACCTACCTGATTTTGTCTAAATCTCTTTTTATGAACTCGACTCTAGATTGCATTGACTTCATCAGGCAGCTTTGAGAGAGGGATTTCCTGGGGGTGAAAATCATATTATTCATCAGCAACTGGATTGAAGGAAAGAGCCTGGGACTTAAGGTGTTTAGGTCCAGCTCTTTCAAAGAAGAGCTGTGTGATCCTGGATAAGGAATTTCATTTCAGTACCTTAACCTGGAAAATGCAGACTGAACACTTTGGGAGAATTCACTTTGAAAATAAGTGATGGATATAAATCACTGTGTATAGTACCTGGTACAGAGTAAGTTTTGTAAGTCATGATATAACTCATGATGGAAAAAAAAATACTCTGCCTGTTTTGTAAGGGCAAAAAAGCAATTAGGAGGCAATTGCATTGATGACTGGCAAGAAATCATGAAGGCCTAGACCTGTAGTATTGATAAACATAGTAAGAAATGGTCAGATTCTGGATGTATTTTGAAAATACAGCCAACAGAATCTTCTGATGGATTCCCTGTGGGGTGTGTGAGGAGCAGGAAGGGAAATAATGAGCCATGTTTTGTGTTTGAGCAGCTCAAAGGATGGACTTGCCATTTACCAAGATGGAGAAAGCTGAAGGCAAAGCAGGCCCTTGGGTTAAGTTGGAGCTGACTGTGAGACACCCAAGGGAAGGTGTTGAGTGGGCAGTTGGATATATGACTTTGGAGTTGGGAGGAGAGGTCCAGAGTGGACATGAACATTTAAGAGTCTTCAGAGAGTTTAAATAAATGATATTTAAAATCATGAGCTCAAAAAGATTCTCTTGGGAATAAGTGCAGATAGAAAAGAATCTAGGCCTGAGAACCAAGGCCCAGAGAAGTCTAGCGTTCCATACTGGGGAGATGAGGAAGAACAAATGCACACCCTCTCTCTTCCTTCTCTTCCTCTTTTTTCTGCTTTTGTTGTTATGAAAGGGGACTGTTCTATTTAGTTCAGTTAGCCTTCACTTGAACAAAACTACTTGCAAGAGTTCTTTTGGGTTTGCTCTTAAAAAGTGATACATGCTCTTCACAACTTCAAAGTAGTTTTAAAAAGGAAAAACACCCAACTCTGGGCTGTGGAAGAGGCCTCGTGGTGCAGGCATCCAATCAGCAGTCAGTGCATCTGGAGATCAAGTTCCTCTCAGGATTAGTGAAATCGAGCTTTTGTTAGCATTAATTTAATGGTGGAATGTCAACTCACAAACCTCAAAAATCCTCTTATGCTTCACACCTTTTTTCTTTTTTCATAAAAAAATGCAAACTCCCAAATGTATGTGAAGCCTGAAAGGACAATCTGAGAAAGGTTTGTCTCTTCCTTTGGTGAAATAAACAATCTGTTGTGTCATGGCACCTGCACAGAAATCCTGTGTTTGAAGAACAAGTTGAGACTACACTGTTATTCAGGATAGTTAGTGGTGGGGGCAAAGTAGAGAGAGCTCTACTTATGTAAAGATCTGGGAGTCTCAGTGGACTGTGGATTTTCAATGAGCCAAGAATGACTTGGTTGTCACAGCACACTGTTGCCAAGTGCATGATGAAATGAGTCTCATTGCCTTCACATCCCAGGCCTCACCAAATCCCTGAAAATTGGCTTCTAATTCCATCTATTGACATGGCCCTCCCAAATATCCAATAGCTTATTTACAGTCTTCTTCACTTGTGATTTAAAGGTCTCCTAGAGATCCGCATTTCTAAAGTCTATTCCACTAGTCTAGACATCTCTCAAGGAACAATCCTTGCAATCCTGTATTTCTAACCATCTTCTGGGCATCTCCATTTGAGTGTCTCCATCTGGGTATTTCCATCCAGGCATCCCACCAGCATCTCAAACTGAACTGATCTTTCTTGACCAGTGAGTGCCTGCTCCTGGCTGCCCTGTGGTATTAACATTCACTTTACCTGCCCAGGGATCAGGTCAAAATTCTGGAGCCACCTGACCTCTTCTTTCCACACCCCACATGCAGTTAGGTTGCAAATTTATTGAGTCTATGTCTTTCTTCCCACCCTTATCACTGCTGTTACTACTTCTGTGCAAAGCTTCCTGCGTTCAGTTATCCGTGTGTCATCTCCACGGGGATGTTTCATAGTCATCTACACACTTGACATGTCCAAAATGGGACTCTGGAGTCTATTACTCCTGTACCCCAGCTGGCTTTCACATCTCCATAAATGACTCCACTGTATATCCAGTTGCTCAACCTGGTTCTTCTCTCCTGAGAGCCACATGTCTATGGGGTGTTTCAGGAGCACCTAGGCTAATGTTTACCCCAGTCACTCCACTATAGCCATGTGTTGTTAAAATGTCAAGGTACCTCCCTGCCAGTTGGTAAACAGCTCCTACTCTGAGACCCCTGACTCTCCTCCACCACCTCAGTTGCCCTGGAATCTCCCCCAGAATTCCCTAGATTTCCCCATGACCTGGCAACTCAGATCATGAGGAGATCTAGTGTTGGTGCCTCATACTGCAGGGGATCTCTAGGATCCAGTGACTCCAGTAATATAGCCATTGATACCTATTACAATTGGCCAGCATGTGGGTCATAACAGATATTTTGAAGATAATCCCCAGTATTACCCATTTTGAAAAAGAAGAAATTGACACTGAAGAGATTACATAATTTCCCTATAATTCCTTGGAGTCCATGTGGCTCCAAAGGACTTTTATCAGTTATCTCTTGACTGGTCCCACTGTCCTACAACAATCGTCCCAAAGCCTAACTTTCACCACACACTAGTCCTGCTTAGAAACCTCCTGGGGCTCCCAATCCACATGGAGTTAAGTCCAAACTCAAGCCTGGGCTTCAAGGTTCCTTCATAGTCTGAACAACTCAGGTCAGCTCCATGACAGAAGCCCTGCCACTGCATTCCTGAGCACTTTCCTGCTTCTCCACTTAGACCCACACCACTTATTCCTCTAGGAACAATCTCCCTGACCCACTCTTCACATCTTGAAACCTTGACCTGTTTGGACACCTGACTGCCTCAAATGCCCACTCCTCCAGAATCAAACCTTCCTCATTGTCCCCGCTTCTTCTTCCTTGGAGCATCTGCAGCTCTTGGGTTCAAGTTCAGCAGCCCAGCCCATCCATGGTTGCTAACCACATTCTTCCTTACAGAACAGTTTTACTCTAATGCCTATGTAAGCACACAGAGAGAGTTTGTAAACCACTTTCACACACCTTGTAATCACAGATGTTACTTACCTTCTTGCATCTTATCCCATAAGCTCCTGGAGGACAGGAGTCACATTTTGCTCATCTGTATAACCTCACTGCCAGCAGAAGTCCAAGCACAAGTCATGCACACAGAACACGTCCTTGAAACAAATGGGTCGGTCATGCTCTTGAGGTCGAGTGGAGAAAGTGGAGGATAATTTTTCTGGCGGCTGTTCTCCCCAGGACTGGCCTAATGCAGTCAGGATGCCAGGATCTTAGCCACTAGACCACCAAGGAAGTTCCCCAAGTCTGCTCTCCTGAAGTTGACACCCTGAGATTCTAGAGTGGCAAAGATAAGTTTTATAATTGTAAGGCACTAGCAGGCTCCTTGACCTCTCCATATCCCAGGTTCCTCATCTAGGACCTAGGGGTGAGAAGGCCTACATCACGTGGGCTTGGTGAAGACTGACTAGACCTTATATGTAAAGTTGCTAACAGAGTGCCTGGCACCACGTTCAGTCAATGACACCTGTCATTGTCCCTTGCATTGACACCTGGATGTCATTCCTGCCAATTTGGCCACTTATCTGTTCACTTACTCATCCAGGGCCTCCTAAGTACTGGGCATTTCACAGAGTCCCTACGTATAAAAGGGGCAGGGAGGCCAATATCCCAGTGAGGTCAGCCCAGTCCCTGAGCTGGCAGAGTTCTTGGCAAGCTTCTGCTTCTCCTGGCTTGGCTTCCCTCAGCCCCAAGATGTGCTTTTGGCCTGGGATTTTTAAACTTCTTCCCTGGCTTTGAGTCAGAGGGCCTGAGGGGAGTGCGTCCCCCAGTCGTGTGCCAGTGCGCCTCCACTGGCCTACCACTTTGATGTTGAGGACATGTGATTGTCTCTGATGGGAATGAGTGATGGATGAACTGGAGATTTGGGTAGAGTGAGGCCAAATCCCTGTGTGGCTCCAGGAACAAGGATAAATATAGCCCGAGTAATTGCTCATGCTCTTTTAAGGATTAAAAGTCAGCTTTCAGGCAAGCTGTGAAGCTCCATGACCAGGACAGCAAAGGACACAGTGCCTTTTTTAGAGCTGTGTCAACACTCCTTGTATACTGCTGGGTCCCAGGCCTCCAAATACTGTTACTGTTTAAGTAAGGGGTCACCTTCTCTGGTCTATACTGCATGAGGGCAGGGATGGCTCTGAAGTGTCCCTACCACATCCCATCAGCCAACTCTAGCCTGGCACACCCAAAAAACATTTTAAATGAATATGTGAGCTGTGAGAAGGCTGCATTTTTAAAATAACTTTTAGAATAAGATCTATAGACATATATACACTACTATGCATAAAATAGATAATTGATGAGAACCCATTGTACAACACAGGGAACTCTACGCAGTGCTCTCTGGTGACCTAAATGGGAAGAAAATCCAAAAAGAGGGGATATATGTAATGGCTCAGACGGTAGAGCATCTGCCTGCAATGCAGGAGACCTGGGTTTGATCCCTGGGTTGTTAAGATCCCCTGGAGAAGGGAATGGCTACTCACTCCAGTATTCTTTCCTGGAGAAGTCCGTGGACAGAGAAGTCTGGCTGGCTACAGTCCATGGGCTTGCAAAGGGTCAAACACGATTGAGCAATGAACACTATATGTGTGTCTATAGCTGATTCGCTTTGCTGTACAGCAGAAACTGACACGGCAGTGTAAAGCAACTATACTCTAATTTAAAAAAATAATAAAATCTGTGATCTAGTTAACAATAAGGTACCAGTGCCCACTTTCTGGCTTTCATATAGTCGTATATGCTATTACCACTGGGGGAAGCTGGGGGAAGTGTACATGAGACTCTTTGTACTATTCTTGAACTTCCTGCATTTCTGTGATTATTCAAAAATAAAAAGTAAGAAACCCAAAATAACCTTTAGTCAGGCTCATGCCAATACTCTGACACTTGGAGGAGGCAGTGCTGGAAGATGAATTAACTAAATCCCTGTTTCTAGCAATGCTTCTGTTTCATTACTATTTTTGAATGTAAACACATGACTTATTCACATGATTCAAACTTTAAATGTATAAATAAAATACACAGTGTATACTCTTTGCCCCAGTCACTTAGATTTCCTCCCCATAGGCTACTACATGCTAAGTCACTTCAGTTGTGTCCGACTCTTTGAAACCCTATCGTCTGTAGAGCCCACCGGGCTCCTCTGTCCATGGGATTCTCCAAGCAAGAATACTGTAGTGGGTTGCCATGCCCTCCTCCAGGGGATCTTTCTGACCAAGGACTGAACCTGTGTTTCTTATGTCTCCTGCATTGGCAGATGGGTTCTTTACCACTAGTACCATCTGGCAATTAATGTTAATGTTATTTATTTCTTGTGTTAATTTTAGTGAGATTGTGTGTACACATACATATGTACTTGTGAGTATGTATGTGTGAATGTGACTATATTTGTGTGTGTGTTTACATATCTATGCTGTTCTGTTATCCTACTTTTTCTACTTAACCGTGAGATCTTGGAGGCTTTTCCTGTCCCTGCATTTCCCCACCCTGTGCTGTGGCTATACCCATCATTTTTATGGCTGACAGTTGGTGGACACTTACGTTGTTTCCAATCCTTCTGCTTTTATACACAAAGCTGCAGTGAATAATCGTGTTCATTTGTCATTTCCCCAAGCGTGGGAATATGTTTGCAAAATAAATTCTTAGGTGTGGAATTGGATCAAAGGATACAAGCCTTGTAATTTTGATCATGCTAAATTGTCTTCTATAGAGTGTGCTCATTTCACACACCCATCAGTGACGTGCTTTATGAAATGTGTGTTAATATAGTGATTTTAAATGTTATTTGGTGACCCTTTTGTGAGTCTGGTGAAAGCTGTAGGCCTGTACCCAAGAAAAACAGAAACCACACAGTATTTTGCACACAGTTTCAATTGGCTCAGAGACTCCTGAAGGCTATCCATAAACCCTAATTTAAGAAATTAGGCTGAAGAGAAGGAAGTATGGTACGGGGACAGACTTTTAGGGCCAAACCACCTAAGTTCATTCTTTGCTGTACCGCTTACTGGCTGTGGAACATCACACAGGTCTTTTTGCCCCTTTAAACCTTATTAGTTTCCTTTTCAAAAGAATGGTATAATAGCTCTATTTCACGGGGCACATAGGAAGGTACATGCTTTTATGGAGAGTGTCTAATATAGTGATTAGAATATCGTAGGTGTTCAATATAAGGTTTATATAACACATACAGACACATAGACACACAGACATACACTCACACCTCCTTCCTCACATGCACACAAACTGAAGTTCCTAGTTGTCTTTGCAGGAATTGCTGCTAGATTCATAAAATCAACTTTTGGAGTACCATTCCCTAAAATGGGGTTTTTGGACCAACTGCGTAAGTGAGAATCACCCAAGGGCCTTAAATAAAATATAGGTTTCTGGGCCTCACTTTAGAGCCACAAGATTAGAATTTCTAGAAAAGGGGTCCAGAGAGTTTCACGCTTGATGATTCTATTGCACAATGAAGTTGGAGAAACAGCAGTAAAGAGTTTGGTAATTCATTCTAATCCCTCTACTTGCAGTTCTAGTAGCTATCACGTTGTGGTTTTGCCAGTGGGAGCCTGTTCCCAGTCGATGGATAGGTGTAGGTGCCTGAGGGAAAGCATGGCTAGTACCCATCAGTCTTCTCTGGTTCCATCTACAAAAATAGTTATTTATGGGTTTGACAGACAGCATGTACTATAGTCTCATCAGGAATCTCTTTCGTAACAAGCAAGGAGAAGAGACAGTCCAGGACTGGATGTCCGTGGAAGGGACTGGGATAGAAGCCCAGTGGGCTAGGTTTGGGGGAGAAAGCCTGCCACAGAGAGGAACTGAGGATAAGGACTGTATGCAGCCAGGCAGCTGTCACCAGGAGGGCTTGAGGCCACATGTCTCGAGGCACCGACACCTAGAGCCCTCAGCATGACTGGCAAACACTTTCTGAGGTGGTAAGTGATGGCCCACCACTAGAGTTGCCAGATTTAGCAAATAAAAATACAGGATGAGCCATTAAATTTCATTAAATTAGAATTTCAGATTTTATATATATATATATACGTACATACACACATATATGGGGCTTCCCTGGTAGGTCAGCTGGTAAAGAATTCACCTGCAATGCAGGAGATGCCAGTTTGATTCCTGAGTTGGGAAAATCTCCTGAAGAAGGAATAGGCTACCCACTCCAGTATTCTTGGGCTTCTGGGGTGGCTTAGATGGTAAAGAATCCGCCCGCAATGCGGCAGACCTGGGTTTGATCCCTGGGTTGGGCAGATGCCCTGGAAGAGGGCATGGCAACCCACTCCAGTATTCTTGCCTGGAGAATCCCCATGGACAGAGGAACCTTGTGGGTTACAGTCCATGGAGTCACAAAGAGTCAGATACTACTGAGCAATTAAGCACACAGCACAGCATATATATGTGTGTGTGTGTATGTAAGCATGTCCTGTGCAATATTTGGGACATACTTATACTAAAATAGATATGTGTTATCTGAAATTCAAGTCTAAGTAGGTGTCCTGCATTCTATCTGGCAGTCCTACATAGGATTTCTCTGAGCTGCCTCTAACTGCTGAAAAGGGTTGGAGACCCCATGTGACTGGCCAGGGCCCACAGCACCATGATCTTTCTCTGGGTGGGGGGCTGCACCCAAGGTGGTGAGGAGCGAGTAAGGGCAAGGTGTGGACTTCAGGAGAGAGCAGCTCTTCCTCACCTGTGTCTGAGCAGGGGCAGGAAACTCACTGGTATTGATCAGCAAGTCTGAGATGCTAGCACTCTGCTAAGCCTTTCAGTATCATCTCATCAAATCCTCCTGCAACCCTAGGAGTTAGGCATTGTGATCCCAGTGATTCCCACTTTAGAGATGAGGAGACTGAGGCTCCACGAGGTTAAGACCACAGGGCTACTCAGTGGAGGAGCAAGGACCGAAGCCCTGGGGCGGGTGCCAGGTCTGGGATTAGCTGAATCTTCCAGGCCCTTCTCTCTGCTAATCCCGAGGGTTTAAGGTGGGAGCAGCCCCCACCTCCCAATCCCCGGGACAGGAAATGTTCCCAGTCTCGCTGGCGCTGGGCCAGGGTCTTGTCCAGACTCACATGCTCGCTGGAGACTCCAGGCTGGGAGGCAGATCGGCGAGTTCTCTTGGTCCCTGCCTGCCCAGGACATGCCCAGCAGCATGAGCTGCCTGTGGGCACTGCCCTCCACTGTGTGGGGGCCTGTGGGAGGGGCCCAGGGCCAGCCACTGCCTCTCAGGCCCAGCCTGCGCTGAGCCTCGGATGGCCTGGCCAGCTTCCCTGCCGTTTGCCCCCTGAGTTGGGCCAGAGGGGTCCCCGAGGAGCTCTGGGCTCTAAGTCCCAGCCCCTCTCCGAGGAGGCGGGCAGCGGAGCTCGGCAGCCAGAGGCTTCTCAGCTCCAAGCTCCGGAGCCAGATGTAACATTGACCTTAAATGGTAAAAGCTCCCCAGAGTGAAGAGAGGCTGGCCGGAGGAGGAAAGGGGAATAACTCAGTTTTAGGTAAGTCGTCGCTATCTCCAAGAATAACCTGCCTCTTCAGCTGGGAGCAAGGGAACTCTTCTCCTCCTTAAAGGTACAGGGTGTGCTGGGATGGGGGCGCCTGACTTTAACTTTCTAGGGGAGCTGGCTTGGTCGAATGGCATTTCAGCCGAGGATTTTTATTGTTGCTGTCATCATTTTAAAATAAGAAGTGAATCGTAGCCCGTCCTAACTTAACTAAATTGTGCTTCTTTTGCTTGCTGTTGGAAAGCATGCACAAGTTAGGGCGAAAACGTGGGTTCTGACTGGGGATCCCTATCCCCAGATTTCCTGTGGACCACTTTGGAGTAATAGAGGGTCCCCAGATTACGTAAGCCCACTGGGCAGGGCTCTTCACGCACTGCCTGCTGCCCCAGCCCTGCTCTGTGAGCACTTGTGTCTCTCTCTGCCACCGTCACCAACCCCCCCTCAACACTCGCCTCCTGTCCACTTTGGCCCTTGTGCTGGCCCAGCCCTGTCTGTCTCCCTCCTTGACCTGCCCCTGTATCTGTCCCTGCACTTTCTATCCTGTGTTCTGGTGGCAGCCCCGGTTTTTACCCCGTCCCCATCTCTCCTGCTTCCAGCTTTGCCCCTCTGTGACCTTTCCCTGCACCCTCGAGGGGTTGTGTGTGCCTGGCCTGTGCACTGAGCCTGCACACCTCTAGAAGCTCGGAGTCAGAGCTATTCCTAGAGTGGAAGGCACTCAGGCTGCCTTTTTCCAAAGGAAAGGCCGGTGGAAGCCGGAGGCCAGAGAGGGGCCCAGCTGTCTGTTCCCTCTTGTCCAGTAAACGGCTATAAAAGCCTGGAGATGCTCTGCAGATTGAGTAAACAGTGTGAGATTGTCAGGGACCCCTGGCTGGTGCTCCCATCCCCCAGAGTTCAGCAGCAGCTGCCCTCTTAACACCCACTTTTCAGGCTGCTCTTTGAGGGTCTAGGTGTGGGGGGAGTCAAGCAGCCCATGGATCTTCTGCAGGAAAAAGGAAGTTGCTTCCCAGGCTGTTAGGCTGGGAGTACTAGGGAGTCGGAGCCCGCCGGGGGTTCTGTTGTCCCCACCAGGTGGCAGTGACGTGTGGGTGACAGGTGGCATGAACTCCCCTCAGCTTCACCCCAAGGCTTTTATGGGGAGGAAACTCAAACTAAGTGACTTGTCTAGGGTCAGACCACTGAGGAGGAGCAGAGCTAGGAGAGCTGGGAGTCAGAGCCAAGTCCGTACGAGTCCAGCTGCAACGCCTGCCCCTCAACACAACTGGGAATATGAGGGTACACTTCTGCCTTGGGGAGTGTCTTGGGCTTTTTGTCCTTAATGGAAATTACAATTGTCATTGTCATGTCTGTTTTGTCCATGATTCAGTGGTGTTTGTGTGTGGGTGCGTAAGTCTATAGGTGTGTGTTGAAAGTGGCTGCTTGTATTCACAGCTGATGTACTTTCCTCTGTGCTTGGTAGTAAGCAGGATGTTCTTGCATACCATGTAAGATTGGGAGGTACAATCCTGTACAAATTGCTACACCATGATCAGTGATCCCCATAAACATGTTTTCTAGAAGAAGAAAAAGCAAACATGCCATTCTTACTATGCATGGAACACTGCTCTAAGCACTTGCCATGTAGCAATTCAGACCTCCACAACCCTATAAAGCACAGGTTATTATTATCCTCATCATGGAGATGGGACATTTTAGCCCAGAGAGGAAACACAGCTGGTGACAGGTGGTGCTGGCCTACGACCCCAGGCAGCCCATCTCCATAGGCTCTGCTCTAACCACTGTGCCCTGTTCATCTCTGGCCGGTGCCGCTTCGGAGCGGGTCGTGGGGAAGCACCGACTCTCTTCCAACACTGAGTGGCAGACTTTCCATACGTGATTTCGTGTGCTCTCGCCAGCAACGCTAAAGGGGATGTGTCTGCACCTCAGTTTCATAGGAGGACACTAGAACTGGGGGATGTTACATGACTTGTCCAAGGCCATCCAGCCACCAAGTGACAAGCAGGAGACTTCGTATCCTGGATGAAGATAGTGAAGGCCACGGGATGTCTTCTACTGGAAACTAACTCTCAGGTGGACCAGTGGGCTCATAATCTCAGGACGAGGGGTTGGTTCTGTGAATCTCTGTGTGAGGAAGCCAGATTTCTTGCCTGGTGGACTGAACCTCACAAATGGATTCCCAGCTTCCCAAACAATCCTTGCCTCTGTCCTATTAGTAACAAAGGTGGATGGGTGTGCCCACACGTTCAGCAGGAGTGGATGCTGAGCTCTCTTAGGGCACAGACCCCATCTCATTCTGTAGAGTGTGTCCAACATTCAGAATAATGCCCAGAGTATATCAATACAAAGTTCTCAGGAGCGATTTTATTACTTATGAAGAAATGGACATAATGTTTATAATGTGGTTTCTGGTTAAACAGGGCCCTGGGTTTATTATGTGTGTGTACCTGATGATCAGATTCTTTTGGTGTATCTTGAGAGAATGCAAGGTAGTGGCGGGGGTGGGGGGGTTGTCTCAAGTCATCCACCCTCTCCTTACCCTGCCACCTCTCCTGGGTAGCCACATGTAACTTCTAGAGTGCCTCTCAGCTGCCCTCTCTATGGCTTGGTGGTCAGCAGAGGGACTGTTTGACGACTGAAGAGGAGCAGAGGCCCAGATGGGTGGGGAGGAGAGATCTAGGAGCCTCCAGATTCTGCTCTTTGAGCTCTCGGAGGCAGGGGGACAGAGATAGAGAACTGAGTTCTCTTGTAGCAAATGTAAAAGGAAGGAGGAGAGAAAATGGATATGAATTGACTTTGTGCCAGGCTCTGTGCTAGAGCTGTTATTTCATTTAATCCTGTGGTAGAGATGAGAATGTTGTGGTTGACAGAGGTGAAGCAACATGCCCAAGGGAACACGGTGGGTGGTGAGCGAGGACTCCAGCTCAGGCTGTTTGGTCCAAAGTGGGCACTTGGATGCCGTCCTGCCTCTAGTTAGTAACCAGGATCTCGAGCAGTTAGAGCGTCACAGTCCAGGTGATGGGAAGGTCAAGGGGATTCCTTCTGCCCCGTGGACCTTGGAGGCCAGACCCTGAGTCCAGGTGACAGCCCAGGGCAGCCTCACTGGATGAGGAGCAGAGGCAACATGAGTCCGTGACCTTGGGCATGCCCTGACTTCTCTGTGAGGGCCTTCCCCACGGAAGAAGGCAAACAGGTGACAGTCAGCCAGCCGGACAGAAAACCTCTTCTGCCTCTCAGCTAATAAGCCACAGATGTGAAAAAAGGGTTAGCGAAGGCTGGGGCTTAATCTGCTCTGGTTACTTTCTTCCCATCCCAGTACTTTTTAAATTTATAATTCTTATTCAGATTTTTTTCCTAGTAATAAAAATAATGTGTATTCTTTGCTAAACTTTCATGGAAAGTATAAGTAAGAAATTCAGAAACAAATATAAATAAATGAAAGATCCCTGTGGAATCGTATCATTCAGAGATAAATACTGGGTTTTTGTTTTTGCCTGGGCTGCACGGCATGGGGGATCTTAGTTCTCTGACCAGGGATCGAATTTGTGCCCCTGCATTGGAAGAGTGGAGTTTTAAGCACTGGACCGTCAGGGAAGTCCCCATAAATATTGTTAATATGGTGTGTCTCTTCCTTTACATTTCTGTATATTTTATAAAACTAGGGTCTTACCATGGGTTTTATAGTCTGCTTAAAAACAAAACTGTTTTAAAGGAATTCCCTGGTGGTCCAGTGTTTAGGACTCAGCGCTTTCTCTGCGGTGGCCCAGGTTCAGTTTCTTTTTGGGGAACTAAGAGCCTGCAAACCACACAGCACAGCCAAAAAAAAAATTTTTTTTAAAGACTATTTTTTAAGAGCAGTTTTAGGGTCACAGCAAAGTTGAGAGGAAGGTCTGCACAGAAATTTCCCAGTTCCTCTCCACCCCACACATGCATAGCCTCTGTCAGGTAAGGCTCCACCAGGGTAAAACATTTGTTACAACCGATGAACCTGCATTGACAATCATAGTCACCCAAAGTCCATGGTTTACCTTAGGGTTCACTCTTGGTGTGGTACATTCTGTGGGTTTGGAAAAATTGTATGATGACATGTATGCACCATTATAGTATTACACAGAGTATTTTCGCTTGCCTCAAAATCCTCTGTGCTCCATCTAGTCATCCTTCTCTGATAACCCCAATCAGAGATCACAGATCTCTAGCAATCACAGATTTTTATTACTGTCTCCGTAGTTTCACCTTTTCCAGAATGCCATACAGTTGCAATCACACACTATGTAGCCTTTCCAGACTGGCTTCTTTCACATAGTAATAAGCATTTAAGATTCCTCTATGTCTTTTCATGACTTGATAGCTCATTTCTTTTTAGCACTGAATAACATTCCATTACCTAGATGCACTACAGTTTATCCATTCTCCTACTGAAGGACATCTTAGTCGGCTTTTTTTCCCCCTAATTTTTAAAAAACTGAAGTATCAATGATGTGCAATATTATATGTTACAGCTTACAACATTCAGTCCAGTTCAGTCACTCAGTCATGTCTGACTCTTTGCGACCCCATGGATTGCAGCACGCCAGGCCTCCCTGTCCATCACCAACTCCCGGAGCGTACTCAAACTCACATCCGTTGAGTCAGTGATGCCATCCAACCATCTCATTCTCTGTCGTCCCCTTCTCCTCCCACCTTCAATCTTTCCCAGCATCAGGGTCTTTTCAAATGAGTCTGTTCTCAGCATCAGGTGGCCACAGTATTGGAGCTTCAGCTCCAGCTTCAGTTCTTCCTGATTCACAATTTTTAAAGGTTATACTCCTTATATAGTTTCAGAATGCTGGCTGTATTCCCTATGTTGTACATTATATCCTCATAGATCATTTATTTTATACATAACAGTTTGCAGTTTTAATCCCTTATTCTTATCCTACCCCTCCTGCTTCCCTTTCCCCACTGGTAACCACTGGAGTTATTTGTGAATCTCTTTCTTTTTTTGTTATATTCACTAGTTTGTTTTTTAGATTCCACATAAGTGATACCATAAGGTATTTGTCTTTCTTTGTCTGACATTTCACTAAGCATAATACCCTCCAAGTCCATCCACGTTATTGCAAATGGCAAGGTTTCATTCTTTTTTTTAATGTCTGAATAGTAGTCTTTTTTTAACCAAACATTCTATCATGATCATTTTCTCATGTCATCAAAGATACTTCAAAACATGATGTTTCGGGTGTTGTGTACGACCGAGTAATTCTGCTGTGCAACAGTTAAAATCATCGTTCCTCCCACTGGGCATTTACAAGTGTGGTTTTCCTTTGGGGCCCGTCTCAGTGGCACACACACGACAGCTTTTCCATCCATGTGTGGTGTTTGGGAACTCCGAGCTCCCGGGTGGGCTTGTGCGGTACGGCTCTAGGGTGTGGGTTTTTTCTGCAAGATGCTAGTGAGTGAGATACTGACTCAGCTCTAAATACACGGATTCACGTCAGAATTGCCTTTTATGTTCTTTCCCATCTATCTGCAGCAGCCCAGGAGTGCGGGCGTGCAGGACTTGCAGTACTAAAACCAGACGTCCCAGGCAAATCCGGGCAAGTTGTTCCCCTGGGTTTGGACCTAGTGTGCCTTCAACGTCTTTCCAATGCTTTCCTGTCTCTCTTCTTGACAAAAATGAGAGCAAGTCTTGGGCTTGGAGACTTCGTCAGGAATAGTTAGAATTTAATATCTGTTTTCATTAAGTTTATTTTTACAACTAACTCCTCTCTATTTGTGTTACAAATGGTACTGACTTTTCCATGGATGGTAGGGATATAAAGTTCCCTTTTAAAATAAGTGTGACGACAGGGGAGGCTAACACACTGGGCACTTCTCATGTGCTTAGCAACATCCTATTGTTTTCCCTGCAGGACCTCATTTCATCCTCACAGCAGCCCTCTGACATAGTTACAACTGTTCGCTCTATTGTACAGATGAGGAAACTGAGGGCCAGAGAGGGTAAAGAACTTGGCCAACAACCCAGAGGTGGTAAATGGCCCAGCCAAGATAGCAATCCTGGCGCTTTGCTAATCAAATGAAAAAAATTAAATCACTAAATATATAGGTGAGAACATGTGAGGGTGGGGTGTAGATGACTCAGTTTTAGGAAACACAGGTTTTGTGAGCAGGCATATCAGTTAGTATAAGATGGGGCAGAGGGAAACTGAGCCACCCCAGCAAAACTAAGTGAAAATTAGGAGCCAACGGGCCCAGAAGAGGTGGGAAGGGACGGGGCCATCCAGTGATTGCAGCAGGGGTGCAGGGCTGGGACACGGTGCCGAAGGCATGGTGGTCACTCCGGGAAGAGACACACAGAGGCTACCGGAGGCTACCCACAAGCTAACCAGAGCATGTTTCCAGAGAGCCCAAGGTTCCTGGTTCAACAGAAGAGAAAGCAAGCCCGAAGACACCCTTGACTTTGCTCATACAGATGTGGTTAAAAGAGCGCCAGCTCTGAGTCAGGAGGAGGGCTCAGCTTTGACTGGCTCTTCTCTCTGACTCAAACGGTAAAGCGTCTGTGTACAATGCGGGAGACCTGGGTTCGATCCCTGGGTCGGGAAGATTCCCTGGAGAAGAAAATGGCAATCCACTCCAGTACTATTGCCTGGAAAATCCCATGGATAGAGGAGCTTGATAGGCTACAGTCCATGGGGTCGCAAAGAGTCCGACACAACTGAGCAACTTCAATTTCACTTTCACTTTCTTTCACAATCACAGTGGAAGCTGATGGCTGGAGCTGGAAGTAGCATCTTGTCTGGTGGAGAGCACAGGCCCTGGAGTGACCACGTGACTCCACCACTGACCAGCTGTACCCCTTGAGCCACAGTTAACCTCTCCGAGTCTCAGTTCCCTCTCCTGTAAAACAGGGATAATGATGGTGTCCACTTGATGGGGTTAAATCCCTCAGCTTGGTGTCTGCTCTCCGCGACCCCCTCCCATCCCACCCTTCTGGGTCAGGTCTTAGTTGTGGCATGTGGTATTTTTCGTTGTGGCATTCGGGCTCAGTAGTTAGTTCTCAGATCTTAGTTTCCCTACCGGGGACTGAACTCTCACCCTTTGCATTGGAAGGTGAATTCTTAACCACTGGACTGCCAGGGAACTCCCAGTATGTGGCAGTCTGTTTCAGGTCTCATAACCTTGTCCATGAGCCAGGCCCTATGTTCTGTTTAGTAGGAAAATACAAGTCTAGAACCATGAGCTTTCTATTAGCAGGAAATGCCATGTCCTATGTCATGAGTCCTGAGTCATTCTCTCTGACCCACCAAGGTTTATGCCCCAAAAGTTCCTAGACATGGCCAAAGCCACGCAATCTGCTATAGAGGCAGCATGGAGTACGGTTGGGACCTCAGGTGCTCAAATCAAATGACCTGAATTCAAATCCCTACTCTGTAACTTATCATGTGACTTTGGGGGAAGAATCTAACTACTTTTCTTACCTGTAAGATGAGGCTGAAGAAGCTAATAATTTAACTTGCTCAAAGAGTTTTTATGAAGATGAAATGGACTGCTGTATCCATAGTACTTATATGTGTGTAAGTACTCAATAAATAATAACAGTTATTTAAGCTTAGATAAACATCAAGCACATGGAACACCTAGAGTTTTGTGGCTCTAGGTGGTCAGGTTTCACTAAGGGCTGTCTTGTCATGATATTTTACACTTGTTTGGGGTTTGGATCCCTGGTAGAAAGACTGTGATGCCCTTCTGGACTTCCTACCTAAGACATCTTTCCTATTTCCCAGTTGAGGTCCAACTTGTCCCTGATGGAAGGTGATGATGATAAAGCTGAATATTGTCAGGGGGAATCTAGACTGGATGCCAAGAGGACTCCCTGAGGAACATGATCTTGGGGATATTCCAGGGTCCTGGACCTATCCCTAAACCTGGTCTGTGGCCTGGAGTTAATTATGTATATGAGACTGACTCATGATAATCAAACTCACAAGAGACAGAAGTATGTAATTCTGAATGTCTGTGTGCTAATGTATGGGAAAAGATTACCCTTCCAGTGACCAAAATGTGTGGGAGACGGAGATTTAGCTCAGAAGGTGGAAAGTTGTAAGGGGTATTTCATGTGAGCCATAAAATGGCCTGATAGCCATCTCTGCTTATAACAAAGAGATTCCCCCAGAGCACTGGATGGGTCTGTCCCCTGGGGACTTTAGATAAGCGTTTCTCTTTGGAATTCCCTTTGTCTTCTGTAGAAAGATGGGATTTGTTGGAACATAGTTCAGAGAATCAAAGGAAGGAGGAGACCTGCCCCAGGAACGCAGCCCCCAGGCAGTGGTAGGGATGGGGCAGCAGGAACTTGCCAGTGTTTTCTTTAGAGCAGAGGTCTTCTCTACAGCAGAGGGTTTTGATGGTTCATCTCGCCAATTAAAATGTTTTTAGAATGGAGCTCTAGTTTATGTGTATATCTCTGTTTTCAGTTATGTTCATGAGCTACTGCATTCATGTTGTGCTTGTGCTCAGTCGTGTCCAAGTCTTTTGCGACCCCATAGACTGTAGCCCTCCAGACTCTTCTGTTCGTGTAATTTTCTAGGCATGAATACTGGAGTGGGCTGCCATTTCCTACTCCAGGGGATCTTTCCAACCCAGGGATCCAACCTGTGTCTCTTGTGTCTCCTGCACTGTGTCTCCACTGGCAGTTGGATTCTTTACCACTGGCGATATGCAAGTTATTTTATAAAACTAGTAAAAATAGAAATTTTAAAAAGATAAGAAAGAGAAAACACTATTTAAAAATCTTGCTTTGTGTTTTTACCAGTGCCAGCAACTTTTTTTTTTTTTTTGCTTTCCTTAAAAGAGTATTCTTTAGTAAGAGAAATGTGATTACTTATGCCTCATTATGTTTTAAGATCTCAGCACTTTGGATAACCCCTGGCTTTAATAACTGTCATGGTTACATGAGACACGTACCAGTCTCCCGGCGAGGAACCAAGTTTAACTGAGTTGGCTCAAGAGATTTAACAAAAGAAAGAACCATTTATAGAGGTTTAGAAATCACGAGGGATGGTGCCCAGGTACTCCCCCACACTAGCAACAGCAGGGAGCCATTACCAGTTCTAGCCAGGAGGGGCAAGAGGAGAAAATAGTGTGATTGGAAGCCAGTGACACCTGGAGCCATGGAGGTGGGACCATCCAGGTTGAGCTGATATTAAGGAGGGTCACAGCCACTGCCAGAGATGTAACACTGAAGCAAGAAGGGTGCAGGGAAGGAAATGCCCAACCTCTCCCCCTACCCCCCACCTCCTACTGGTCCGTTGGCCAAACTCAGCAAGCATGGAAGCCCGCGTGATGCATCCAGTCTTAAAGGTGTCATCCGGGAGCCCAGAGCAGAGAGGATGGATCCTGGGGCAGGACAAGGAGAGAGAGAGAGCAAGTGAAGGATAGCCAGCTCAGACAGCTGATGTGGAATAAAATTGTCCTTACTTGCAGAATTGTAAGTGAACTTTTTTAGTTTGATCCACCAGTTTGTAGAAACTTTTGAGAGTTGCTTGTGGTATTATTAGTGGTTATAGTATACTTACTCCACATATTTGCAGGAGACATTTAAGCCACTTGTCCATTTTATGATGATTGGTTTGCTTAAAACTAGATATGTTTCACGAATCCACTTGATCACATATAAACTGGGTCATATGTCACTGAAAGCAAAGTAATACATGAGGGAGTGACATCAGTCCCTTAGCATTGTAGAATTTCCCGTATTCCCTCAGGACATCTCACAAACTGGATGAGACAGTGACCTTTCAACATGTGACTGAATGAAGGCATCATTGCCAGTCTGCTTATTTAATACTAAAGGAACGAAATAAGTAATTGTTCCCGATTGTCTTCCCGTATTCCATGGATCATCTCGGATATTCCCTGGGTATGCACCTCCCACCCAGAAGACCACTGCACTAGGGCTCAACTCCTATCTTAACCAGGTTCCATGGCTCCTCATCGTTGTCCGAGGTCTCAGGGGAGAGACCCTGATAGGCCCAGCTTGGTTGAGTCAGTATTAATCAGCCACCGTCAGGTGACAAGATCGTGGGGTAGAGATGCGGCCATAAGGAGCCATTCCTCAGTATGTAAGGATTCCTCTTGCTGCTGCTGCTGCTAAGTCGCTTCAGTCGTGTCTGACTCTGTGCGACTCAGACAGCAGCCCACCAGGCTGCGCCGTCCCTTGGATTCTCCAGGCAAGAACGCTGGAGTGGGTTGCAATTTCCTTCTCCAATGCATGAAAATGAAAAGTGAAAATGAAGTCTCTCGGTCTTGTCCGACTCTTCGCGACCCCATAGACTGCAGCCCACCAGGCTCCTCCGTCCTGGGATTTTCCCAGGCAAGAGTACTGGAGTGGGTTGCCACTGACTTCTCCAAGGATTCCTCTTAGAGAAGGGGAAATTGCTGAGAGCAAAGTTCTCTCCAAAAGGTGTCATCACACGCTTATAATTGTCTTTCTGTCCTGCCTTCTGGAGATCCTGGTCAAGCCTCCCATCTCTTCAGCCACGTTTACAGGCAATCTCTTGGGTTACTCCCACAGATGACTAATCATGTCCATTGCATGTGGCTTTTCACATGGTTGTACATCAGAGGGCAGCCTTGTTTCCTTTGCAGTTGTCCCCACGTACAGCCAACATTCCCAACAATGCTGGGGTTCACAGGGCCTTACACTGGTTGGGGCAGACTGTTTCTCTGGTCAGCTGGGTTCAGCAGACAAAGATGGACGTGGTGATGACTCCAAGGATCTGGTACATTAGACCCAGAAACACTTGCAAGTTGTCCCTCTGTCATGAGTCCTATAGTTTGTAAACCACGGAAGTTGTGCACGCACGTGAACAAAGAAAGCCTGACTTTTCAGCCTTCTGGGTGGGGAGGTTCTACTTGCTGAAATCCCCAGGAGCTTGTTTCACTTGAAAAGAACAAGAGAATAATAATGTACTTATGATCATTACTATCACAACTGTCATTGATTGAGCACCAGCTACATAGTGTGTTAAATGCTTTACACATATTATAACATTTTTGCACCTTGTAAGATAGGTAATAATAATATCTCTATTTCACTGATGAGAAATGGAGGCTTTGAGTTTTGCTAGTTCACTTGGGTTTGCACAGTGGAAAGTGGCAAGGTCAAGGTTAGATTGCCCTTGCTGCAAAACACATACAGCCCATCAACAGATAGAATCCCACACTTGGAACTATCAGGCTGGAGGACATAGAGGCTGGGCCAGTAAGACTCTTCAAAAGGTTAGATCATTATGATTTTATTGAGATGTATTAATGGAAGCGAGAACCATGTCAAGTTTAAGGTGGTTTTCGGTAGACAGTGAGTGAATGAAAGAATGAATCTTCCCAGGTTTGAAAACAGTAAAAGTTTGAAGGCAGTATTCCAGTATCCATCCCTGGTGCTGAAATGAAGACTGCATATATAAGCAGTGGTCCCAGCTGCTAGGCATGGCTCTGCTTCTAACTCATTTTGTGCCCTTGAGCAGATGACATGTCCCTTTTGAGACCTTAGTTTCCTCATCCATGAACAGTACACCGACCAAGGCCCAGTGGTTCACCCCAGTAGGTGCATGACTGAGGCCAAGCAAGAGCAATAATTGTGTCAGATGCATCTGTGACAAAGGAGGATTACAGGTGTGTTAGAGTCAGCTATCACTGTCCATTCTCTCAAAGCAAATGCAGTGCTTTTGGGGACAGTCAGAACTGGCATCAGGTCCAAATGGATGGCTGTGTTTTTAAGGAAACATTTACTGTTGAAGGGAATGCTTATTCATTCTCTTTCTTGTTACAAGGCATTTGACTCACACTTTGAACGTTTGCTACTTAGATTAGAGATGATGGTCTTGTGTTCGTCACTAACAAAAAATGCCTCTGGAGCCTGGTCCTTCTTCCCTTTCACTACAGGGCCAGCTGCTCCAAGCCCTCCAGCTCTGGGAGCACATGGGTGTGTCCTATGCTGTGGGGAGCAGGGACAAAAAGACTGGAAGTCTCTTCGAAGACTTTGGGACACTAGAATTCGAGGGCCTCTAGAAGGCATTGGGTACCCCTCAGAGCTCCCTAAGTGGAGATCTTGAGAACCTGAGGACACTCAGAAAAATGGTTCAAACGACTAACTGCATCTTGGTGACAAAGTCTAATGCAAATCGGGATGCCCACCTCCATCTTGTGGCAAGAAGCTCTAGAAAAGACCATGCTAAAAGGAATCAGCATTAAGTGAGTATGGATGCTAAGCATTTCTGGATGAGCCTGGCTGCCAAAGCCATTTTCTGTTGCCCAGTAACATGTTCTTATACTCTATCTCATGTGATCCTCCCCGCTGAGAGGACCACAGAGCCATTTTATCTGTGTCACCTTTCATGACTGCTCAAGATTTCACAGTTTTATGTACTGTAGAGGGGTTTCCAGAGAAGGCAATGGCACCCCACTCTAGTACTCTTGCCTGGGAAATCCCATGGACAGAGGAGCCTGCTGGGCTGCAGTCCATGGGGTCTCTGAGAGTCGGACACGACTGAGCAACTTCACTTTCACTTTTCACTTTGATGCATTGGAGAAGGAAATGGCACCCCACTCCAGTGTTCTTGCCTGGAGAATCCCAGGGACGGTGGAGCCTGGTGGGCTGCCGTCTCTGGGGTCACACAGAGTCGGACATGACTGAAGTGACTTAGCAGCAGCAGCAGCAGCAGAGGGGTTTCAATGATGGCTCATCAAGTAAAGAATCCACCTGCAATGCAGGAGACACAGGAGATGCAGGTTAATCCCTCGGTCAGGAAGATTCCCTGGAGGAGGAAATGGCAACCCACTCCAATAGTGCTGCATGGGAAATCCCATGGACAGAGGAGCCTGGCAGGCTACAGTCCATGGGGTTGCTAAGAGTCGAATATGCACACTTATATACACTATAGATGGCATAGCCCTTCCCACTGCCCCCCTGCCCTGTGTAGGATTTTGGTGGGGTCTAGGCAGTTTTGCCTTAATGAGGCCCTTCTTTTTTTAAAAAAAACAACTACTTATTTACTTTTACTTTTTTGCTGTACCTTAAGGGATCATATTTCCATGACCAGGAATCAAATCCATGCCGTACTGCAGTGGAAGCATGGAGCCTTAACCACTGGATGGCTTAAGGAAGACCCTGTGGGCCCCTTCTTGCTTACAAAGTCTATATCTCTGTTGGTGTAAAGATAAATATGTTAAATGTTACATATTAAAACATTTTCTTTGGCCTAAAAGCTTTTTTTTCTTCTGATTTTTAAAAGTGATTAAAACGTTTTCAAGGGCACTAGGCTCTGTTCCCGGAGACGGCGATGGCACCCCACTCCAGTACTCTTGCCTGAAGGAAATGGCAACCCACTCCAGTGTTCTTGCCTTGAGAATCCCAGGAACGGGGGAGCCTGGTGGGCTGCCATCTATGGGGTCGCACAGAGTCGGACACGACTGAAGCGACTTAGCAGCAGCAGCAGCAGGCTCTGTTCCTACCATATGTAATGGATGAGTCAGCCCTGCCCCCTCACCTTCCTATTCAGAACATAGTTAGCGACCAGCAGCGTCAGCATTATCTGGGAGCTTGTTAGAAATGCAGGCTCTTGAGTGCTGCCGCAGAATTACTGAATCAGAATCTGCAACTTAACGAGACCCCTGGGTCATTTGTGTGTATATTGTAGTCTGAGGCATGCTGTCTGCCACACTGTCCCATGGTACCACTGGTATATCGGAATCACAGGTCACACTGTTCCCCCAAATTACAGCGAGAAGTTTAGTCACAGAAAGGCCCATATGGAAGGTACATCTACCGCTAAATGGCTGTGTAAATGCCAAGAATTCCTGGACGGCCCTGTGTGCAAACACTGTTCTCTCTTATCCAGCTGTTGTTGTTCAGTCACTCAGTCGTGTCCAACACTTTTCGATCCCATGGACTGAAGCATTCCAGGCTTCTCTGTCCTTCACCATCTCCCAGAGCTTGCTCAAACTCATGTCCATTGAGTAGGTGAGGGCCCCTCTTTTCCCCTTCCCCCTCACACACTCTCAGTGGAGAAGGCAGACCCAGGAGGAGGGGGTGCATCTGCTTCTGAGTTGGTTCTTCCAGCTCTTCTATGAAGCTCCAGGCCTCCAGAGCCATCTCAACAGGGGCAGAGGTAGGAGGCCCTGTCCTCGGTGCCTCCACTCAGAGGTGACACCTGGTCTCTTGGGCAGAGATAGTTATATGGCCCCAGTAAACTGCAAGGGAAGCTGGGAAATGCAGGGGGGCATGGTGGCTCAGAGGTTAAAGCATCTGCCTGCAATGAGGGAGACCTGGGTTCGATCCCTGGGTCGGGAAGATTCCCCTGGAGAAAGAAATGGCAATCCACTCCAGTATTCTTGCCTGGAGAATCCCATGGACGGAGGAACCTGGTGGGCTACAGTCCACGGGGTCGCAAAGAGTAGGACACGACTTCACTTTCACTTTCACTTTATGGACATATACAGAGTATGGACCATCTCCACTTCAGGTGAAAAATCAGTGAGACAAGCAACAGCTGCTGCAGAGCCTGAGGCTTCCCAGAGGCAAGAATATAATAAACTGGGATGTAGACTGCTAGAGACTCAGACTTGCAGAGAAGACTTTTAAAAGCTGAGAGAAATTAACACATGCTCTCCCTCAAGGTCTTGCTTCTCCAGTAAGAGGGAGGGGAGCATCAGCTGGGCAACAGAAAAAGGTTTTGGCAGCCAAAGTCATCCAGGAATTCTTGGTATTCACATACCCACTTAATGCTGGCCATATATTCCATATAGACTGGTCTCTTCTAGCACTTCTTGCTAGTGGAGGTGGGCATCGCAACTGGTGTTACACTTAGTCCCCAAGGTGTACATGCAACACCACTAAGATTTTAGGTCTGTTGCAGCAGTTACTGTGAATTCTCCTATTTTAGTATCCAAGTCCACTTGTCATATTCCCTGTCTCCTGCTTCCCCCAAAGGGGAAGACACACACCACCTGTCACCGGTGCTGTCCTCTGTGGCTTGGCCATCCAGCCTCTGTCTACTGTAGCCCCACCCACTCTGTGCCTTGCCCTTGGTTTAGAGGCTTGTTAAGTACCATGTTGTTGGGAAGGAAACTCAAGATCCCACTAGAAAAATAAATAAGTAGCATGTAGAATCTTGGTCTTCTGACTCTTATGTGCCTGTCTGTGAGGAAGAAAAATATCAAGTAGAAATAAAAGGAGCTTTTACAGCCTTCAAGGATAGGAAGGGTTATTCCTAGGGAGCTATCTTTTAATTGGCTTTGCATCATCTTCACTGAGAGGCTTTATAAAACACAAAAAAGGGTACTGTTGGCCTGGGGGCAGGGAGGCCAGGTGTAGACTCTGACTTGCAGGGCTCAAGAAGGATTGAAAATGCCAGCTGGCATCTAGTGAGTGCTGACTATGTGCTGAACATCGTTCTAAGAAGCTTACATGTAGAATATAATTTACATTGTTATCATCATCCATGTTTTACAAATGCAGAAATAGAAGTACAGATAGATGAAGTAACTTGCTTGAGGTTCATGCAGCTACTACACAGCAGGGCTGGGATGTGATCCCAGACAGCCTGGGTCCAGAGCCCACGGGCACAGCCATCATGCCCCCTCAGTTCTGCATACCGACTAATTAGAGGGCTCAGGGGCATCTCTGATCAGGGCTTTGAGGTAGACACATTGAGCCACTTCTTGAAAAAGGAGATATTCTGTTTGACATCCCATAATCAAATAAATTTAAGGCTACCTACATAACCTTTCTTAATAGTTTTTTTTCAAGTTTTCCTCCCTGTATTTTACTTATTATTTTATTTTTAAACATTTTTAATTGGAGGATAATTGCTTTACAATGTTGTGCTTGTTTCTGCCATAGGTCAACATAAATCAGTCATAGGTATACTGGTCTCCTCCTTCTTGAACCTCCCTCCCACCCACCACCCTTTCCCACTCCTGCCACCCCTCTAGGTAGTCACAGAACACCTGGTTGAGCTCCTGGCATCATACAGCAAATTCCCACCAGCTATTCCCATCTATTTTATATATGGTAATATTTATGTTCCAGCGCTACTCTCTCAACTCGCCCCACTCTCTCCTACCCCCGCTGTGTCCACAAGTCTCTTCTCTATATCTGGGTCTATTTATTTGTCTATTTATCTAAAGCTTTGGACCACACTGCAAGTTATGTGGGATCTTCGTTCCAGGAACAGGGATCGAACCCACATCCTCTGCGTTGGCAGTGCAAAGTCTTAACCACTGGACTGCCAGGGAAGTCCCGGGGCTATTTTGGCTTTTAAGGGCTGAGAAGGCCTACAGGACAGAAACCTGCCTCATTAGTGATATCCTCAAGTGTATCAAAATGTGGAACCTTTATTTTCAGAGCTCCTATTATCACCCAGAACACCAGGGTTCCAGAGGACATAACTTGGGCAAGGCTGGCTCGGGACACATGTACTTGAGTTGTGGTGAGGCAGATCCCATGGCCACTCTCAGGACTGCCAGGGCAGGGCCTGTCCCACTCCCAAAGCTTCTCCCTGGGAGGCAGATGGCGACCAGGATGTGGGACAGCATGGGCTCTGCTGGTGTCCAGTCCTGCCTGGCCACCCTCAGCTCTGCTGCTCTGGAGAAATCACCACAGGGCGCTGAGTCTCAGTTTCCTCATCTGCTGAATGACATCTGCCTTCTAGTGCAGCTGGGGGACAGTGTGAGCCAACAGACCAGCATCAGGGGCACAGTAGGCTCTGATGAATGTGAGTGTTGTCATCGTCGTCCGTCATCTATTTTGCTTTACAGTCTTCCATGTGGTTCCGCGTGGAAATAGGATTCTAGGGTTGGAGGCTTCCAAGCATAGCTGTGCCTCTTCTCTGCTCCAAAGAGATCAAGGGACTCCTCAGTCCAAGACAGTTTCCTCCTGAGAAGGGGAAGAGGATGCTCTTGGGTTGAACTTGAGTTGGATAAAAGAATGGGGAGGAAATGTCAGATTGAGCTAAGGGACACACTCACATTTAGCTTCAGCTCAACATCAAAAGGGAGTATTAACCCAGGATTTCAGCAGGTCCCAGAAGATCCAGGAAAGGAAAAAATTGATCTTCTTGCTACAGGCAGAATCTGCCCCAGGGAAAAAGTTCTGGTTATAAATGAGGTGCCAACTGGCAGAGTGTGTGAAGTCTGTGCCAGCACTGACTAGTCACCTAGCAAGGGGCATTTTTAAACAGTAATGTATCTGAGAATACATTTCAGATATTCAGAATACATTATTTCAAAAAAGACCTTGGACAGAGAGGGACCCTGTGGTAGTATGGAAAGGGCTTGGCGCTGGGAATGAATCTCAGCTGGTCCCCTATGGTTGTAAACCTTGTCAAGTCACGTCCCTCCACTGAAACTCAGCCTCTTCACCTGAAAAACAGACGTCATAATATCCACCCTGCAGCATTTCTGTGATGCACAAATGAAACAAGTGGATCTGAACAGCTTCGACAATAGAAAAGTCAAAACAGCAAAAGGTTAATATTAAAAACTGGGAACACCCTTTAAGGATTGCTGTCAGGAGACAGTCATAAAGACGAAATAGCTTACTTTTAAAAGCTGACGGACTCTCCCAAAGTAAAGTCAGTTAAGCAGACTCAGGATATTGGTGAAATTAAAGATGATAAGTGTGAGAATTTTCCCAGTAGATGTAGAATTACCATGTGACCCAGCAATTTCACTCTGAGGTATATACCCCAAACTTGAAAACAGGTGTTCAAACAAAAACTTGTACAGTAATATTTATAGTAGCACTGTTCACAATCACCAAAATGTGGAAACAACCTAATATCCATCAACTGATGACAGATAAACAAAATGTGATGTATCCATGCGGTGAAGTATCATTCGGCCATTAGAAGGAATGAAGTACTAAATATGCTACAGGCTGGATGAATCTTGAAAACATGATGCTAAGTGAAAGAAGCCAGACACAAAGACCACATATTGTATGAGTCCGTTTACATGAGATACCCAGAACAGGCAAATCCATACAGACAGAAAGCAGACTAGTGGTTGACAGGCCTGGCGGGAGGAGCGGAGGAATGGGAAGGGACTGCCTAGCAGGTATGAGTTTCCCTTTGGGGTGCTGAAAAGTTCTGGAACCGGATCATGGTGATCGGTGCCCGGCATTGTGACGGCACTTAATGCCACCAGACTGCAATTTAAAAAAGTTTCCTGGTAAAGAGGAAATGTGACCCCAAGGCTACATTCCCTTCTCCTAGAGTGTGGTTGAGAGGAGGGGCAGGGGCCTCAGAGCTTGTCAGCTAGAAGCTGAGGTCTTGTGTCAACAAGTTTACCAAAAGCATATGGCAGCCAATCCTTCTGTGGGGGCCCCGGGGGGATCTTTATCAAGTATGACATGCCTCCTGCTCTCAAAATGTGTACATGTTATTCTCACTTAAGGACAGACTGACAAGTACTATGTATAAGCAGGGAGGAAGGGCAGGGCAGTGAGACATTCACTCTGCCTCGGTCATCTGGGCAGGCTTCTTGGAAGAGAAGATAGTTGAGGAGGTGAGATGTTGGCGGATTGGTGAGAAGGGGAACGTTTTCCAGGGACAGGGTGTGTGGGAGGGTGCAGGGGAGCATTTCAGAGTAGGGAGCTGGCAGCTATGGATCGGGCACAATATCTGTAAAGCAGCAGGTAGGGAGGTAGGGGAGAGGGTCCTGAGAGGGAATTGGGTCAGATTGCAGAGGGCTTTGAAGGTAGAGCTGTGGGAAGTGGTGACTTGCTGTCTACACAGTGGTGGGGGGAGGGCAGGGAAGGAGCCTTCTATGTGAGGAGTAATAGGACTAAGCCCTTGTTCCAGAATGGTCAGTGTGGTGGATGATGGACTGAAGAGGAGGCTGAGGACGAGAAGGTGGGCTGTGGTATTAGCTCTGCTGGCCTCAAGGAGCCCCTCACCACACCCTGAGCAATGGCAGGGGGCATGGTCAAACCAAATCTGGTGAGCAGTAGCCAGGATTCTTGTTTGCATGGAACAGAAAGGCATTTGAATTAGATTAGACAAGAACCAGATTTTCCTAGTCGCATAACTGAGATGTCTAGGGCAGTTCCAGAAATGACTGGACCCTTGGGGCTCGTTCCCGCCATCTCTCAGCTGCCTCCAGTATGGGACCTCTCTCCTCAGGCAGCCTCTGCCTCTCGGTCGCACCATGGTGCTTGCAGTTCCCAGCTTATATCCTCCTCTCAGAATCTTCCCTCATACCTCAGTTGGTAAAGAATCCGCCTGCAATGTAGGAGACCCTGGTTCGATTCCTGGGTCAGAAAGATCTCCTGGAGAAGGGAAAGGCTACCCACTCCAATATTCCGGCCTGGAGAATTCCATGGACTGTATAGTCCATGGGGTCACAGAGAGTCAGACACGACTGAGCAACTTTCACTTCACTTCACTTTCAGAACGCCCAGCAGCAAGAAGTCCCCCAATCCTTCCAATGAAAGTCACCAAGTTGAATTTATTGGCCCATTCCTTTTCTTTTTTTTTCTGCAAGGGAAATTCATTTTATTTTTACTTAGTACAAAAAGGATTTTAAGAATGTCCATGGTAGTAATAGTTAAACACTTTCATTTTAAAATGGGCAATGATATTTTTTTCCTCAAAGCTATTCATAAAAACAATTACAATACATTCATTCACAGAAGGACAATTAGTGTGCAGCCACAGGTAAGCCCAGGTGAGAGAGTGTGTATTTGGTGTCCTAGTCCCTGGATAGGACACTGTTTCTTCCTCCAGTATTGGCTCATTCTGACATTTGGTGTTCATCCCTCAGTGAATAGCCAGGGCCAGGGGCGTGGGGTGCTCTGATGAGCCTGGCCTCATCCTTCCCCAAGCAAAGGGATGATGACGCGGTTGCTGCTACCAGAAGAAGGGGGACTTGCTGCAACGAGGGGCATAATTTGCAGCTGTCCCTCAAAGCACCAACTCTGAGCCAAGATGTTTACACATCTCATTTCATCCATGTAACCATCCTAAGGTGCCGAGGTCCAGCCCCAGCTGATCCAGGTTATTCGAAGGGGAGACGGCGTCGGCGACTTAATTTAAATATTCATCAAAGATATAAAGAGTAATAGAATGAGGATAGCTCAGTAGGAAAATTCAGTGGAGAAAAGAGGCTGAGTAGCTTGGTTTACACGGAAAATCAATATAACATGTGACACCAGGTTAGCTCTGACCACGGAGGCCGCAGGCGCCCCCTCGAATAGCGGAAGGTGCCCCACCTTAGACACCTTCTCCAGTGGGTCTTAGAAGCCCAGGCAAATAATTGGTCGCAGAGGACCTCCGCACTCCAGATGGAAACTCAGCTGGAAATTGAGAAAAAGAATGACATGGGGAGACCAAGCTTTGGCGAGCAAGGCCCGTAGCTTTATTTTCAACAGGGGCTTTTATAACCTAAGTTACACATAGAGGATAATAGGGGATGTGAAATCATGCAAAGTCAGCAGTCTTTGATCCTTATCAAAAACCAGGGTTTCTTTCCTGCAAATTTATCGTATACAAATGGTTTAGGTGATTTATATCATCTTCTGGCCAGAAGGCCTATTAACATTTTATGACTCTTGACAAAGGTTTGTCAACCGTAAGACTTATTTTCTCTAAGAGTAATTATTTTAAGGTTTGGTGCCATCTTCCAAAGGTGTTAGATAAAATTGCATTCCTATAGGGCAGAGGTGTAATGGGTTTACAACAAAGGAAAGAATTTATTACCTTAGGGGTCTAAAGTTGCTAACACCAAGGCCACTACTTATTTTTTCTACATACCAATTATATTAATTAATACACATTTAAGGATACAATACAGGGGATGTGGAAACTTGGCGGCAAGCATTGGCTCATCAATGAAATCCTTTACTAGTTTTATTCTGACAGTTTCTAACTCTCTGAGAGGCTCTAAGCTATTTGAATATCTTAAGCTACCCGTGCCTCTCAAGGCTGGGAGATTGTAAACAATCGTATGCATAGCTGTAGGAGTCCGGGTAAACTTGTCAGGAGAGTTAGAGAGCTATCTGAGGGGTTTGGATTTAAACATTCCTAATTGCCCAGGAACTTATTAATTGGAGCTGTAAGTTAACTCTTTGTTAGAGAGAGTGAGATGGTGGTGGGGGACAGCCCCCAGTAAAGTCAGAGGTGAGAGCACAAAGCAATAAAGTAGGCAGACTCTGGTTTTTTGGGGGTAGATGCTCGAGAATATCCAGGGGGACTCCTGCGGCTCGATCCCACCTTTGCGTATGCTGAGCCTCCTTCCTCATGACCTTTGTCATGAGTGGAGTGCCTCTCGCCGGCTCCCAGCACTAAGGTGGAATCAATGGTCTTCCTCTTGCAGAAGAGGAAACAGAGGCATAGGCTAACTTGTCCTCCCTCCCCACTCCCCAAGCACTTTCTCTGTTCTGTGCCACGTGGGCATCTCTTAAGGAGGCAAAGTGGAGCCACTAAGGAGGCTGACAGCCAAGAGAATGAGAAGTAAAGCACATGATCTTTAAGCGGAGAGACACTCAGACTGCATTCGGTCAGGCAGCTTATGCAGTGTTGGAGAGCCTGACCACTTCATTTTTGGAAGACTGGAGGTCAGTCCGGTTGTTGGAGATGCTCCTTCCCTGTGTCCCTCCTGTTCTGGGGGAAAGGCAACCGGGAATTCCTGTTGGTCGAGAGGTGGGTGAGTCTGGGGTGTGCATCTCTAGACATGGAGTACAATCTGATGGTGATTCAGGAGCATTCATTGCAGACAAACTTCACGCACACCATGGCTTCCCAGTCCTTAGCAAGACATTGCAGAAGAGGGCAATGGGGCATTTGTCAAGCAGGGAAGAGGGGGTAAAGGAAATTCATACTTAGAGCAGAGGATGTAGACAGGCACTGAGGCATGCTTGGTATGACAAGTCTTCCTGATGATAAAGTTCCCTGGGAACCCAGAATCATTTTATCAGAGAGAGATAGGCTGTCATGGAAATGTCTTCCTTTGGCATCAACATCAAGCCAGAAGCTCTGCCCCCTACCAGGTGATTCTGCTTTCCTGGTCTTCATTTTTAGGGATTAGTTTGGAATTAATTCACAGCTAATGACATACTCAAAGCTGTGGTTTTTCCATTAGTCAAGTCCAGATGTGAGAGTTGGACCATAAAGAAGGCTGAATGCCAAAGAATTGATGCTTTTCAAATTGTGGCATTGGAGAAGACTCTTGAGAGTATCTTGGACAGCAGGGAGATCAAACCAGTCAATCCTAAAGGAAAGCAACCCTTAATATTCATGGGAAGGACTGATGCTGAAGCTGAAGTTCCAATACTCTGGCCACCTGATGCGAAGAGCTGACTCACTGTAAAAGACCCTGTTGCTGGGGAAGATTGAGGGCAGGAGGAGAAGAGAATGACAGAGGATGAGATGGTTGGATGGCATCACTGGCTCAATGGAGATGAGTTTGAGCAAACTCTGGGAGATAGTAAAGGACAGCAGAGCCTGGCGTGCTGCAGGTCATGGGGTCGCAAAGAGTTGGACATAATTTAGTGACTAAACAATGACAGTCAGCCAGGCCACTCTTTGCCCTTCTGAGCCATGTGCCAGGTTAAAGGCCTTTGACCTGGTGGCAGCAAGCAGCATAAATCTAGAGCATTTCCTGTTTGGGAAGCAGGACAAGTGATGTACCATCAAGAAGGCCTGGGCAGGAATGAATCCAACCAGCAGACTTTAACGGTTGCCCAGATCCCCACTCGGGTCTGACACAAGGCACTCTGGGTGAATGGGGACATTCTAGAAATACTGACATCCCCAGGGGACTGGCCCAGCCCAGGGTGGAAGGCAATTTTAGATGCTCTGAATACTATTTTTGGAGCCTGGATCACATTAATTCACTACCGTTCCAAATGGTGGCCAGCTGAGGAGGCCTTCAGGGAACCAAGCGCTGTTTCCCAGCACAGTTCTGGTTCAGCCTGCCCAGAGTCTGCAGGCCAGTGCCCCCTCCCCACATGCCTTGGGTTTTATGAATTTCCTACTTCTCTGCTGGTACACAGTGCCCAAAGCACTCAATACCAAATCTCCCAAAGAGAATCCTTCACATACTAACACAAAGGATGGATGGGACTTCCCTGGTGGATCAGTGGTTAAGACTTCGCCTTCCAATGCAGGGGATATGGATTCGATCCCGAGTTGGGGAACTAAGATCTCACATGCCTCAGGGCCAAAAACCCCCACAACTTAAAGCAGAAGCAGTATTGTAACAAATTCAATAAAGACTTGAAAAATGGTCCACACCAAAAAAAATCTTAAAAAAAAAAGGGAGGGGGATGAACTACAAATTTAGGATGACTCAAGACTATTTCAGGGATGTTATGTGGCTTGGACTCTGGCTAACTTAGGAGAAAAGGGATCAGAGCCAGGACATCCAGAAACTTCCCTGCCTTCCTTTCTAAATCAGGCAGGAAGCAGATTCTGTGGAGGGAACAGTCACGTTTCCTGACGAGCTGAGATCTCTCACGCGCTTGTCAGCAGTAGAGGGGACAGAAGACAGGAGAATGGGCAACATGAATGTCTTTATCAGGCTAAATCTGAATGGATGAAAGGACAATTATAACAATGTGTTCTGGGAACTTTCCAGCTGCAAGCCCAGAGGAGCAGTCCTGGTGTACTTGTTACCATTCATATTCCTCTCTGTTTCCAAAGCCAGTCCTTAAAGATGAAGGGGAAGAGTACAAGGAAGCTCCTGACTGAGATGAATCCTGTCCTTGAGACTCTTTTATGGAAACTTTAGGAAGAGAATAAAAGACGCCATTCCCATTTGTGCCTGTGCTTGTAAAAGTACAGCATATTTGAATATTTGAATGTCCTTGCTAGCAGAATCTTAAACGCTCCAGGTGAGAAATGATGTACAGGGCAGGATGATTTGACTTTTGGGAATGTTGCCTGTGTTGCGTGCGGTCTGGAGTGAGCATGTGTATATGTCTGTGGACCTGTGTACTGCATCACAGCTTTCCCCATCCATGCCTGCGAGTGCCTGATGGCGGCTCTGTCTCTTACCACGGAACTCAGTGACTCGCTCTCCCTGGTTTGCTAGTATATACAGAGCTTGGCTTTGTAGATGCGCAGTAAATACCTGCTAAGTGGAAGAATCGGTGCATGATCTGCACATGCACCCTGTGTTTCTCTTTCTTTTCAGTGCAGTCTTGTCTCCATGTCTCCATGTGTCTGTCTCTCTCAGCTCATGTCTCTGGTCCCTACATCTTTTCCTATTTCTTGTCATCATTTTGTTGTCTCTTTCTCCTTTATTTCCCCCCACCTAGCCCCATACACAAACAGATATTCCATCTGTTTTCCTCAATCTGTTTTCTTAAATTCTTTGTTTTTTCTTTTCTTTTTTATGGCAAAATTTTATTTTTTAACAGCTTTATTAAGATATAATTCCTATATCATATAATTTACCCAATCAAAGTGTAAATAAATAAAATATACAATTCCAATGTTTTTTATATGTTCAGAGAATTGTGCAGCCATCACCACTATTTAAAAATTCCAGAAAATTTTCACCAGTCAAAAAGAAATTTGTACCTACTAATAGTTACTTCCCATCCTCCCACATCCTGTGAGCCCTGCTGCTGCTAAGTCACTTCAGTCGTGTACGATTCTGTGCGACCCCAGAGACGGCAGCCCACCAGGCTCCCCAGTCCCTGGGATTCTCCAGGCAAGAACACTGGAGTGGGTTGCCATTTCTTTCTCCTCCTGTGCGCCCTAAGCAACCACTAATCTACTTTCTGTCTCTATAGATTTCTTTATTCTTGACATTTCATATGACTACAGTCGTATATGGTCTTTTGTGGCTGGCTTCTTTCACTTAGCATAAAGTTTTCAAGGTTTGTCCATATTTTAGCATGGATCAGTACTTCATTCCTTTTTATGGCTGAATAATATCCCATTGTCTAGATATACCATATTTTATTAACCTGTTAATCAGTTGGGCATTTGGTTTGCTTCCACTGTCTGACTGTTGTGAATAATACTGCTATGAACACTGTGTAGGTGTTTTTGTGTAGATGTAAGTCTTCATTTCTCTTGGGTGTATACCTAGGAGTGAAACTGGCAGATCGCATGGCAAATTGATGTTTAATTTTTCAAGGAACTGCTAATTATTTTCCACAGTGGCTGTATCATTTTACATTTCCACTAGCAATGTGTAAGTGTTCCTACTTCTCCACATCTTTGCCAATACTTGTTTCTTATCTGTCTGTCTTATTTTAGTCATCCGAATGGGTATGAAGTGGTATCTTGTTGTTCTTTTGATTTGTACTTCCTGATGGCTAATTATGTTGAATCCCTTTTACATGTTTATTGGCCGTTTGTATATCTTCTTTGGAGAAATGCCTATTCAAATATTTTGTTTATTTTAAAATTGTTTTTTGTCTTTTTATTATTGATTTGTAAAAGTTCTTTGTATATTCTGGATACAAGTCCCTTATTAGATATGTTAGTTGCAAATATTTCTCCTATTCTATTGGTTGTATTTTCACTTTCTCAATCATATCATTTGCAGTGCAAAAGGTTTTAATTTTGAGGAAGTCCAATTTATTTATATTTTCTTTTATTGACTGTGTTTTTGGTGTTGTATTTAAGAAGGTATGGCCTAACCCAAGGACACAAAGATTTATTCCTATATCTTTATTTAAGAGTTCTATAGTTTTATGTCTTCCATTTAGGTGTTTGATCTATTTCAAGTTAATTTTTATATATGGTATAAGGAACAAGCCTGACTGTATTATTTTGAATGTGGATATTCACTTGTTTCAGAAATATTTGTTATAGAGACTATTCTTTCCCCCATTGAATTATCTAAGCACCCTTGTTGAAATCAATGGCTATAAATATAAAGCTTTATTTATGAACTCTCAATTCTGTTTCATTCACCTTTACGTCTATTTTTGTGTAGTATCTGATATCACACTGTCTTACTGTAGTTTTATATATTAAGCTTTGAAATTAAGAAGTGTGGATTACCTATTTTCTCCCTTCTTTTTTTGAGATTGTTTTGATTATTCTTGGACCCTTGCATTTCCGTATGAAATTTAGGATCTGCTTGTTGGATGTTGATAAGGATTGTTTTATATGTATATATATCTCAGCTGGGGGACTATTCCATCTTAGTATTTAGTCGTCTGATCTGTGAATATGAGATGGCATCCTGCTTATTCAGGTCTTCTTTAATTTCTTTCAACAATGTTTTGTTGTTTTCAGAGTATATGTTTTTCATTTCTTTTGTCGAGTGTGTTCCCAATTATTTTATGCTTTCACATTTTCAGATTGTCCGCTGCTAGTGTATAGAAATATATAGTTGACTTTTGTATATCAATCTTATATCCTGCAACCTTGCTGGACGTGTTTATTAATTCTAATAGATTTTTTAGTGGATTTCTGAGGATTTTCTACATATAAGATTGTGTCTTCTGTGAATAGTGATACTTTTACTTCTTTAAAGCTAGAATTCTTCGGGCCTACTTCAGAGCATTTTAATTTTATTAGAGAGTCTTACAAGGAGATTTGTGGCTGGCCTAGAAACATGCTAAAGAAATTATTCCCCAGATTTCACTGATACCGAAGACTCACTGTTTGAAAAATAAATGATTAACTTCAGCCCTGACATGACTAAGAAATCCTATCAATGGCTGTATGATTTTGCTAGGTCTCCCATAACAAAATACCAAAGATTAGGTGACTTGTATTTTCTCACAGTTCTGGGTGTCAGCAGGCTTGGTTTCTCCTGTGGTCTCTCTCCTTGGCTTGCAGAAGGCCACTTTCTTGCTGTGTCCTCACATGGTCCTTCCTCTGTGCATGTACAACCCTGGTGTCTCTCTGTGTGTCCAAATTTCCTCTTCTTATAAGGATGCAAGTCAGACTGAATAAAGTCCTAATGGCTTCATTTTGATGCCCTCACCTCTTTGAAGACACTATCTCCAGATACAGTCACATTTTGAGGTGCTGGGGGCTAGGGCTTCAATATATGAATTTTTTGAGGACACAGTTCAACCCATAACAATACCCATATTTCTTTTCTGAGTCATCTGATTTCCGGCTGGTTGCAACGAGTGAAGCCAGAATTTGTTTAAATCACCCATTCACAAGACCACCAAATGACAGGACCTGCAGCCAGAATTAAGAGGCACTGCCTCTAGTCCGTGAGCTAAAGGGCCCTCACTTGTGGTCCTGGATGTTCCTTGAGCTCATTTTAGCCAGTTTGCCCTAGAGCCACATCCAGGACAGTCAGTGACCAGCCATCAGACTCACACATGCATATAACACCTAGAACCTCTGTTTATACTGCCTGCTTTAAAAAGAAAACAACAACAACAACAAAAGTAATTCCAGATCCTGCTGTGTAAGAGCATGAGGACATACTTGAAGAAGGAGTCCTTTTGTGAAGTGAAATTTGAAGTTCTTAAACGGAAAGACTCCTGTGAAATGAACTTCAAAGTTCTGAAGTGCAAAAGCTCACTCTAATTTTTTTTTTTTTTTTTTTTTGAGCAAGAGTCAGTTTTGAAAGTTCAAGATGTTAACTATTCTTTGGTCTTTGTCTTCGCTCTTTAATTCTTATAGTAGCCCAAAGCAAAATTAGTTATGTCTATAAAAACTGAAAATCAAGCTTTCTCTCCAAGTCATCTGAATGGAAGACACATCCCAAACTTGACTGGTGAAATTATCCCCTCTTTCCTCTGCTCTCTTTTTCAGCCTTTTATTTTTAACTCTCTTACCCTCTGTTTGTTTTTATTGACATCTGGCCACACACCATTTTAGGAAGCAGGCAGTTATAAATCACCCACAGGGAAATCAATAAAATCCAGCTCAATCCATAGTAAGACTGATTTGCTCCCAGATAACCAGGATTCTGCAGGCTCAGGAGTTAAGTCCATGGGGGGATCTGCAAGAAGGGTGAGGGGTAAGGGGTGCGTTGTGTTCTGAAACAGGAGGTGGGCAGCCAGCTCCCAGAAGCTCAAGGAAGGGATGGACTTTGGCCTCTGTCCATGCTCTTCTCATCTGGCCTCCAGGGAAAGCTCTGTGTTTCCATTTCATCTAGCTCAGATTTTTCCAACCACATCAGTGGCATTTTCTTATCTTCCAAGGATCAGCTTCAGAGCTAAAGTATCTTCTCTAAGCCTCAAGAAAGGGCAGTAGGAATGAACTGCTGGATTTGCTGGAGAGTGGGGAGAAGACAGAGGCGGTTACTGTAGCACAGAGGTGGGAAAGAAGAAAGAAGTTCTATAGAGCTGTCTGATGTCAGGCCACTGCTTTCCATCCCCGCCCAGGGAGTCAAAAGTCTGAATGTTATTGGGCAGAAGCTGAAAGCTAGGCCCAGAGAAAGGCATGACTGGCCCAAGGTCACAGAGTGGTTTCATAACAAGGTCACAAAGAAATGGCCTCTCTGCTTTGAAATCCTAATTTTCTTCGCAAAAGGAACTTTGGTCAGGAAATGCAAACTCACGAGCAGTCAGAACTAAAAGAGAAGACTAGAAAGAAAAAATATCAGCTAGTTCATTTATTATTTAAAAAGAATATATCAAATTGTCCGCTGTAAGGGGCAATTTGGACCAACCATTTCTGCCCTCTTGGATAATGGGAGTGCACTAACTTTGAAAAGAAAATTTCCTAGAAGGAGCTTCTCCTCTCCTTCCATCAAGGAAAATATTCTAACTGCAAGGCCCAGGTGCTGGAATTGGGTGATAGAAGTCGGTGAGACCATCTGTGGGAGCCCTGAGAGCAGGGCCTCCCCTGCCTAAGGAGGGAGAATCAGGCTCAGAAGCAGGACCATGAGGAAAAATTCAGAATGCCTGATTTTACTCCCCAGGTGGCCCTGGTTTCCTCAAGTCGCACATCTCTGACCTTCCCAGGAGTCTTGTCCCCTTTCTCCTTAGGAGTTTTCAGGAGATGTATGCATTAATCTGGGTTAAAGAATTATTTGATTGAGCTCAACTTTTGCCATATCCTAATTATATCTGTATCTGTTGCTGGGGATACATAGATAATGTAAGGAGACTGGGTTTTGAAGGATGAGTAGGAGTCTGCCATGAAACCCACTGAGTTGCTGTCTGTGAAGTTGGGGAGACCAACCTGAAAACAAATAACTGGAATTGTGTTACAGCAGGCTTGGTCAGCTTTTTCTGTAAAAAGCCAAATAGTAAATATTTTAGGCTTTGTAAGTCAGATATAACAGTATATGTCTTACCTACTCGACTCTGTCCTTGGAGTGCAAAAACAGCCATAGGCAAGGCAAAAATGAATGGTTGTGGCTGTGTTTCAATACAATTTTATTTACAAATGGAGTCAGTGGGTTAGATTTAGTTCACTGAATCCTGAGTTTGAAAGTGTCATCATAATATGGGAACCAACCCTCTCAAGGGTCCGTTTTCTGATTCGTTATCAGTTTCTCTTACCTGGAAGTGCAGATGAGAAATTTCCAGAAGCTTCTTAAGAATGACTCAGCTTAAACTCTGCATTGAACTCTATGCTGCGTACCTGTTAACTTAAAGACTTAACCAACTGCAATGTAACAGACAGAAGCTATGTGAATCTGACATTAAGGATAAAACCTTCTCCATGATGAATCGGTGAATCCTTGGCCAGAAAAATCTCTTCTGCTCCAGCATTGGTGTTTCTTTTGTGCCACCACCGCTGCTGGGTTCTGTAATGCCCTCATCACGGTGTGTTGAACAGAACCCTGGGCTTGGAGCCAGACTATTCTGAGCTCAAACTCTGCTTACAGTGCTTGTAGTGCCTGGAGCAAATTGCTTAGCCTTTCTGAGCTTCCCATCTGTAAAATGGGAATAACAAGACCTTGCAGGGTTGATGTAAGGACTTTTTAAAGGATGTAAAGAGCCAGGAAGAGCACCTCATGCAACAAATGTATGTTCTCTTCTGTTGATGCCTGGGTATTGTTGTCATGCATTTGCCATCTTTCCACTGTGGGAAGATGACAACTTCCCTGGAGAGAAATCCTTTATGGTCCTTCCTGTCTCAGATCATTAAGCAGCTGTTGTTGCTCATGCCTGTTCAAGTAGCAGCACAATGAAATCTATGTGCCGCAGGCCACCAAAGTTTGCTATTGGGATAGCCATTCCCAGGCTCCTGCCCTTGCCCTCCCCACCCCCAGCCTCCCAGGCCACTTCACATCACTGTTTACCATAGTCTGTTCTCAAGCTGTGCTTGAAGACTCAAATCCCAAAGCTATTTGCATAGATCTGGACACCAGGGGAATTGCTGCATTTGACTTAAGCACATGGCTTCTTGTGGCCACAGCCCCCACCCAAAGGGCATCTTTTGAGTTGACCAAACTGCAAAAGCAGTTTGATTCAGATTCTCTTAGTGAAGATAAGACCCCAACCAAGATCCAAAACTACTCCTGTCTCCTCCACAGGCCTCAATGAATGAGAGGTGTGAGCTACTTCCTTGTCCAGCAAACTGGGGTCCTCATCCCAAACTCTAGGACTGGGGTCCGGGGCAGAGGGTGGAAATTGTATTCACACAGCAACCCCTTGCTGGGGCCTTGGTATCTGCTCTCCTGGGGAGGGTTAGCAGTCAGATCCCATCTGCCTCTGAGCTGAGGAGTGGGTGGTGGAAGGTCCTGGTGGTCAACCACAGGAGGCAATGACGTTTGATATGACACACTGCTGTACGTGTCAAAATGGATACCCACCTACTGTACAGGGCAGGACCTCTGCTCAATGCTATGTGGCAGCCTAGATGGGAGCGGAGCTTGGGGGAGAATGGATACGTGTATATCTATGGCTCAGTTGCTTTGCTGTCCACCTGAAACTCTCACATTATTGTTAATCAGCTATATTCCAATATAAAATAAAAAGTTTAAAATGTGTCAATCAAAAAAAAAAAGAAAAGACCATCATGAAATTTGATTCAAACTTGTTTTTATGTTCATCATGCCATCTTTTAGGCAAGAACATGCTGGCTGCTCAAACGGAGTCCCTCCCACCTCTGGAGCCTGAGTTTAAGACAGAGAGAGAGAGAGTGTGTGTGTGTGTGTGTGTGTGTGTGTGTGTGTAGTAGGAGATAGGGTGGGAGACAGGCCTTGTGCAAGACGGCTTTGGGCTGGGGGTTCTGGGAGGGTGCTGAGCCCATCAATGAGGGCAGGGAATGCAGAATGAGGAGCAGGTTCTGAGGAAAGGGGCATGGTGATAAGTTTAGTCACCAAATAACTTAGGGCAAATACATTTGCTCCAGATCTGAGTTTTTCAGATCAAACTCCTGTGTAGGCAGCAGAACAATAAGAAGAGAGAAGCCTTTGGTGTTGAGAGAGAGACCCTGTACAGCCAACTTTACAAAGACTCAGCTATTTGTCCCAGTTGGAACTCTTTTTTGCAAGAGACAAAAAAGTCAACATAAGCCAGTTTAAGCAGAAAGGGGTATTCATCAGTTCTTGAAACATAAAAGGCCAGGGATATCAGGCATGGGTTGATCAGGGCCTTAGATGATAGCCTTAGAACTTAGTTTCTTTCTGGATCTTTGCTGTGCTTTCTTTCACACTGATTCCATTCTTAGACAAATTCTTTACCTTTACAATGAGAATTCTGTTTTCACCCTCTTACACTCAAGGTCTGCACTTAAGAATCTCATTCCAGAATGACCAGCAATGTCTTACTGTATCTCATTGGCTCTGGCTGGTCACATGCTCACCCTTGAACCAATCACTGTAATAAGGGAAGTGATACAAATATGGCCTCAGACTGCTTCTGCCCTGAGGTTGCCAGTTAAGACCCCTCATCACTGGTTGTCTGATTGCTCTCAATAGGCTCCATGGACCCCAAAATCGTGGGGTATAGTCCAGCAACATAATCAGACCCTTACTGCAATGGGGAGACTGAGGGCTGAGTGCTGAAGGAACCCATCCCCACACAGGCTGGGGACGTCACAGTCAGCTCTCCATTCTCCCAGAAGGCTCCTTCACCAACCCGTCGTAATTCCTTCCTTTGGCCTTCTGAAGCACTTATGGAGCCTGACTCTGCCGTGCAGCTCAGTCCAGGTTCTGGGGCCTGTTCCCACAGCTTCTGAGAACTGGGATCCCAACGTGGAGATACACAGGGGACAGGTAGAGCTCTGTCTTCTTTGCCTCGGGTTGTACAGCTACTTCCTATCTACCCCCGCGGATGCTGCGAGGAGGACTTTTAGTTCTGCACCTCAGCTAGGGTTGCCCTTGCTGGCCCTGAGGTAGGGCTGTGACCTGGAGCAATCCAGAGCCTCTGTCTGGAAACCTCTCCCAGTGCTCTTGTCTGTCTCCGTTGAGGTTACAGAGGGACAGAAGTGACTTTGCTCTTGAGAAAAAAAAAAAAAAAAAAACCCATTTTGGGCACAGGAGGCCCAGGTTTTGGTCCTGACTCTGTTCCCCAACGGTGTGACCCAGCACAAGTCACTTTACCCCTCTGACACTCTATTTTCTCATTTGTGAAATGGAAAGGTGAAACCCTTCCTCACAGAGCCGAGAGGGTTCAAAAGCTAATAAATAACGTTTACATAATGTGCTGTGTGTGAAGGATGCCAGATTAAAAACAAGGTTTGATTCCTAGAGTCCTTTCTTTCTAAAGGAGGATCCACCAGGTACTGAGTCCTGGACACTGCTGATTCCCACAGCTGGGGCACAGATGAGAGCTCTCTGCCTTCAGGCTTGGCAGATGCGGCCAGGATGCAGGGAACCACTGCGCAGCAGATGGGGACAGCTGCACAGTGCTATCACGGACCAGAGGGCACACAGCATCCGGGACAGGCCAGGACAACTTCCTGGGGAGGCAGCCGTGAAGGATGCGCTTGGAGCCCCAGTGCCCAGCACGGCACTGACACTGAGCAGGCATCCCACGGCGTTTCCTGAATGAATGAATGATTTAGACAGGCACCATGCAGCCCATCTTTTCCTTCTGACTTTCCCAAACCAGTTCCTGCAGGTAGACCCTGATGGTCACTCCCCAGAACAAAGCTGGGAAGGGAGAGGAAGGAGGGGCCGTGGAGGGAAGAATGGCAAAGAGAGGCAAGCTGGGACCTGGACATTCACTTATTATTTTTGTCTGGGGATAGGGGTGTTGCTGAGTCAAGGAAGAAATTTTGTTTTATTTTATTATTATTTTTTTTTTTTTGGCCACATCATGCAGATTGTGAGATCTTAGATCCTCGACCAGGGATCAAACCTGGGCCCTTGGTAGTGAAAGTTCGGAGTCCTAACCTCTGGGCCACCAGGGAAATCCCAAGAAATTTTATTTTTGTTTGGAACAAAATTCCCAAGGTGGTAACGTGCTGTTCCTGGCTTTTCAGACAGGTTGCTGCTGTGGTTTCCTTTAATTTCTCAAGACACCAAAGAGAGTATCTTTTCTTCCTTTTAACAATTCCATTATTTATTATGCAGGCAAGTCAGGTTCAGTGTAGAAAAAAAAATGAGAAAATATACACATAAATATTTAAAAGATGTTCAGTTCAGTCGCTCAGTTGTGCCCAACTCTTTGCGACCCCATGAATTGCAGCATACCAGGCCTCCCTGTCCATCACCAACTCCTGGAGTTCACTCAAACTCATGTCCATCGAGTCAGTGATGCCACCTAGCCATCTCATCCTCTGTCATCCCCTTCTCCTCCTGCCCCCAATCCCTCCCAGCATCAGATGTTAGATTGAATTTATTCGTGATTCTACTTGAAAGTGTTAGTCACTCAATCGTGTCTGAGTCTTTGAGACCCCATAGACTATAGCCTGCCAGGCTCTTTTTGTCCATGGGATTTCCCAAGCAAGCATACTGGAGTGGGTTGCCATTCCCTTCTGCAAGGTATCTTCCCCACTCAGGAAACGAACCCAGGTCTCTTGCATTGCAGGCAGATTCTTTCCCATCTGAGCCACAAGGGAAGCCCATCCTACTTGAAGATAACTGTTTTTAACATTTGGGTTTTAACCTTCTTGACTTCTGCTCCCCACCCTCATGAATAGACAGAGCCATATTTTGATCTACATATATTTCACAAAAAAGTATATATATAAAAATATATATGGTTTTAAAATAAAAGTAGAATCATGCCACCTGTTCCCCCCCACACACCCCCAGTCAATATTTTACAAACAAAAATGTCCAAACCATCAAACTTTTATGCCTTTGAACCATTTTGGACAGAATGTTCTAAAATGGGACTTGCTCTCCAGTCTTTCCCAAGGAGCCAGATGCAAGCTCTGCTTCATCCATACTCACTGTGGACATTCTAGCTCTGTAGCAGGGCTGAACACAAGGGATGTATTAGTTGCTCAGTCATGTCCGACTCTTTGCAACCCCATGGGCTGCTCCAGTGTCCTCTGTCCATGGAATTCTCTGAGAATACTGGAGTGGGTTGCCATTCCCTTCTGCAGGGGCTCTTCCTGACCCAGGAACTGAACCCAGGTCTCCCTCATTGCAAGCAGATTCTTTACCATCTGAGCCACCAGGGAAGCACAGAGCCTGGAAGGCTAAGACAGACCCAGACCCAGTGACTCCGGGTCTGGGCCACACAGAGTGCTTGTGTCTGCTGTTTGGCTGCTTCCCTCCTTGTGGTCAGTTGTGTCTTCTCACTGTTTTTGATCTGCCGTGAACTGGAAAACCAGAAAACCAAGCCTGGAGAGGAGCTTATGTAGGTTTGAAGTCAAACCCTCTGTTCCATGAGGTATGGGTGATAAGTGTTATCAATATTTTCTTTCTCAGATGTGAGTAAATGAACATTCTTGATACTTTCCATGGCAATTGTACTTAAATCTCATAACAACAGTTTGAGAGGAGTATCTTAATTCTATCTTACAAACAGCAGTCTGATCCCATAGAAGTTCATTGCTTTGTCAAGAGCCACTGAGCTGCAAGTTTCAGAGCTGCAGTGGAACCTCTGGTCTGTTTCACCCCTAAATCCCAATTCTTCTCGATGTACCACATCTCATGTTTGCTGCCAGTCCTGAGCTGGGTTTCATTTGATGTCCTTGCCAGAGGCAGGGCCACTGGACTGGGGAGATGCTTCTGCGTGGAGCAGGCCTTGGCCTCCATCAAGGTCTGAGGCCAGGCAGAGAACTGTCTCTTCAAGCAGCAGCTCCAGGGCCTGGACAGCAAGGAGGGACCCACAGACTCACAAATCACCCAAAGAACCCATGGGATGGCGCCTCTTCAGTCTTTGAGTGAGTGAGTGAGTGAAGTCGCTCAGTCGTGTCCGACTCTTTGCTACCCCATGGACTGTAGCCCCCCAGGCTCCTCCATCCATGGGATTCTCCAGGCAAGAATACTGGAGTGGGTTGCCATTTCCTTCTCCAGGGGATCAGTCTTTAGGAAGAGCCAATCTCCACTTAGCTGGCTGGCCTCCTCAGATGGTACCCGTAGTTGGCACTACTTATTGGACTTGATTTGAATTAGGTTAACTAGCAGGAAAAGTCAAGGGGAACACATTCGCAGGATATAAATCAGAGGTGATAATTTGTGGCTGCAGACTGAATCTTGACCAGGAATGTGTTTGTTTTGACAAACATTTATAAATTGGGGAGATTTAATATTTATACACCTGGGATTTGGGCTTTTCTTGAAAAACTGGGAGATACAGCTAACAAAGATGGATATTTTTTCATGACCGACCCCCACCAGTTGAGTAGTAGTAACTGCCCCAGATAGATGGTGCCTGTGCTCTGTGGTTGGCCACTCACTATGATGGCTCTCTTTCATCTCAGCTGCCTGGCCCCTGGAGGATCTCAATCTGCCACCTTTGCATGAATCCTATTTTTACAGAAGTTAGGTGCCAGTTAAAGCAAACCCTTCTTAATCTGTTTATTAATGATATGATTTCATTCATTCATTCAACCAACATTTAGTGGGTAGCCATTTTGGGCTTCACCCTGGACATGGGTCATAAAAGTATGAAGACTTATTAAAGACAGTCATAAAAATATGAATAAGGTATAGTCCCTGCTGTTGAGGTGCTCAAATTCTAGCTGAGTTGAGGCCTGTGCAAATTGCTCAGGGAGAACAGAGAGAAGTGTGGTAAACTGAATACTCCTCCCCCGCTCCCCGCCAAGAGGTCTGTGCTAATCCCTGGACCTTGAATATGTTACCTTAAATGGAAAAAGGACCTTTGCAGATATGATTAGATTAAGTTTCCTTAGATTTGGAGATCATCCTGCATTATCTGTGTGGGCCCAGTGTAATTCCAAGGGTCCTTATAAGAATGAGGCAGGACAAAGTCAGACAAGAAGGAAATGTGAGAATGGAAGCAGAGGTCAGAGAAGAGAAAAGATGCTACACAGTCGGCTTTGAAGACGGAGAAAGGGCCACCAGCCAAGGTATGCGGGCAGCCTCTAGAAGCAGGGAAAGCAAGGAGATGGATTCCCCCCTAGACCCTGCCGAAGGAACACAGTCTGCTGGTATGACTTTAGTCACTGAGACTGAGTCGGGACTTCTGACCTCTGGAACAGTAAGATAATAAATCTGCGTTCTTTTAAGAGACCAAGTTTTTGATAATTTGTTACAGGAACCATAATACTAATATACGAAGGGAGAATTTTTTTCTGGGGTGAATGAAGGACTGTTTGAACTGGATGAATAGGAGCTCATCAGGTATAGAAAGGGGAGGAAAGGCAGCCTACGCATAGGGAAAAGAATGGTGCAAAAGTGTAAAAAAGCAGGGCGTGTTAGGAGGTTAGCTGCTGGTCCATTGTGGTTGGATCATAAGATGTATGACGGCTGAAATAAGAGATGAGGCCAGTGAGAGGGGTTGGAATCTCACCTTAGATCTCGTCCTGTGGGAAAAGGGACCAGTTCTAAATCAAGATTTCTTACCATCTCAAGGATTAAAAGAAAGGAAAGGGTAATCCAAATTATGTTTTAGAGAGACTTGCTCTGGCAGTTTGGGGAGGGTGTTGGGAGGGGCCAGACCAGAGGTAAGGAGGCCAATGAGACTGCCACAGTGACTCAGGTCCCACGGAGCCATGGCCGGGATGGTGGCCATGGGAAGAAGGCAAGTGACCAAAGACACCTAACTGGGATTAACAAGACTCAGAGTCTAACTGAATGAGACCAGCCCTGCAGGAGAGATGATGGCTGGGTTTTGAGCTTGAGTGTGTTCACTAGGACACACGAGTGGGCTTGTGGGAGGGCAGGGCTGGGGGCGGAAAGAATGATGGGTTCTGTTTGGGGCATGGTGAGTGTGCAGGGCCCACAGTGCCTGTGGGAAGAGTTGTCCAGAGGCAGTCGGCAATCACAAGTCCATAATCCTGCTCTCTGGGGCGATGTTCAAGTCATCTGCATCCTTTCTGCTCCCGGCAAGAGGTGAGAAGCAGGGGGCTTGCGACTGAGGGGCTCAGTGGTGTCCTGGGAAATGTTTAACAGCTGGCTCTTAGGGAAATAAGACTTTGATATATAACATTTGCTGATTCCTGTGGTAAAAATACTCCCATCATGACCAATTTTAAGCTATTAATTCAACATCCCTGAACATGGGGTTGGGAAGAGGTATACAGTAGCAGGTCATTAGATAGTGTTCCCTCCATACAGATACTAGGAAAAAGTCGTCTCAAGACCATAGATAATAGTAAAATGTAGTAAACCAATCAAGGCATCATTATTGTGGGTATTTATTTCCTTTGTTTCTAAGGTAATTTAATTTTTCATAATATCTGTGTTTAATGACCAGCTCACAAAACACTTGACAATTTTACATTCGGCTCTTATGAGCCCATACTAGCAGGCACCAGCACAGCGCTGGAGATGTTCCCATGAAACACAAGATGGAAGAGCCTGGAAAGCCACCTCCTTCCCAGAGAGGCTCACCGATTCCCCGAGGTCACACACCTGAGGAGGGTAGAACCAGGTCCGAGATCTAGGAGGCAGTTTCTGGTCCTCTGTTGCTGGAGGCGGCATCGGGTCTCCCTGCTGGCCCTTCTACGCCCTGGCCAGCCCTGCAGCCCCAGGAACACGGTGTGGTACTTAACCCCAGGACGATGACTCATGTCACTCTGGAGTGAGTGACTCAGGGAAGAGGCTGCTGGGCGGCCTGGAACAAAGAGAAGCAAGCGAGATTTATCTCTCCTGGGAGCTCAATGCAAGACTCGGATATTTTTCTGCTGTTCCCGGTACCTTTGAACTCCCTCTGATGAAGCAATCGTACATATTTCCAAGAAGAAAAAAATTTTTTCAAGTGGACTTATTTTTAAAGAAAGGATTGCTGAAGTGAACAAGCTGGAGCAGCAAGCTGGGGAGATGCTCTGGCTAACTTCCTGTCCTAGCTGGGGCAGGGAGTGCGGGGTGGGGGCGGGTGGATAGAGGTCTGGCTGTGACTTGACCACTTTTTAGGGGGTGTAGAAGCTGGATCCCAGGCACTGATGGGTCTCCAACCCTCATTCTTCCTGAGCAGCATCTGAGTTCCAAGAGGCTTCCCGCGTGAGGAGGGCACCTGTCATTTGACAAGACGGGCCCCTGCTTTCAGGCCTTGCTTAGGAGTAACTTCTGATCCGCCTTCTCAAGGTAGCTTCGGGTTTGGCAGCTCTGCTCCTAGGTGGGCAGAAATCACTGTGCTCTCAGACCCATGCCCCCCACCCCACCCCAGGGATGTAAAAACTCCAGTGACGATGTCAGAAGGGCTCATCGAGCAAGTCACAGCAAACAGCCATCCCTTCTCTTCTGAGGTGTCTGGGGAATGTGGCCCAAGACCTCTCGGTTCTCAGATTTGGGGATCTTTGCTCACCTCCCTGGGGAGGAAGGGCACAGGCCCCTTTCTCAGGGACTCACCAGAGCCTAACTTCTCGCTGTTCCTACTTCACCTCTCCTGTCTCCCCCTCATCCCGTCATCTTCACAGTCTTGGGTGGAGAGAGACTTACCCTTAGAATGCTTTGGCCCCATTTTTTTTTTTCTGAGCACACACACATACCATGGAGAACCACAGCAGCTGTACCAAAATACAATCTCATCAAATAGGACACAAATTTGCCCTCACTAGCGTTTGTCAGCTCTTGTCTTTCTGATGATAGCCATTCTAACTGGTGTGGGATGATATCTCATTGTTTTAATTTGCATTTCCCTCGTGACTCCTGATGTTGATATCTGTTTATGTACCTGTTGGCCTTTCATGTGTCTTGGCAGAAATGTTTACCCAACCCTTCCAGTTTCCCTAAGGGCTAGCCCTTTGTGATACATAAGGCAGAGACAGACTCCCTCTTCTCTACCTCCTGCTGCCACCACGAGCCCCCTCTCCCCGGACCCCCTTCCCAAGCAATGGGCACAGAAGGGCCTCACTGTTTACTGGAGGGGAAAGGCAGCGGGGGAAAGGAGATGTGAAGGGAAATGAGGAGTCTGTTATGATTCCAGACGTGCCATCTATCTGCTGTGGCCCTCCTTTCCGCCCCACCCCGACCCCGGCTCCCGTCAGCTGAGCATCATCCTCACTCAGGTACTCTTCCTCTGGGGACTGGCCCTACCCCCACTCTTGGATGTGGTGCTGGCACTGGTCTCAGCAGATGCTGGCTCACTCTCAGGACTAGACTGGAGTCTGAATTAGGGGAGGAAGGCACCCCCAGCCAAATGGGCCCATAAAAGATCCTCTGGGCTGGACAGCACAGCCAGACCCCAGCGAGTGTCAGGAGTGCTCAGGGCTCCCTTGCCCAAACACTGCTAGGCTGAGGCTCCTTTGCTCCTAGTCCTGGGGCCAGAAGGGTTGTGGTGAGGATGAGAAGTAACTGAGGGGAAGATCCCTTGGAGAGGGCACAGCAACCCACTCTAGTATTCTTGCCTGGAGAATCCCATGGACAGAGTAGACTGGCAGGCTACAGTCCATGGGGTCGAAAAGAGTTGGGCATAACTGAGCATGTACTTCCTTTGGAATCAGATAGACTCAGGACTGACCACAGCCAGAGCTCAGACGACCACAGCCAGAGCTCAGGCAACCACAGTACTACACACTCTTTCTGTAAATCCACCACTGTAGCCACTGGCTGCCCAAGAACAGAGAAAAATGTCAGCATCACCAGAGTGCACAGCCCCTGATGGTCTGCTATCTATGTGTCAGGACATAGGAGAAGCCCTGTCCGGGCCAGGACTCTGTCTCCTTTATCTGCCAGGGACAGAGCTGGGAACTCTGCATCCCAGGATGAACACCAAACTCTCTGGGCCTTGGTTGGGTTTTGGTGATGTTGCGACTTGGAGAACTCAGCTGTCCAATTCAGAGAATGAGAAAGGAACTCAACGAGTGTATACTCTGTGTGGGTACCATGTGTATTTCCTAATTTAATCCTTTCAACAACTTGAAAAGGTAGGTCCTGTTCCCTCCATTTTACAGATGAGAAAACTGAGGCCAAGAGGAGACCAATCCAGCAAGAAAGAGGCAGAGGGAGAATTACAATCTAGTCTGCCAAGGTCCAAAGCCCTCTCGCAGCATCCTGAGGTTAGGAAGCAGGATGGAACTATCCTGGCGAGACCCCCAGCTTGCCCTCACTTACTCAGGATACAGGACCTAGGGGCTTCCCAGGTGTCACTAGAGGTAAAGAACCTGCCTACCAATGCAGGAGACGTAAGAGACACGGGTTCGATCCCTGGGTTGGGAAGATCCCCTGGAATAAGGCATGGCAACTCACTCCAGTATTCTTGCCTGAAAAATCCCATGGACAGAGGAGCCTGACAGGCTATAGTCCACGGGGTCACAAAAGAGTCAGACATGACTGAAGCGAGTTAGCAAGCACAGGACCCAACTCTGCAGTTGGCCAGGTCTAGGGACCCTCAGAGGCACCTCTCAGTATTTTGAGCTGATCTCTGATGCCCAAGGAGACTTTCCAAGTGTGTCCAGAATTGCCAGGGGCAAATGCAGGGATCTGGGGGCATCTTCACTCTCCCACGGAGAAGGCAATGGCACCCCACTCCAGTACTTTTGCCTAGAAAATCCATGGACAGAGGAGCCTGGTAGGCTGCAGTCCATGGGGTCGCTAAGAGTCGGACACGACTGAGCGACTTCACTTTCACTTTGCTCTTTCATGCATTGGAGAAGGAAATGGCAACCCACTCCAGTATTCTTGCCTGGAGAATCCCAGGGAGGCGGAGCCTGGTGGGCTGCCGTCTATGCGGTCGCACAGAGTCAGACACGACTGAAGCGACTTAGCATTAGCATTAACATCACTCTCCCAAGATCAGAGGCACTGCCAGGGGACTCCTGCTTTCACGGCAGAGACACATCGACTTATTATTTACTAAAAGCAAACCTTCAACATAAGAGGCCAGAAGGCTGACGTGTGTAGTAGGGCTGAGGGGCAGGGGTTCTGGGACCTTCTCTGGCTGCTCTTCACCCACAGGTGTGGTTTTGGTCAAGTCCCTGCCACTGTGTGGGTTTGTCGGATGGGAGTAGAGACACAACTGGCACTTCTCCAGTGGCCTCTCTGTCATCCTCTGAGTTTGCAAAGAACTGAGAGGGATGTGTGTGCAGCCACCCCAAACAATTCCCTCCATCGAATTCTTCATCTAGAGATAGACCAGTGGTATTAATAGCAACCTAATCTCTTTCAAATTCTTTGTGCTGCTAAAATGAAAGCAAAAATTCAAAGCTGGAAGAACAAAAAAAAACCACCCTCCCCTTCTGAGAGTTCTGAGTCACTCCAGAAAGGTCAGTGGAGTCTAGGTTAACCCATTGTTTCCCAGAAGTGCCTCTGGCTCTTCCTCCACCCAGAGATTAACAGAGGGAATGTGAGAGCCACTCAGTAGGCAGGCTGTGCTCCTGGGATACTGTGGTATCAGAGAGGGGTTTGGGCTCTTCGGGACTGGTCGCAAGGCTCAGGGAGAGGCAGCCCAGGGGCCATTGTTAAGAGATCATGCTTACCAAGAACCCGTAATCCAGTGGACGTGACGCTGCAGGGAGTTGGGGAGTCAGACAGACCTGTGGTTGACTTCCAGCACTGCCGCTCATGGGGGACATGACTTTGGCCAATCTTTGAGCCTCTGTTTACTCATCTGCAAAATGGGACCGATCATGATGTTAATAATAATAGTATATACATTATCGACCTCAAGGGCTGCTGAGAACACCAAAGAGGTTGTAAAGGCCCTTGTGAAATCACACCTCCTGACAGTGGCCCCCATGCCTGCTGGCACAGAGGCAGCCCCACAGGAAGCCACCCTCCTCCCATGGCTGAGGTGTGCAGGATGGAGGTCTTCTGCCAGTTGTGGGTGGCAGGACTGTGCCTTATGGCCACTCTGTCAGAGAAGCCCCCTCCTGCCCTCTCCCCGAGGCCTGCAGGGTCCTGCAGTGACCATTCTCAGGGGCAGAGTCTGTGCTGCTCACCTAACAAATGTGGGCCTTCCTAGGGTGAAAGATTGGATGAACAAACTAATGGACAGTTGTATAAGTAGAAGATTAAGAATACGAGTGGGTGAACACGTGGACCCCCAGACTGATGGATGGGTGAATGGTTCACCCTACACAGTGGGGGTCACAGAACCTCTAACAGTGGGCCCAGTCTTTTGGCCTCATAAGACCCCTGGCCCGACACACTGTTGCTTCTGCTATCTTATCTTATCCCCGCTGGGAATGCACTCCCCATCTCTCCCCTGCAGGCAGTGTGCCCGTGCTGGGTTTGGCGGCTACACTCTAGCAGAACTCCTGATGGAGGAGACCAAGTAGAAGAGGGAACATATGAGGGGCCTTCGACTCAGACTTGCCTGGGTTATAATCCTTAGCCTGCCGCTTATTAGCTGTGCGATCTTGAGCAAGTTGCTGCACCTCTCTGATCCTTAGCTCCTTAACACATAAGATGGAAATAACAAAAAGATAGCATCTGAAATACACCTAACATAGCGTCCAGTACTCAGCAGACAACCTAGACATGTCTAATGAATAAGAAGGAATAAAATTATATTAGTTTGCTTTCTTTAATGAATAGCCAGGGGGAAATTAACATACTTAAATGAGGTTTAGAGAATTTTGATTTTTTCGGTTATGCAACAATTGTATAGTTATTCCCGCAGAGACTTAGATAATTTGCACCAGGTACAAAGGTAGCTAGACCAATCAAGTTGCTTCACTACACTGCACCTCAGTTTTCCTTCCTGTAAAATGGGCCAAGCTACATAGTTAAGCAACATCTGGGGGCTGAAAGAGTCAAAAGAGCTGATGGTTTTTGGCAATGATCCACCTAACCCTTTACTGACCAGGTTGGAGAGGCAGCAAGAAAGGTCCTGAAAACGGGTTAAAGAAGGAGCTGCTCAGAGACCAAACATTACTAAATATTTTTTCCTTTTTTGGGTTGGTGCTCTAGATCACCACTTCCTGGAGATTATATTCTAAACTTGCTGTGATGGATGAGAGGTCCGCGTGCCCACGAGCTCCAACGGAACCCAGATGTCACCCTGAGGGAGGGACTCTGCTTTTACCTTGCTATTTTAAGCAGCGAGTTTATAATAATGGATGGGAGAGAAAGCAACGGGGCAGGAGCAGCGTGGGAATGGCCTGGGTGGGCGGGGCTGCTGGGGCTCCCCCTGGAGAACTTGGGGATCCATCCTGTCAAGCGTGGGACCTCAGCCAGCCTCCACTCTGCTTTATCCTGCAGCAGCTGACACCTCTTGGTGCTTGTCTCAATTTGTTTCTGTTTTACTTTGCTTTCTGACCCAGGGACTGACTGAGGTCTTTCTTAAGGAGCGGGAGGTAAAGGAAAGGAAGTGGCGATATTTCTGATGCAACTTCGGAATACTGTGGCCCCAAATCCTATGGGATGGGTCCCTCAGGTCTGTGGTTTGCTATGATTAGGAGGAGTTCAGGATTTCAGGGACTCCTAGGGTTGGAGAAAGCCCCTGAAGTAGGTTAGAAATCCTATGACCCTTGCCCCAGCCTTTGATGAGACTCTCCCAGGAATGGGGAGCTCACTATTTTAAAGAGCAGCCCATTTCATGTTCTGATGGTTCCAACTACTAGAAAGCTTTTCCTTGCCTTGATCTCACTTTTCGGTCACTGGCCATGCATCTGCCCTTCTGCAGCAATAGAACTACATGGATGGCTTTCAGATATCTGCAAATAGATTTTATTTCTTCCTGTACCAGCTCTTTTCCAGGCTAAAGATCATTAGTTCTTTTTTTTATGACTTTTTTCATGTGGGCCACTTTTAAAGTCTTTATTGAATTTGTTAAAAATATTGCTTCTGGTTTATGTTTTGGTTTTTTGGCCACTAGGCTTGTGGGATCTTAACTCCCCGACCAAGGATCAAACATGCACCCTTTGCATGGAAGGTGAAGTCTGAATCACTGAACCGTCAGAGAAGACCCTTTAATTCTTTAAACACAAATTCTTGTCCTGCTTCCCCTTTTTTGAGTATGCCCCGCATTGTCTGAATCTCTTTTAGCATGCAGAGCGCAATGCACTTCATGTAGATTAAGACAAAAGAAATGTGAAACTGTTTACCTCCCCTGTTTTGGAAACTATACCGTTAAGACAGCCTGGAGACCTGCACACACATGGCATATCATTTAAAAATTTTTCTTGGGACATGCAGTCTACTTTGCAGGTAGAACTGGGGTGTGTGGATCTTTTTCTGCTGCCCTCAAACCCTACTACCCTGTACTTAATCCAGCACCACCGTTGTCCCTGGGCTTCCCTGGCGCCTCAGATGGTAAAGAATCCACCTGCAACGTGGGAGACCGGGGTTCGGCCCCTGGGTTGGGAAGATCCACCGAGGAGGGCATAGAGACACACTCCAAAATTCTT